>NW_020653492.1:195177-231718 GCF_003589595.1 Hyposmocoma kahamanoa
ATTTAGTTCTTTGTAGTCTACGCACTATATTTGTATTGTCTAGTAGCTGTATAGCCTCTATGTTCACGTGATGATGAAGTCTACGTTCGTGAGCTTCGGCGTACTTTATTATCACTTTATTTACAGGCTATCCAAATCCCGATGCAGATCCTCATTTCGTTTATACCAAGGAGCACCCACAATTGTCCTCAGTATTTTATTTTGGAAGCGTTGCATTGTCTGTATGTTGCTTTTAGCGGCACAGCCCCAGAGCTGGATACCATAGGTCCAAACTGGCTTAATTATCTATTTATACAATAATATTTTATTGCATAGAAGTAGTGAAGAACATTTGCCAAATAGCCAATACCTTTTCTTTAAACGTATGTCTAATTCTTCTTTGTTCTTCTTGATGTGAGATTTCTAGCGTAGCTTCACGTCGAGGGTCATACTGAGATATTTAGCGGTGTTTGAGTAGGGTACTTGTTTGTTTCCAATGTACAATGGACAATAATCATTTTTTTCGTAGCTGAAATCAATGTGCACCGATTTAGTTTCATTTAGCTTTATTCGCCACTTCTTGGTCCACTCATGGGATTGGTTAATGGCTTTTTGAACTTTTCTGACCGCTTCCTTGTGGTTGTTTCCTACAGCTATAATTGCTGTGTCATCCGCAAAAGTAGCAATGGTATTGTCAATTAGTTCTGGTATATCGTTTGTATATAAAAGATAAGGAATTGGGTCCAACACACTTCCTTGTGCCACTCCAGCTTTTTATTTCTTTTAGCTCTGAATATGCGTCTTCTTGTCTAATTCTGAAATACCTATTGGTTAAATAGGATTCCAGAAGATTTGCATGTTGATATGGAAGCATATTTCTTAACATACGAATTAGACCTTCGTGCCAAACTTTATCAAAAGCTTGTGCAACATCTAAAAAAATTGCGGAGCAAACTTTCTTTTCCTCCATTGCCTGTTCTATGGTATTAATTATTCTATGTACTTGATCAATAGTGGAGTGACTTTCTCTAAAACCGAATTGGTGATCTGGTATATGTTTATTTTCATATATAATTGGTTTCAGTCTCTTGAGTAAAAGCTTTTCAAATAATTTTGACATCATGGGATAGGTCTGTAAGACGTGACGTCATGAGGCGGTTTACTTGATTTCGGGATCATTATTACTTCTGCAACTTTCCTTCTTGCAATCTAAAATCGTATTTCTTGATGTAGAAAAACCAATTTTCCGTATGGTTAGCTATAAGACTTCGGTAAATTTCCATCATCATCATCATCATCATACACACACACACAGCCTGATTTCACTCACTGCTGGGTATAGGCCTGCCGAATTTGGTGCCGTCTACCGTGGCCCTGGGCTAGCCGCATCCATTGATAATATGCAAAACGATATTATTAGATACCGTTTTTTATTTTTTATTTTTTTTTACGGGGGGTAAGTCTTTATTACTCCTGAGCTCAGGGAGACTCAATTATTAGGTACCTGGCTGAGTGAAAACATAGATTTCTCACAGATGGCGCTACAGCAAAAAAGTCGTAAAAATAATAGTTCTAGTAAAGCTAGTTCTTTGCGTGGCTTAGTTGGCATAGAGTCTGTCACGGTTTGCTGGAAGACGTTGGTTCGAATTCAGCCGGATCGAAGACACTTTTTATAAGTATACGATCTTTGTATTAATAATTATATTATCCAAAAGGCTTGTACCGGGTTCGATTCACTAGTTTTATTTTCCCTATGAGGGTAGAATTAAACAAGGAAATCCGAAAATTGAATTAACTATTGTAAATAAAATGAAATTACAATTTAAAAAAAATTAGATTATATTAGATTTATTAAGGGTCGTGGTAACGTGCCTTAAGACTTTAGGTTTTCCGCTTTCGAGTATGGTACTCCCTGTAAATCCGGCAAGGCGCAGAAGAAGGGCCGTGGACTGGCCGTGAAGACGTTCTGGCGCTGTCTGTCAGAGAAGGGGGACTCCGGCTTCCTTCCGCAGGTTCGTTCGAAACAACCCTCTGTTTTACCCTCGCCACCCCTGTCTGCGTCTCCGACGTCATTCGAAAAGCAACTTAAGCTGCCATAGATTTAACCAATTTTGTTCATGGTAAATAATTGTTTTAATGTTTTGTAATCAATTAATATTTAAAAACAGGATATATATATGTTGAAGATAATATTTGTGTTAAATTTTTAATACTGTTAAATTTAAAAAACGATTTATTCGAAAATAATTTAACAACGTTGTAAAGTTCCGTTATATTGAGCATTGAATATTGCTATCAAAATTACTACTATTTTTAAGTTTTTTAAAGTTTTTTTCCAAAGGACTAAAATTTGTGTTTTATTTTATTCTTTATTAGCATTGACCTAGCTACAAAGCTTTGCACATAAATGTATACACAATGCAAATCATTGGCACCCACAAATTGTAACACCAAAATGAGCGTGTGTAAGCAATCAGCACCGGGATAACGATAACATTGGGTACTAAATTGTACTGAATTATCGTCGAGTGTCAATGTGTCATGATATATTGTATAGTGTTTTGCTTGCTGTGCGTTTGCTACCATCAAGACTAGTATATAATATAATCATCCCGAATTCTTACAAAATTTACTGCTTCTTTATGAAATGTCAGTAATAATTTATTTTATCTAATATACATATGATATTTACATCGCTTCGCGGATCAAAAAAATATAATGACACGTTCAACTACGTGATTTGCTGTCATTGACTTACAATTATATGGGCGTCGGGTCCGCGCTAAAAAGTGTCCGTAATAAGGTATCTATTTATTTTATCTAATATACTTATGATATTTACATCGCTTCGTGGATCAAAAAAATATAATGACACGTTCAACTACCTGATTTGCTGTCATTGACTTCATTGTCATTGTCAATTATATGGGCGTCGGGTCCGCGCTAAAAAGTGTCCGAACTTATAGGGCGTTAAAATCGTATGCAAAGCGTCACTCACGCTTTAGTCTTCGTTTTTTCGACTGACAGCGAAGCCAGCAAAACTAGACAGTACTGCGATGACATTACAATTTAAATCTAACGTTTTACCTTTTTCATATTCCTTTACATGTCACTACGTTTAAATAGATTGATTTGCGACATTTTTTTCGTGGTTTGTGTATTAGACCCGTCGTCCATTTATTTGTAAGTCAATGTTTGCTGTACATTATCTATGTAATATAAATTCGTTGGTATATTTTATTCTTATTATTGTTGACATTAAAGTGACAATAATAACTAATTTTGTTTATTAAATTATTTTTTGACGTACGAATGAATAAAACTGTTATAGTTGAACGAGTATGGTATAGTTAAACTGTTTTTCTTTCATCTACCATTTTCCTCGCTTTGGTGAGGTGAAAAGTTGTATATTTCACTCGGCAACAAAGTTGTTTTGCGTCTCGTGTCTTCAAACCCTCGCTACGCTCAGAATTCTGTTTTTGAATCTTTTCAATCTTAGAATCCTTCACTTGCTCAGGTTCCATACAAGTACTCGTATCAAACAACATCTTTGCAGCTTTGCACAATTAATAACTATTATTTCACAGGTAAGCAAATTACACTTGAAATCCTCATATTGATTTAACTCTACTGCTCATTCGTAAGCAGATTTCCCTGAAAAGAATGTGCAAAAAACTTTAGTGGTTGCTCTTTGTAAATAAACATTTTTAAACACATAATTTACAATACTTATCAATACAAATATCCACAACAAGCATATAGAGAAATTAATACGGACTAAGTCAGTGACCTACGTAACATGTAGTTGTATGAAATTAAACAAAGGAGATATACAAAGGCTGGCAGCTGCTTCCGCTGTCCTGCTTAACGAATAAGTTTAACTGTACAAGGAGAGACGTTGTCAGACACGATGCCTCAGGGCGACCCAATGTTTGACCCAACTCATTGTTTTCTACGTTTGACTAGCGGTTTCTGCTTTTCCTTTTCTCATGTTTTAATCACTAGCCGTGATTTTACGTATCCTATTAATATATAAAAAGGAAACTTTGCTGGTAGGTTATATTTCTCTATTCATTTTTATTAGTTAGTAGCAGTAGAGCTCCTTGTGAAAGAGTTCGTCTAGGAAGTACAGCCACCTTACTTATTTCTGCAGCCAAACAGTAATTGTCAGCATTACTTCGTTCAGGTTTTGAAGGGTGTTGGTGAAATTACAGGTACATGAGATTTGTCAACTTATGCCTCACGGTGACAGACCCAGTGGCAGTGCCCCTCAAATCTTGCTCTTGCTTACTGCGATTTAAAGCTCTGAATGGCACTGCATCTGCTATGGACAAGCGTGTCGCTAAACACTGTCATAAAGAAAACCCTGGCTTAAATACAAAAGCTAGTCAGATCATGCGCTGATTTTTATGTAATTCTACTTATGACTAATATGTTTGTATTACATTATTTTCACATATTCAATTATTTAATCAGCGGAAGTATTTCTTACCAACTTGTACATGCGTCACTTTGAATTTACACGCTTTAAACTTGATATATCTATTTCGTTTGTCAATCGATTTAAATAAAACAAACACTAAATGCTAACCCAAGGTTATTTGAATATACGATTGAAAATTAAATCCAAATTGGTTTGGTCGTTGTAGAGATTAGCGTGCACAAACGCATAGCTTTAGTACCGGGACTTCAGGAGGCAATAATAACCTTTTACTTGAAACTATTAAAAGCACAGACTCGCCTTACTTATAATTTTATTATATACGTTGACAGTGGTATTGGGTAATTGACTTGGCCTTAAATTTTCAGAATTAATTTCAAAAATTTTATTCAAAACAAAGTTTTGCTAGATGCATGCTTTTTTATTTCATAGGTAATATTGATTTTATTACAAAAACGGAAAAATGGGTTATTCTAAAATAATTTTAAACTGTAAATGTGACAAGTATAAAGTGTACAACGCAAAGAGTATTTGTGATACCACCCGAAATATTAATGGCCAAACAAAGCGAATATAAAAACAAGAGAATATAGTCGTCTTTTTAATACTCGCCTCGAAAATCGGGCATTGAATTGTGAAATGAATGAATTGAGGCCTGTTGGCACAATGGTCATTAACGAACCCAGTCAATATGACCAGCCCGAAATCCGAAATTACGAAAACAAATGCTGAATGTAAAATTATTAAAAATTAAGAGAATAGACTTGCGAGGGCACTCATACAAACGAAGTTTGATTTTATTTCAAACATTATGTAATTAAATTCAATGATATTAAAAGTTAGTAAACACGACACAGAAATCTGAGATTGTGGTTTCTTAGTTTCCCTTCCGATCAAAAGCGCCCAAAGCTATGTTATTTAAGAAGGAGCGAGCTCTTTGTTGTGTACGCTTGATAACAACTCTAATACAAGGTAGATGACCTTTGGTAACTTTGTAATCCCAAGAGTCACTAACTACTATGGAGATAGGACCAAAAAAAACGTATTCTGTGCCTAATAAACAGCTTACCAGAATTTATTAGACTTCAAACTAAAAAAAATAATTTAAAAAATTTGAAAGCTTATTATTCCACAATTTTTTGTTACATAGTTAGTAAATTGTTTACTTAAGAATTTTTAACCACACTAAGTGTCAATTTATATTTTTTTATTCATATAAGACTCGTTTAGATGCTGCAGTCAAACTACATTCAGTTTTGAAGAACTATGTTTATTAATTTAAATACAATGAGGGGATCCCTTGGGAGTAGCGAAATATAGAGGGGATCAGTAGGGATTTAAAATTACAGTGGATCAGTTTAGGGGATCAGATGGGAATAATCTCCACATTCCACATGTCGGTGATCTCGTGCGCCTTTATTAATTGTATTATATTTCAAGTGTTGTAGGAATAATTATCAATGGAAATTAAATACAGTTACTCCAACAAAACTTAAAATAATGACAACTTATTGTTCCAGGTTCCCGGTTACAGCAGATATGGCACCAGTTAGTTCTCTCCTGGTATACTATGTAACTGAAGCCGGAGAACCGGTTAGTGATGTGGCCAGTTTCCACGTCAGATTGCTGCACAAGGAAGTAAGTATTTTTTTTTTTTTGGTAATTTTAGAAATTACTTATGGTAAGAACATGATATAGGTGTTATGACGACTACACTATTATGTACAGAGATAGCTCGTGAATGTCTGAATCATGTGATCGTCTTATAATCTTTATTATATGATATATGTTTGGTAATTTTCCGAAAAATTGTAAATAGTCGAATTTTTTCCGGAAAAATTTCTGAAAAATTGGATAAACAAAATTTGAAGGCTCATATTGTGTTCTTCGTTTAGACATATCTTTTGAACTTTTATTTAGCGTAAGAAATAAAATGAAATTCAATAGTTAATTAGTTATAGCCCATAAGATAATGGTGTTACTTACAAAAGAAAACCTTAGAACATGATTTTTTCACCAAGGGTAAAAATCATTTTAATCAATGGAAAGTTCGGCGACATATTTACAATAAAATTGAACCATTCCTTTCCTATCTCTGGCACACCCCGATTGGTGAATATTTTAACCACGATGTCTAGCAATTTTGTGTATATTATAAATAGTAACAACAACGCGTATACACTCATAGCCTTGCGCTAGGGAAACCCCCAGGTGCCATGGACACACACAACTACAAAGGTGCCTTTAACACGATAAGAAAAGTTAAGTTTTGCATGTTCTGATTTTCAGCCTGTATAAAAAAAAATTAAAAAAATGAGTAGGTACAATAATAAACAAGTTTGGTATATGTCAATGAAATTGGAAAGCAGCGATATTGTTTATTGATCAACACCGAATGCAATTGAAAAGTATACGGTTAAGTCAAAAACTATATTAGCTATATTATTTGTTTTGTATCTACCTCGACAAGTAAAGAAAATTTAATAGAAGGGTAGGTGAAGTAGATCTCCTAAGATATAGAAAATATTGAAGACGGATAGTAAAATTTACTCCATTTAGTAGTAAAGGTTGCGTTTTTTACGGTTTTTAACCTTTACAAAGGCAGAGGTTCTCAATTCGACTTTTTTTGTGTATGTATGTTACGCAATTGCTCCGGTATTTGTGAACCGATTTTGATGATTCTTTTTTGTTGGAAAGTGGGTACCTCAGTATTGGTCCAATTTAAATTTGGAGAAAATATTCCACTCATAATGGCAAATTAGGGGATGAATCCTGTTTTGCGCACTTTCCGTTAAACGATTCTAATAAAACTTGACAAATAGATGTAATACCAATAACCAATAAAAAGCCGATAAGCGAACTTTTGATGTCGGTTTTTTTTATAAAAAATATTTATATTATTAGAGAATGTAGTCACAATATTACTTTAAAAATAGAATTAATATTTTGTTTATTCGAATATTTTACTTCTTTTTTTAATCAATAAGCGGCTAACATCCATGATGTCGAAATAAGCGCTAACAGGACATACTTAAATATATAGTATTTCTTTTTATGCTTATATTTTTATTTATGATTATACCTGTTAATAAAACTACAGTTGATGTAAAATTATTAAGGAACTTTGTGAATAATCATGGTTTTTCTACAACGTTAAGAGATGTTGCTTGTATTGTTTGAAAGATAAAAAATTGTTTATTTTATAAACTTTTCACAAAATATGTATGACAAAATGATAACAAAAAATAATATAACCTTAAAATCAAACAAAATACAGGAATTATAATTTAAAACATACCAAAATGGTCTCCACTCATCCTTTTGCAACGATACGTGGCAAAATATCTCGTTACACTGGTTTTCATTGAAGCTGAATAAATAATAAGGATGATGTCGTTTCGTACAAGTAAAATTGACAAAGGAAAAAATAAAACAATCTTTACTAGGCGTAAATAAAAACTAAGTGCAAATCAAAAGTAAAAAATGCTAGTATAGTATAGAATAGGTGGGATATAATAAAATCAAAACTGCCTCGACCATGAGATTACACTAATCAGTTACTGCTAGGGACCGCGAAATATGTTTGTATACAAAATGTTGTTTCTTCTTGTGATCGTTAGGCTCACCTCATACTGGTGCAGAGTCGAAGCGTCGCGTCGCGTCCTGTTTTTCAACTACAACGCCTGGCGACGCGCGACGATGCTCAATTTCATATTTGCAAAACACAAATTTGTATCTTAATTATGGGAAAATAGAGATGAACATGTTATAGGCGAAAAACATGACGCGTCGCGACGCTTCCACTCTGCGCCAGTGTGAGTTGAGCCTTAGGAGTGCTGTATAATTTGCCATACAATATTGTGAAGTAATTTAGACTGTCGCTAGCGACAACTGTCACAGTAAACTAAAAAGTAGTAGAGACACTGATTGGGCATGTATTGTATGCGCAATATGTTCTCATATGTTTGTGACCGGGATATTAAGGTCAGTAGTAAAATGGGACGTGGGCACAGCACGACTGCCACTGTTGTCACAGCGATAAATAATAAAAAATTCTTAAAAGACGATTTGAAGGAGACAACAAATTTGTATGACGTAACAGTGTAATACGTTATAACACTATCTGGTTCAAAAAATAATATTATTAATGCTCGTACCCCAATGTATGTAAATGTAGAATGTTCCTTGTAATGTACATATGTTGATGGGATTTATATGTTTCCCAGAGTACACTGTTCGGTTGAGGTAGATTGATGTAAAATATGTAAGGCACCGTAATGCCCGAAGATCTTTATTGTACTAGAAAAACACGTGTGACATGAAATATAAACAGGACAATGCGCACGATCAGCAACATATTTAGGTTAATTTATGACATATTTAATGTACTGCTCGTACACATAATATAGCACTTAATAGAGGTTATTATCAACTATCATTCATATAATATTCAGTATTGTACCTATACACTGATAGTAGTTTCAGGTATTGGTATACATATTTTCCACAACAAATCATATAATTTCATAACACCGGACCACAGCCACTCACTTTGTGACGTTGTGATCTCCTTACATCGTCATCCCACTTTTTTATCGCTTTTCTCCGGTTCCTGGCCACTCGTATTTAAATTTAAATTTTGAATTGTCCATAGTTCTTTTGCCTCGCTTTCTGATTTTGTTTCGTACCATCCTCACTCCCTGTCCCATCGTGGTAGCGAACATGTCTTCTCTTCTTATTTTTTTTTGAGACGATTACCAGTTAAAAGAAATCTCTTGTGCGATAAACATTTTTAAAGATCATAAATATTGTTAAAACCGGAACAAATATTTATAAAACTGGATTTTTTACCATTAGTGCTTTACCCTTTTGAATTTTGAACTTTAAACTACTAAGTAAGAGGCTGCGGAGGCTACTACTACTGTCCTGGCTATATTACAATCCTACTGAACAGTCTACAGAACTCCACCAGCGCCAGCACCGCTCTCACAACTTGCGGGCTTTACACAGACACTCTATACTGCGCGATTGAGCGCGCGTGTAAAGATGTTGGAAAGAAAGGGGAAAGACAGCGCGATTGCACTCATCAGTCGCACGCGCAATCGCGCACTCCAACATGCACCAGTTTCACGCGGTCTATTCAGCGCAATTAGTTTTTACACGGACGCTCTTTCCGTTGCAATAAAAACGAACAATCGCGCACGAAAGGACGTCATTAGTTCATAAAACTTCAAACAGGTAATAGCGCACCATTGTGCGTGGAGGCTTTCTCGTGCGCAAACCTGTACGCTCCTGATTACGCGCGATAGAGTGACTGTGTAAAAGGGGCTAATGCTTTTTAGTAACGTTCATTCATTCATGTATTCAGTTCTTCGTTATTTTAACTTTGTTTTTCGAAAGGACATCTTTGTAAGCCTTTATACAACATGTGAAATAAAAATCAAGTCGATATCCAGCAAATATTGCACGGGACTTCAATAAAAATATACACTTGTTGGAAAACATAATAGCGTCGCGGAGTAAATATTGGCGGAGCATGAATATTCATGGCTGTTACGCGATTTTGTGCGATGTATTTTCAAGTTTACAGAATTATTCTGTTTACGCGAGTATTTCTATATTCATACGGAAATTAAATAACAGTCGGACGCTTCCATATGTATTTCATTATTACATTAACGTGAAATAGATTTTTTAAACCAACACAAATAACTATTCAACAATCGCATTCAATTCATTTTTTACGGGTACTTTAGTGACCATTTTTGCGTTGTGAAAACCGCATTAGTGCGATGCCACACGGGCGGTGTCGGTATGTTCCGTTGCCACAAAACGCTATGTTTCAACGCACTGAATTACATACGAGTAACGACACTTATTTACTCACCACTGCACTCCTACCCACTTCTCCTAGCTTTCAATAGTAGTATAGTTCCTTGTTAAAGAGTTCATCCAGGGAAATGCTGCCACCTTACCGATTTAAGCCGCCATGCAGTATTGTGAGCATTATTGCGTTCCGGTTTCGAAGGGTAAAGGTCCTAGTGAAATTACAGGCACATGGGTCTCGTCTTAGGGTAACGGGCACAGTAGCAGTGCCCCTTAGATCTTTGCGATTAAAAGCTCTGAGTGGAACTGCAACCTGCTATGGATAGGAAAACTAAAAACTGAAGTACCATAGTCCAGACAGTCAAATTTATTAAAACCAAAATCAAAGGCTGCCTTTGTCATTTAAATGTATCTTTGTCATCACTGTGTTTCCAAAATCCTGGAACCACCTTTTGAACACTGTTTAAAAACCAAGTTTAATCCTTATTGTTTAATACTTAGTTTAATGTGACGCTCGTCCGGCGGTGTGTTTGTGACATCGATTTCTCAGACCAGCTTAAATAGAAACTTCAAAGCTGGAATAAATTTTGTACGTCGAAAAGTTTGAAGTTTCAATGTCTGTTGTTAATGGTCACAAGTATATGTCATAATTTCATTTTCATTTAAGAGGGAGCATGCCAAAAAAGTTTTGGCGTTGGCTCCGCCCAAATTTGTGAAACAAATATATGCCTGAAGTTCGCGTGACATGCGACAGGAGATGTTGAATTTTGCGCATTAAAAGTACCAAATTCGTTTTAGCGGAACAACTCTAAAACTAAAGGGATTAAAAAAAAATCCGTAGTGACAGTTGTCGATCATGCATAAATATAATTAATTATCTAATTTTTGTCCTAATAACCTGTAGCATTTCGAGGATAAATCGAAAAAATTTGAAAATTAGAGGTCATTTCGTGATTTTTATCTATCGAGGAAACTTTATTGTTTTATGTTTCTGATTAATGTCTATGCTTGAATATATCGTGGAGTTAATCATACAATATTTTATTTTTAACTTTAAAGTGGATATACCCCTCTAAAATCAAATCGAAGATTAGGAATTTTTTCTCTGCCCCCTCTTAATTAATTATTAATATTTTAAACAATAATATGAAAATGCTGTAATAGTAATTAACGGACACAAATTCATTTTGAAAGGTATCTTGGCAATATCTCTAAAGTTGAAAAGCCGGAATACACGTTGACCATTCCGGTTTAGATACCACTATTTTACAGATATTTAGGAACAGTTGAAACCAATGTATCTATAGATAATTAGTAGAAAATTGGAATCAATGTATCTGTAAATAATTAGTATAAAAAATTAAAACCAATGTGTCTATAGATAATTAATAGAAATAGTGATTTAAATGTCAACAGTGAGCTGAAAAAATAGAAAATACTGGATTATCATATATTCGGCGCGGCCATTAACATTAATAAAAAAGTTAGACAATATATTTATTTTATAGTCTTATTCGACAGCACTTAATTAGTAACGGGGATCCGACAACACATTACACAAATAAACATGTATTCAGTTTACTTCTCATAAAGACTAAACTCCTGTTTTTCTGGAACTATCACCCGTATACAGCCCAATAACGTTAAGCGTAATCCAATGAACGTGGAAAATTACGGTAATCAATAGGAAATATTGACGCTACGTTTCCTTTATGCGAATAACTCAGTATTCACTATTACTTGATATACTATTGACTTTTGTTTTGCGGAGACTAAGTACTTTGAATTGCCTACAGTGCTATACAAAGTTTCCATAGTTCTATGAGTTCTGGTAATGCGCGATAACGCGCATACGCTCATAGATCCGCACTAGGGAAACTCTGTATCGCGGGAGCCGTGAACACACACATAGACAACCACAAATTACACCCAAACTCACGAGAGAAATAAATGGAGGCCATACAAATATTTCTCCCGGCACGGGAATCGAATCCGGGACTTCTGCGTGGCATTTCTGTGACAAAAAGTAGGTCCCATCTATATACCAAAATTCATCAAAATGCGGTTAGGCGTAAAAACGCAATAAACAGAGTTACTTTTTCGCATTTATAATATTAGATGGGATTTGTCACTTGTTCGCCACGCATTAGGTGTATGGAAAGCGTGGTATGTGATAAATATGAAAAAACGAACCATTTTTAATTGAAGCAAACGAGAAGTCTCAGAATAAATAAAATGTTAAAAACAATCCTTTTTAAAAGTAAATCATAACAGTCATAAAATGAATTCAATTACAGACCGCTTTTGATAAACTTATCAATTATCATTATACGAATCGATACTACCTCAGCTCAAATTCAATTTTTTCCCGCAGAAATACGGTTCATTTTGCTTCGGTCGAGCGGCAGGGGCACTGGCTTTATTTCAGAATTTATTTTTTACAAACGGAATTAAAGTCATTTGAAAAATTTATATCGTATACTGTACGTGTTGTATTTAGTTCAGTTATAAAAAGAAATCTTTGGTATATGTAAAGTACTTATTGAATACAGTGGTTTTCTTGTAAAATTTCGAGGTAAATCGGTGACACCGTATAGTAATCAGTGTATATTCTCAATTTTACAATATATTTATTTCCAAAGTGATAGAATCAACACTTTCGCTGTTACGCGAAATCAACAAAAGCCATTTGAGTTGTATAGACTCTTATTGCCACCCAAGACGTAGCCAGGCAGCTCTAGTACTGATGGACATGGAATTCATCCGATGATACTAGACTACTAGGACATAAATTTACGTTGTGTCAACAAATTAATAACAGCCGACCTTTCATTAACTCCTTACTATTACTTACAATTTAATGAAAACATTAACACGAAAACTGTAAACTCAAATCCTCCAGGCATCTGGAGTTGAATGGATGTGGCATTTGGGATTCTTTGTCAAAAAGAATTAATGATTCAAAAAATAATCGTCGGCTATATTTATCCGTCGCGACGAATTTCTTTTCACAATATAACGATACTGGAATGGCAAGACATCATAAGAAACTATTTTGTTGTGATACCAATTTCATAAGTTTCTCAGAGGTGGCGCAGACGCCAAATAAGCCATCGGCCCTGTTGTTCGATCTTAGTATCAATAATAGTTAAAAAGCTTTATTTGGCCTGCCCAGATGAGGTCACCTCAAAATCGAGTTGATTTTAAAATCCTACACAATTGACATAATTCATAATTTTGGTATTACAAAATTTAACAAACCCGTAGAGTATCTTTGATAAATTATAACACTAAATTTAGATTTTAAATATTACTTAAGAGTGGTTACTATGGCGACTTTTAGCAGCGATACAAACGTGCGTTCGTGAAACGCTACACTTGCGATTTATAGGCGATTGCATCGATACAAACACGCGACTGCATCGATACAAATAACTATGCAATCGCCTATAAATCCCAAGTATAGCGAGTGGTACGGCCCCAGAACCTCGGCTCCGACTTTACAGCCTTTGGAGTCAAAACTCTTAGCTCATGGGGTTCCGGTGCCCTTCATCTGTACAAATGTTTACCCAAAAATTAACGCAGCTACAACGCCTTAGCGTAGCCATACAAAGAGGGAACGCTGCCAGCATCTTGGGCACCTTGCCGCGGGGATCCAATTTTATTCATATAATTTAACCCTAGTTTTACTTTCTACTATTTATTGTACCCTTACCTGTATATTTTAACTTATTGGCTAATAAAATCGCGAACTTACAAATTGTCTACTAATGCTCTTTTTAACCGACTTAAAAAAAGGAGGAGGTTATACGTTCGGCTGTATGTATGTTTTCAGACATCTCTGTCAATTGTAAACCGATTTTGAAAATTCTTTTTTTTTTTTAAAAGTTGCACTCTCGTGGTGGTCCCATTGTCACCAAATCAGAATCTGATGCGGGGATCCAATGAAAATCGAAGGAAATCCTCAAATTTTATAGGAATGTCCGTGTTTTCACCAATTTCTCCACCAAATGTGCACCGATTTTGAAAATTCTTTTGTTTCAAAGGCTTATACTCTTGAGGTGATCCCTGACGCTGTTCCGGGTTAGTTTCGGCTATCACAAATTACTAATTATGTTCTGCAAATAAAGTCGACTTTTCACTTGAGACCTACATGTGATCAAAAAATCACCATCACCATGACAACCAGAAAAGACAATACAAAGTGTACAAAGGACTCTGTAACAGTCCCATTGTCACCAAGAAGTCAAAATCTGATGAGAGGATCCCGTGGCAATGAAAAAAGTCGATAAGCAAACTTTTGAGGTCATTTTTTTAATAAAAAAGTATATCAACGCCTTTTACCAGACTGGACAACACTCTGACTTTATTCTCAATTTGAATATTCAGAAGTTTCACAGTTACAGTTAACTCGCGACATAATCTGGCAGGCAATAACGGCTGGTTTAATCAACGTGGCCTCTAATGAAAGACAATTTGTCCTCGGTTAAAGGCAGTAATTAAGAGCGTCAGTAATTTCGGACAATTTTGTCCGAAATCGGCCGAAAGCAATCGTTTTATTTGATCCGTGAACTTTAACGTTCCATTTGGTTGTATTCAATTGTATTGAGTTACATTGTGCTTATCAAAGCGTGTATTTGGTTTTATTTGAAACTCTGTTACTGGATTTGAATCAGAATTGTTTGAGCAAGAATATCTCCCGTTTCTAAAAAAATACATGTTGCCCGTGAAACTTACCTATGTATTTGTTACGTACGTTATATACATATAGTAGCAGTAGAGCTCGTTGTGAAAGATTTGGTCCAGGGGGCCTACCACAACCTCTTAAAACAATATTACTTTAACCTTACATTGACTTTTCGTAGCATAACGCGCTTAAAGTGAGCCTATTTGTATTAAAACTATTGTGTTAAAACTATGATGTTTTAATGGCAGCTTTGTGACTATTTATTCACTCAGTTCGTACCATGACGCGACTTTGACATTAAAGTAATGTTGCTCTTATGTCAAATTTAGCAATCTTAAAATATTTACACGGATGCAATGGAAACAATATTATTTTCAATTTTATTATCTTAATATTGATTTGTAATGATTAAAAGTTAAGTTGAACTTATTTATTTACATATATATTCTACATATCTCTTCAATATTTTGTTTATTTTTTATTTAATAGCACATAGGAAATAATTTCTCGTAAAATAAAAATACGCGATGTATGTATATTTCGTAAAATTATGACAGCGCCATCTATATGCTCCTTGGCGAAACTAACAGTTGACACTAGACTATAGTTCCGAATTCACAACGTGACTATCGAGACTCAGCTAGTTTTATTTAATTTTCTTTATGAAAATGCGGAATAATAATTGAAAACAACGTGATTTTAATAAATTTCATTATTACATACTTTTCTTTTTTTGACAGTTAAAATTCTCTGAATGTAAATAACATTAAGAACTTTAACGTTATACTACGATAACAGGATTTGGAACATCAAAAAAGAAAGAGATAACATTATACAGTTCATATAGCGTTATTTCTTTCCTATTTTTATAGTAAGGAATAGACAATATTGGGAAATCATTAGTTTTTTCAGTCATTTTAGCAATAATACATTTCTTGGTAGACAAGTTTGTCATGGTACGAATATGAGTAATATTATAACAAGCCCACTTTAAGCTTACAATGAAATAAGACTGTTTTTGGAAAGGTTATGTTAGGCCCCCAGGTAAGTACTGTCACCTTACCTATTTCTGCCGCCAAGCGGTAATATGAGCATTACTGAGTTCCGTTACACATAACGTTCCTAAAAACCCATTGCTTATTTTAACTACATCGATAAAAAGTGCATTGCTATCAAATCTATTCTATCTATTAACATGCATCTACTGCCTATACAAGTCAAACGAAACGAAATTTTTCCCGCTTGTTTCTTTTTTTAGTTTTCTTGGTAAAAAATAAAAACATCGACGTTTCCGGGCATCTGTACCGCTAGCTCGCTGGAGACTAGGAAGAGAAAGATGAATCTGGTGCGATTTGCACCAAATTCCAATATTGCGTTTCTGAGTTATTGGCGCGGTTCATAGTGTACACATGGTTCACTGTCGACCACCCTACCCTACTCATTGACCTCTTAGGTGTTCGCGAATTTTTGGGACCTAAATTGCGTATATTTTTTTTTCAAACAAACCGGGCTCTTTGCAGGTCCCAACACTTAGGGCAACCGATGGTTTATTGATTTTGCTGCACTTTCAATCATTATTGTGATAGGAAAACTACTGATTTCCACCAGGCATCCATAGAAATGTAGCGGCATCTTGCCAAAGAGCAAAAATGACCATCGATACTCTGCACCCTATGCATGATCACTTCACCGTGCAATAGAGACTGAGGAGTCGGAAAAGTTTTATCAAAAGTGTCGATCCTCTGAGCATTGAGCCGGCTCAGGCGAGGTGCAACCTTTGGTGCGAAAGTGTACCATCTACATTTGTCTCGCCTTTTGTGAGCCTTCCTTCTGGACACGAATTGTCATGGCCGACCTGGACGTCTTTGAATAGACTTCGAACTCAGCTCGGTCGGAGTAAGGACAATTTGTTCAGGTGGGGATTTTCGGATGATTTTAACGATGGCCCACCTCATATCGTACCCTGCGTGCCCTAACTCGTGCACGCTTGAGGATTTAATGGCGACTGTTAATGACGCGGTCGGCGTGGTTGAGTTCTGGGTATAATGTATGTTATCGATACGATAAGAAGAAGAAGACCTATTTGATGAATTGACTGTAAAGCAGAACAAATTACAACCGACTCACGAAATTTTAAACATGACTGCCGTGGTCGAACGGTTACGGTGGATCCGTCGAGCAGAAATATTTATTGCTCTCGTGAGTTTGGATGTATTTTATGGCTGTGTAGGTATGTGTGTGTTCATGGCACCCACGATACAGGGTTTCCCTAGTGCAGAGCTATGAATGAGTGCGTTGTTACTATTATTATTAAACATAATACTTCCGGCGTGTTCCGACGACTGGAAATTGATCACTTGACCCTGGAGTGTATATTAAATGTGATTGTGGTCAAGCGTGTGTCCATTTTTCATGAAATTGTCTAGAGTGGTTTTTTCTTTGTGGTCTTAACTACAAGTTATGCTTTACAAACTGTAACTTGTTTAAACTACAAATTTAAAATCTATATCAATTTTAACAACGTGTGTTGACTCATTAATCTACCTTGTGTTGTGTGTCGTCCACCGTATCTATAGAAGATTTCCTATCCTAGATATAATAACGCTACAAGTGACCATAAGATGTAATTCATAAAAATAATGCGAAGTATTTGAAATTTAAGCATAAATTATAACTTTTTATTAAAAAAATCGACCTCAAAAGTTCGAGTACAACTTTTTTTAAAAAAAAAACACCGCCTTCTAAAGGTCGTGAAATTACATCTATTAGCCAAGTTTTGTTGAGAGTGGTTAACGGAAAGTGTATGAAACAGGATTCATCTCCCAGTTGCACCCTTAGAAGTGGAATATTTTCTTGAAATTTAAATGGGACTCTTTCCAACAAAAAAATAATCATCGAAACTTTCTTTTTGGAGTCGGTTAAAAAATCATCGGTTAATTTCCTTCGTAGGATCCTCAAACCTTTTTCCTGAAAAGTGGTAATTTTGCAGATGTGGCTTTATGCAGGTGCAATTTATTATTTAGACTAATACGCGGCGGCAAACTTATTCTTATATCAAATCTTTTACCACCAGGTGGCAGTTGCAGTAGAAGAAAGACGATGGTGGTACCCTCGAGCAGCCTTGCAACTGCGAGTTCTAGCACCGCCGGACTCTACTATGTGTCTGATCGGCGCCCGCGCACCCCCTGAAGCGCGGTTCGATCCTCATCAATCGTAAGTATTCAATACCATTTTATAAAGACATTCAATTTAGTAGCAGTAGAGCTCCTTGTGAAAGAGTTCGTCCAGGGAAGTACTGCTGATGGGCGCAATCGCGCGGACTTTCCCTATTCCTTCTGAATGCTGTATTACGCACGATAGAGTGTCTGTGTAAAGCCCGCCATTAGCTTATCTAGTAAATACTCCTTATAGGCTGGTCATGTTATTAAGTTTAACATCCTTTACTTCTTTTTATCTCTTTAACAGTTTATATCGAAATTTTTTATAAAGAATCCTGTTGACGTCCAAAGAATGTGAGGATATAAAATTCTTCCAAATAGGAGATGTTTACGATATGTCGCCCCTGGTTCCTTTATGTATTTTAATAAGTCGGTCTAGACACATCTTCATGACTGTTTAATAAAGTTTTATGTCCTGAAGCAAGACGTGTATAGCGATGAAAAAATAAGTAGAAATGCAAGTACTTAGGTATATCATAGTTTAAATTTCATGAACAATTAAATGTGTCTTCTGTGATAGAAAAAGTGATTGGAGTGGAAGTGGGTTTGGGCTTGGGACGGTCTTATCATACATGTTATTATGTTGAATCTTTGAAATTAAGTTCGATGCGTCTTGATAAAAAATACTATCTGCAGAGGTGTACAGAACTAAGTTAGGAATTTTCTTTTCACTGACTTTTGTACCTCCGCAAAGCGAAGGATTTTGCATTAAAATAATAATTTGTGAGTACATAGCCACCTGTGATACTGTAGACGCAGGATGAGGAGGTCCTAGGATTGATTACCGGCGAGACCAATTTGGGAAATTAACTATTGTAATTTGGTTCTCCTCTGGGTGTTCTGAATCGTGCCCCAAAGTGAATTCCGTTGCTCTGGTACTCATAATTTAGGGAATTTCCTAGTTTCAGATCATGTTATTAGTGTGGCTGTCTGGCAGATTAAAAAAAGAAATCTGTACTGTAAACTTGCGGCTATATATATCAGATCTATTAAAGTAAGACTGAAACAAAACGGTCTAAATAAGCTTCAAACATTTAAATTACAGGGCTGATGTACATGCGTATAATATATACACTTCTCAAAAATGTCTAGGGATCAAGGTATTAAAAAAAAATTGACTACCCTATTAAAGAAATACTTCACAGATTTCTCATAGATGGCGCAAAGGCTAAAAAATCGTTGAAAACCAAATGCTAAGATCCGACAAACAAGCGCGTAGGAAATTTCGTGAGGTCCGTTGGTTCGGACGTTGGTTCGAATCCGGCCGGATCGAAGGAATTTTTTCTGAGTGTTCGATCTTTGTATTAACAATTACAACAAACTAGTGTAATTTCATAAAAATTAATTGGATATCAATTCAATTCAAATTAAATTACCCTATTAAAATTGAAAAAAAATCTAATTAAGCTTATCGAATATCAGAATGTTCCACCACCATGATATTCAATATTTTTTTGTGAAATTACTCCACTAGTTTATAATTATTAATACAAAGATCGAACACTTACAAAAAAGTCCATTGTTCCGACTAAATTCGAACCAACGTTTTCTAGCAAACCGTGCTACACGCTATGCCAAGTAAGCCACGGAACGAACCAGCGGACCTTACGAATTTTTCTATGTGCTTGTTGCTGATCTTTGTTTTTGGTTTTTAACTACTTTTCTGCCGTAGCGCCATCTGTGAGATATCTATATAAATTTATTAAATTATTTATTTAATTTTAAAATTATGAAATTTACCAAAAAAATTTGTTAAAAAGTCCTCATTTTCAGATCAAATCAAACAAGAACTCAGTAACGCTAACATTACTGCTTGGCGGCAGAAATAGGTAAGGTGGCAGTGCTTCCCTGGACGAACTCTTTTACAAGGAGCAGCTCTACTGCTACTAAATAATAATATTTAAATATATTACCAAAACGTTCTTGAGCTCTTGACATTTTTGATGTGTGTACTTGCGGGTAGGACCAAGGGGCCTACCATGAGCTCTTTAGAGCAATCCTGTTTAAGCAAATTCGTACTAATGACCTCACAAAAACAATTCACTTTCCTTGCGGTTAACGTTCCCTATTCGAAATCCATTCTCCTTTTGTTTCATAGCAAAATCGTACTACGACGTGCCGTTTGCCATGCAAATGGCAGTCTCATCGGTAAAAATAAGCAATTCAAAGAAAATTACTCCGTGATTAATTTTTTTTTATTTTGTTTACTTTTTTAAGAAATTTCGTGTAAGTTTTAATACATTGTCAGTTTTATAATTACTTGTAATCTTTTATAGGCTAGGCTATATTGCCAATTGTCAATAGATAAATACGATTATTAACTTTTGAGCGTTTTTTGAATATTTTAGTTCGAGTTTCCAGTTTTTAAATTATTGTTGATAAATTATTGGCATGAGTGTTATTGCAATATTTAAATGGAATTTTAATAATTTTATTGACTTGGCAAAAATCGTAAAATACCTTTTAAACAGTGCCAAATTTGACTTTATTACAATCAATGAAAATGTACGAATACAAGATACGTTCCAATTATGTTATCAAATTACAAACTCACCTTATTAATTTCAATGATAATGACTAGACATGACATGTAATGTTATCGTACGACAAATTAATTGTAAAGTATGATTGAAAAATTGCCGATATTAAAAAACAACGTAATAAGTACATATAATCAATAATAAAATTAATAAAAAAATCATCTCATTTTGAACACAATCGGTGAACGCTCCCAGGATAGTATATCTGTCTATTTCTTTCATATGATTTAGTATGTAGTTCTATGTCGCTCTTGTTAGATGTCAGCTAGCCGGGCAGAGGCAATAATTAACGTTTTTAAAGTAAAACTCATCATCCTGTCATGCCATTCCCGTTCAACTTTGTGTAGGTCATGATACGAACTTAAGCAATTCAGATTTACCACGTCAAGTGAATTGCATAGTGCTTGGCTGGTTGCTTATAAGCTCATAGTAGTCCCCCAGTTGACATAAGGGCAATAAGGATGTAATGTATTTGTATATTCGATCACTACAGTACACTTCGAATTTAATTTTGAATTTTCACTTTTCTTGTTGTCTCTAATGTTATCCCTATCGAAAGCCTTCCCAGCATAAAGACATTATGTATATATATGATATATGTGATAAACAAGCAAACATATTTAGCGCCCCAAAAATGTCAGTCAGACCGCGACAATGCCGAACGAGGCGTTTCGACGAGAAATATATCATTCACCGTCATACGTGTTTGAGAATTAAACATACGGGTGTGTATTTTGGATGAAAACATTGGATGATCTACGGCTGGAATTTGGACACGAATGTGTCTGAAATAAACCACGCACTAGTATAATGCGATTATTAACACAAATATAAATTAACACTCCAATAAGTGACATGCTATAATATAAAATAGCTGTTTACTCTGATTTAACGTTCTGGGATAACGTTAATTACTACGTAGCAGTCACCGGACGTGAACATTTTAAATACTCTTCTGATGATGGTGAAATAGTGTAGAGCAGCATAAAAAGCACGTAAAAAAATCAATATAACTAAGTTTCCCAATCACTATTTAATCAGTCATCTACCAGTCAACGACTCAATGAGTTCCAATGGTTCCACCTTATGTAATTTGGTACACCGGTGATATCGACTACCTGCCCCATGCACTATTGTACATTAGAATTTAAAATAAATTTTATACAAAGCACTTTTTAAATCAATCTTTAAATAATGTACAGGGTCAAGAGCACGTCAAGTTTGACACTTAACACTTAAATCCAACTCTATACCGCTTACGATAAGAACGGTCCATAGTACAAAGTACCAAGCTTGACGTGCTCTTGACTGTACATATATATGTGGTGTACGCAGAGAGATCTCTTTCAACTAAAGCCACAACCGAGGCTGTGACTTTGGTCACAGGTTGCGATCCATTTAAAGACTCCAAAAACTAATTGAAAACTATAAGTAAAGCCCAGAATGTTGTCGGCTAAACAAAAAAGCTTAAACAAATATTTGTTTGGAACGAATCATCACGTTTTAGAAAAAGGAAACGTCTGCATTTTTCCCCTAAGCCAAAAATTCATTAAAATTGTATTAGTTTTTATTAGGGTTATTTAAACAATAACATCTTGGTAGTATTGTTTCTGCCATAAACACGAGTAACCAACAATAGTGTAAAATCCGTGGCGCGGGACAACTCCGATCAGTACCGCGTCGCACTGCACTTCACCAAAAAAACCCGCGGGTTATAGGACCGACCTATTATGAGCTATTATGACCTGCCGAACTAAAAAACGAATGTTGTGAGGAAATGTTCAGGTGCGGTCTGAAGAACCTTTCATTGGAAAAGTCCCTTTACTCAGTATCAGAGTACACTCAAAGTTCTTAATAAATAATTATTACATTTATTAATGAATTTGACATTTCACCGTGTTATTATACTATAATATACATTTATTATTTAGTAAGAATCCAAGAAAGTTGTTGTTTTTATCTCTTTGTTTAACCGACCTTAATTCGTTTCTATTTTTTTTTGTATGTATATTACGCGATAACTCCGGTATTTGTGAACCGATTTTGATTATTATTTTTTTGTTACAAAGAGGGTACCTCAGTATTTAAATTTGAAGGAAATATTCCACCTCTAAGAGTGGGAAACTAGGGATGAGTCCGGTTTCACATACGTTCCTGTAACCAGTTTCAATAAAACTTGACAAATAGATGTAATTCTACGACCTTTAGAAGTCGAGTTTGTATTTGTAAAAAAGTTATTCCTTTATTTTAATGCGGGGTTCCCTGTAAGAAATATCATCCACCGCCGAGTTTAATTTCAAAATCTTTCGTCTTATGTTTTAAAGTTTACTTCCTCAGCGGAAACTGAGCCAAGGATATGTCACACGATTCATCTTCCAGCCGGTTCATCGGAGGAAATTCCCTGGAAATATTGGATGCCTTTTCATCTGTCTCAATGCTATACGCGAATGAATGAGAAGTTTCCTTCGTGTTATTGAGATTGATTTTCGTTTCACTTCTATTAATGTAACAAGAGCTTTTGATTTGAACGCTTTTGGACGTGACAACTGGTAATTATGAGCACAAAAAACGGAAATTGTCCTCAGAGATATTAATTTTATTTGTACAAATATACACATTATTTTCTGAAGATAATATTATTTTACTTTTTCTTTGGACTTTGTTCACATCTTTTAAAAATGGACTGTTTTTCTACATAGAAAGCGTTTCTAAAGCTATTAATATGGTGAACTGTAAAATAAAAATTGTTGGTAGTTAAAGTCATGAAGATACTTTACTATCAATGTCTTTCGTTAGTTTATATGCTGTTTAATCTGGCAAATATACTGTCTGCCTGATTGCAAGTGGTAAGTGTGGCTTAAAAAACACTTGCAATGCTAATTTAGGAATCTGGACAACCTCAAATGCGTTGCCTGACGTGGGACATAAGGTCTTAAGTAAGAGGTTTAACCTTTTTAAAGTGGAACACTAATGTTAATTAGGGATTCGCGGTAGTAATAGAGAAGTATGTAATCCACCCAAATGAGTAACGACAAAGAATCCTACCAATAATAAGGGTCGCCTCAGATTGGCGCAACCAAACGGTGCGCGCCATTGCGATGCATTACAACGAGCAATAAGCTTAATCTTCTGCCAGATAAGGTTACCTTTTTTCAAACAAAAAATAAAAAAGAAGATACAGCAAATAACGCTTTATATATCGACCCCTCCGACGTAAAGTATCGTATGTCGAAATTGCCAAGTTTACAGAGGAGCCTTTTAAATATTCTGAATTCACTGAAATAAGCACAACACGTGACTTTAGCATTTCTCAGTTTTATTCGACAAAGCTCGCTACTCACATAGAGTATTATAAAATCCTAGATATCGGTTAGAGGATGTATTAGATGATCACTCTATTTGAGTAACGAGCTTTGCCGAATAAAACTGAGAACTTTAAAACGCTTCCCTGTAAACTTGGCAATTTCGACATACGATACTTTACGTAGGAGGGGTCGATATATATATTTGTAAAATGCAATATAATATAGAACTATACTTACAAAATAGTTATTTGTTATGCAAGGCGGCAAAGTTGTTGTTTGTTGTATTGAAACCTGACCAAGCGAAGGAGCCTAAGATTAGAAAAATAGAATCCTGAGCATAACGAGGGTCTCAAGCCACGAGACGCAAAACAACTTTGCTGCCAAGCGAAACACACAATTTTTCACCTCACTATAGCAAGGAAAATGGTAGATGAAAGAAAAACAATAGAACTATAACAATCAAAATTAGTTACCGTTGTCAATTTAATGTCAGTAATAATAAGAATAAAATATACCAACGGTATATTATATTACACAAACTTCACGAAAAAACGCTTTTGAGAGCAGATTTCTAATGAGAAAGAAAGCCTTTTTGAGCTAGTGAGGTGAAAAAGATATTTTTATTCCCTTCTTTAAAAAAAGTATAATTATGTTTATTTCAATGTAAAATAGCAAAACATACGCGGCTTCGCCCGGCGTATCTTGCCGTCGCCACGGGCCATGCAAGGAGTAGTAACTTAGTATTATATCACAGCATCGCAACGTTGCGTTTTCTAGCTGCGGGAATTTGAATCAGTACTGTGTATCTTATGGTTATTTTCTTTTCACCAGGACATCAGAACACGAAGAACAACCGGGCCCAGAGTTCGTCTCGGCAGGTGTCTCGCTATTTGTCGGAGGTGGCGCTTGCGGAGGTGGAGTCTTGTATCGACAACGTACAACACCATCAACTCACGCTCCTGCCCACCTGGTGCCTCCGGCGTCTCATGACAGGCTTTGGATGTGGAAATGCTTTAATTATACGTAAGTATTAATTGCATTTTATATAGTTATCTAGCCTCTACAATCAGGAACACAGTTCATCTTGGTAGATAGTTGAACAAGAGACTGCAGCGTCTTACGCACTCGTCTCTTTGCACGTTTTTAGTGCAGGATATGATAACAAATAGGCATTTTTATAGTCAGCTATGTGTTTTAATGTAAATAAATAAATTTGTAAGTTGTATAGCTCTTTAATATACTATATAATGTAAATGTATACAAATGTAAATAGGTATTGTACAATACATAATGTTACACATTCCACAAATAATATTAAAAATTCTTCGTATAATGTAGTATTTTATGTCCTTGCTTATTGAGGAAGATGAGTACCATGTTTAGGCCAAAAGGCTTTGCCGAGTAATAATTAAGTAAAATGATACTTGCTATGCAACACTTTAAGACGTCATTTAATAAAATATTTTGAATTGATGTTATTCTGTTCAGAGCCGCGGTCAAGGAGAATATTTTAATTAGCAAAAATACGACGTTCTTTTTTTTTAAACTCTATTTCTCAGTTCAGTAGCGCGTACCATAGTATAGCTTACTTAATAACATAGACTGTAGAATTTTGGTTCAGAAACTAAAACGAGCATGAACGAGTAGAAAAAATATTTTTTGATCCAAATCGGACGTACCACTTTTTTTTCAAAAATATAGTCTTTATTATACGTAGAAGTATACTAAAAATGCTTGGAAAATGTTGGATGTTGATTAAAAAGTCCTCCATGTATGTATAAATACAAATACAATATTGTTTATCTACACACGTATCATAAACTCTCTGTGTGTCTTTGTGTCTGTTTATCTACACACGTATCATAAACATTATGTGTTCAAAAACCGCAAATTACGACCAGCACAAAGGTAAACTGTTTTGTTAGAACAAATTTCTTATCTGTGAAAATGTTATTATTGCTTCATAATAACATCGAATTCGATTTTATTATTACATTCAAATTTCGAATATCTCTGAAAAACAAAACAATTTCATTGGACCTCAATTCTAATGCCAGTCGAGATGAAGTTTCGAAATGAAATGTCAATGCAAACAATTTCGACAATTTCACACGTCACTTAATATCGAACGACATGATAGTTGGGGCCGATTCTAGTTTGTCTATGAATTCAAAATAAAAACTACGGTTGTGTGACATGCGTGAGAAAAGTTTTTATTTGGCCCCATTTCGCCAGTGGTAACATGCGGTTCCTGAACATATCACAGAGAGCTTGTAATATGTGTGTAGATAAAGCATGTAACTGTACACAATTAGGCATTAAAACACTCGTGAGATGTTTTTATGAACATCGCCTGTCGGCTCGTTTCGTAAACCCACACTCGTGTTTTAATACCTTTCATTATGTGGTCATATAAACTACTATTTAGTAGCAGTAGAGCTCCTTGTGAAAAAGCTCGTCCAGAGGAGTACTGCCACCTTATCTATTTCTGCCGCCAAGCAGTAATGTGAGCATTAATGCGTCCTGCTTTAGAAGGGTAAGGGTGCTGGTGAAATTACAGGCACATAGGACTTGTCGACTTATGTCTCAGGGTGTTCATTGGAAGATCTTTGCAATTGCAAAGAAGCTCTGAGTGGCACTACAACGACGACGACGCACGACTTGTTCGTCCCGTCACTTGGTATTATATAAAAAAATACATAACAATTTGTTGTGACAAAACTTTCACATTGCTCTAAATAAAACACTCACTAAGTTACTGTCATTAAACTGAAAATTTGTAAAGAGGTCAAGGAACTCATGCTTCAATTAATTAGCCTGAAATAATCTCAAGGACTGTGCGTAACTTTAAAGCCTCTAGCTGACGCAGGGTTTAATGAATCCTTTTACGAAAGGCCGAAAAGTTTCCTTTAATTCTATGAAAATTCATAAAATAAGTTCGTGATGACGCGACGCCGTTTTATACCCCAATATCCGGCTTAGTCAAGTTCTGGTAAAAATTAAGTTGGCACTTAATTTAAAATCTTAATTGCTACAAAATTGATACCTTGACAAAGAAGTATCAATGGATAGATTGCATAACAACAATCGTTACTTCTTTTTTAACACTTCATTTAGACTCGATACATAAATATTTGTTACGTAACACAACCACAGAATTATTTATTATTCCATGAACAACACGACCATTCCCGAATGCAGCGAGTTGCCTGTGTGGCTGTGTGCATTGTTTGGGATACGGATGCTGCTGCATTATGTTCTTTTTGGTTTCGCTGTTGTACCTGTATCAGTTTGCCGGGTTATCTTTTTGTTTTGTTTGAAGTATATTTAACCCTTAATTGGTCGCGTGGTTTCACACCCCATCGCAGATTTCTAGGGTCTTAAAAACTTTTTTTTAAATTTGGACATACGGCGCCTGTCTTCAGCTTAGATTCGTAAACGGGATTGTAGTTCGCAATTCATTCGTAATCGGCGCTCTTTTGTGTATAGTTGTGCTTGGAGAGCGAGTTTGGGGTGCCTGACACCCCACGCGATTGTTTGTGTAGACAAAATTCCGTAAGGTAATTAAATTTTTTTATTATTACGCATTTAAACAATTCAGAAGGACAAAACGTTGCAGTGATATTTTTAAAACGAATATATTGGTATGTTAAAGATTATGTTGTGATTCTGATATTTTTGTTTTATTTTTGAGAGGAGAAAAAAAAAGATATTGATAGTACTTCTGAAGATAAACAACATCATGAGGTCATCGTAAGTGGCCATAACATGGGCATCAGACAAAGCGAAAACGAATACGACAACATTCGCACACTAGCATAACCGCTACAAAAACGACACAAAATGCTTAAAAATGAGAGTCCTGATTCAGCATCTGGGGCAGTCCGATCATCTACAAATAAAATGATACCACATGTGTCCAAAAATCATATGATTCTAGTCTGCCAAAATTGTGATGAAGAAAATCCGGTTTTACAAATGGTGTTGTTTTTTATTTATTTGTTTATTTATTATTATATGTTTTCTAAGTCAGACACATTATAATTTATAAAATATATGTGTTGATATATTATCATTAATAAAAGTCTTTGCATAATTTCGTATTTTATTTCACGATTCTAATTTGATCAATTGTGTAACTTTATTGTCGCGACTAATTAATGGTTAAGGTACTATAGGTTTAGATATTGCTAATTTTAAATATGTATTTTTTTCCCACATATGTTACTGTCTGTCTCTCAATAAAGTCCCTATCTAACGACCCGAGAGGTAGGGTATTCCAAAGAGACTACGGGCTCGACGGCTCCGATCAGGGTACAGCAAGCGTACGGGCCAAGCCCTCCGCCAGTCTTTGCCTTCACGGGCGTCTCTGGTGGACCCGGACTTGGGCATGGACTCGCTGGGGTTGTGGTGAGCTGCAGACATGAACATGTGTAGAAGAGTTACAAAATTTCACATATACGTATATCATTTATTTCATGTAATTGTTTAATGTTTTCATGTTGTTGTAACCACTTTTGAAGTATGATCACATTTGGCTTAATTAACCCGTATATTGCCAGTCCTTTTACACGTGTAGAGTCAATTACACGCAGCTGCTATATGGCGTACTGTTGACCTAGCGCAAAAATGCGATCAGGATACGGCTTCCATCTTTTTTTAGCGCGCCAACTATGATGGTTGTATTGACGATTCCTCCGCTATATTTAAACATTTACAATAAGTATCTGGCATTGTTTCAACTTCGACCGTATCAACTTAAGGTAATTTAGTTAAAAGCCAAGTATAAGTAACAAAATTGATCGTGGTCCCGTATAAATTGCGGTAACATTTCTGGGCAGTATATCATTGGGCGAGCGCATAACTTACGTCGGCTGACAGACGAATCAGCGGATTCCCAATTTATGGAGTTCACTTTCTGACTTGTTTATGCCCTGGCCATTATCACTGTTTCGCTTTGTGGATGGACATTCAATTCACTGGACGACACTAAATCTTGTTTTCAATTGAGTAGAATATTGAAATAACAAATTTTGTCGTCAAGTGTCTGAAACGTGAAAACCTTAGACTCTAGTTGTCTCTGTCTAGTCTTCAAGTGATAATAGTCAATATTCTAGAATGAAATCAAATGCTATTAGTTATCTTATATGACCCTTAACTTTGTTTAATCCTATTAAACTTGTTTAGTCGAATTAAACTTGTTGCATTACAGATGTCGACCACCTCTGCAAGTGCCGTTTGCGAGCACTAATTATAGGCAAAATACGTACACGGTGCGTGCTTTGAGACTTTATAACAATGCGACAGTAAATCATTCTGAGTTTGATTTGTTCTGTTCAAGCATACACACAGTCAGGCGTGAAATGACCAAACGTCACTTTGACAGATCACGTGATTGGCGATGAATACACTGGTTTGTTCGTTTTATTCTTAGACTCTTTTGTAAAACTTAAACTTAAACTCGTTGGTAAAAGATACCATCCTCTAAGGTTTAATAGTATATTAATAGTAATTTGTATTTTTTTTAATTCATTGACTGCGTTCTTTGTATTCTCCTGTAATCTCTTTTTGGCTTGCTAAGCACTGTATATTATTTCATGTAGGTGGAAATTCGTAAATGGCATTGGATTACTCATATTTAAGTTTACTATAATTGTATTATTTGTCCGTGAATTTTCCTAAAATGTATAAATAAATAAAAATTTTCCCGTACCAACACGGTTCAATATGCTAATATATTTCAGAATTTATTTTCTTACAACCAAAAATTAAGTCCTTTGAAAAATGGGTATCGTATCCTATACGTATTCTATTTAGATCAGTTGATATAAAAAAAAATCATTGGTCATGTAAGGTAGATATTGAATACTGCGGCTTTCTTGTAAAATATCGACGTAAGTTTGTGTTTTTTTTCCACCGTGAAAATTTTTTGGAATTGTATTTTCACACCATTATAAAGCAATAGTGTATATTATTAATTTTATGATATATTTTTTCCAAAGTGGTTGATTTAACACTTTCACTTTTATGCGGAATCAACCAAAACCATTTGGGGTAGTATAGAGAGTCTATATTAACAATCACTTCCCATTCGATACTATTTCCAACTAGTCCCAACGCATATACAAAAGCAGTACGCTTTTGCATGTCTTCATTTACTTCGTAAATGCCTCATAATGAAGACAATGTGGATAATGTGGACAATGCACTTTAGTCATGACAAATTGTGACTAAAATTATTTCATTTAGTTGATTTAGCTTGATTATGAAAACAATAATAAAAGGAAAAAATAATAACTAAGGAAGTAGTTTGTGGCCTGTATATAATTTCGAAATAATTCCAAAATGTTCTAGGTTAGAACCGTCCCAATTGATTACCAGTACCACCTCTCTCCATCAATTAATATCGAATTGTAATTAATTGTCTTATATATGTTGTATATGGAATGAACAATCATTGCAGTTTTGATGACAACAACTTTATTTTATTATCTCTTGATTACAACAAATGTTCCTTTTACACTTGTCGGCAAAATTAAGTGAACAAATTAACAAAGTAATTTAAACTTTTTCCCATTAAAAACAGACCTCCCTAAATTACACCGGACCTTTTAAATCAAGCATTCTGCACCCTCTAGAATATCTTAATAAAATACTGCTTAGATATAAAACCGGGGAGCCTTGGCTGGAAATATTTGCCGCTGAGTGTAAATTAAATTTGGGGTGAGGGAATATGTTATTTTGATGAAACACGTTAAGGTTTACGGATACCCCATATTTTGTTGGCTTCTTGAGAATTTTAGCGAAGAGATGATATTAATCGGTTTCTATAATATTGTACACTCAGGTTCGTTAATATGCACGAGTTAAAGACGCTACCTCAGCATCCTCAGATGTTATGTTTGTTTTACCTGTATTAGTTAGAACACTCCATGCGTAACTGTATATATTATATTGCAGAATTGCAAATTTTAGCACATTCGTTGTTACTTCAAATAGTATATAAGCTTCATTGTAGTAATACTCTAGGTTCTTCTTGGTTACTCTAGGTAACAGACATCAGACCATACAATAAACTAACTCCCGTAAGACTGCCTTATACTTTTCCATAAGTCATGCACGCACGTTTTCGTAGCAGTAGATCTGGTTGTGAAAGAGTTCCTCTAGGGAAGTACTGCCACCTTGCTTATTTCTGCTGCCAAGTAGTAATGTGAGCAATGATTACTGCGTTTCAATTTTAAAGGGTGCTAGTGAATTACATGCACATGGGAGTTTTCAACTTATGGATCAGGGTGACGGGCGCAGTACTGCCACTGCCCCTCAGAGCTTTAAGCGACACTGCCGGACGTGGACAAGCATGTCGCTAACCACTAGACGTAACCCATTATCCGCTCACGCGATACATGCAGCCGTAGACGCATACCACACCTAGAGGTGCCGGTGATGATTTTATACCAATTTATCGGATATCGAAGTTATAACACGTAAAAGAACTAATTTTAATTGCTATTTCGGTAACTACTCTCGCAAATCATAAAGTTTTTAATGCCCGGGTCTGTCATTTAAAAAAAATAAACAACTTCAAAAATACTACGTCACGACAATCGTGTGTGTTATTGTTTGGACTGGTGATTTCGGTGTTTATTTATTGAAAACATATCGCATGTAGCGTTTTTTAAGTTTACCCTGAATATAAATGTTTATAAACTATACTTTAAGGAGTAATTTCATGGTAAACGTTAGAACCACTCAAACGGAATATTATTTTTTATTTATCCAAGTACACCAAAAATTTCATTAGTTCTTTTTAAGTGCAGGATTTGTGGTGTATTACTGCATTTTATTTGAGATGTTTTTGTTGGTAGTACGTAAGGTATTTATTTATCAATGCAGAATAATAATTTTTATTTATAAAGACTTGTATTTAAACTGAATCCATTTCTAATTTGCGAAACCAAATAGCCGCCATTTTACGTTAGGAAAAGCGCATCGCTTGAGCGGTTAGATATCCCACAGACGGGCACGGGTTTCGTCCAAGGAAAGGATTTAAGTGGATATGGTTGACTTCACATGTATTGTAAGGGTCAGTTCATCACGATATTATCGTTATTAGCGAGATGTTTGCTGCTCAACAAACACTGCCTTTTGACTGCCTCAGTGGCCGAACGGTTACCATGCTGGTCTGCCGCGCAGAGGTCTCACGTTCGATTCACGGGCTGGGAGAAATATTTGTATGGCCTGCATTTATTTGTCTCGTGAGTATGGGTGTAATTTGTGATTATCTGTGTGTGTTCATGGCACACGTGACACAGGGTTTCCCTAGTGCGGGGTTATGAGCGTGTGCGTTATTATTCTTATTATTATTCTCCTCACTAACTGCTGTAACTAAAAAAATCGCACCTTTCAAGTGTAAAGCTACATGACGTGACCATACACCAAAAGTTTTTATCACATGAAAGTTATAAAAACAATACAAATTACATGAAACAAATTATGTAAATGTATTTCACAACTCACCTATTTCAGCATAAAAATGTTACTAATTTCGTTCGTAGAATCTTTAAACTTCTCCAGAAAAGTTGTAATTTGCAGGTGTGGCCATATTACAAGAATGTGTAGTACAATACAAAAGCGTGACTGCATCGCTACACTTGCGATTTATAGGCGATTGCATCGATGCAAATGCGCGACTGTATCGATACAAACGAGCACTGCATCGATACAAACGCGCGATTGCATGGTGCTATCGCCTATAAATCTCAATTGTAGCGATGCAATCACGCGATTGTATCTATGCAGTCGCGTGTGTATACTGCATCGTGTTTGCATCGCTGCTAAAAATCGCCAACTCAACTCACACTGGCGCAGAGTCGAAGCGTCGCGACGCGTCATGTTTTTCGCCTATAGCATATTCATCTCTATTTTCCCAATGTTAAGGTATAAATATGTATTATGCAAATACAGAATGCTTCTTCGCATTCGCCTTTTTGTATTTGAAAAACAGGACGCTACGCGACGCTTCCACTCTGCGCCAGTGTAAGTTAAGCCTAAATATTTCAGTTCAGAAGCAGTTGATCTCCCACTAGGCTACCCCATCTCCAATGATATCGAATTTAAATCTTATTACATGCCAGAAATATTTTACCAATATAACGTTTAACAAAGAAAAAAATACTGTTGTAATACACGAGATTCATAATCACCAGACAAAAAGTATGTTGCAATTGACATCTTCACATCATAAATAAAAATTGAAACCGGTAGAATAAAAAGAATAATCGTAGCCACGTGGAAGCAACAGGCGCTGGTTCGAATATAGTTTGATCTAAGGAATTTTTCTTCATGTTTGTTTTGATCTACATAATTATCAATAATAAACTAGTCTATCAGTAATAAACTAGTGGTGTATTTTCACAAAAAATAGACCAAGATAATGGAGAAAGAACACCATGATATTCAATAAAAATAAAATATAAAAGAAAAAACCTAATATACTATTGAATTCTTGACTTTGAAACGTTCGATGTGCTACGAAATACAGGCAGGGTGATCGCAAGATTTACTGCTAGCAAAAAATATAAGAATTGAAAAGAAAATTAAATGCCAAAGCCAGACTTCCGTTTGGAATGTTCGTGTGTGATTGTACAGATCTATCAGGCGGTACCTTTGAACATAGTATTGGAATTGAACGGGCAATGGTACAATTTGTCAGTTACTATATAAACCTTACTTACTGTGTGGCTAATTTAAAACAATAATTTAAATAATTTACAAAGGACCATAATAAAATGTGGTGTGTTTTTACGTTATTTGTATTTGTGTTCTTTTTTTCTATAATATCAAGTGACGAGATGAACAAGTCGTGCGCCCGTTGGAAAGCGACACGCCTATCCATAACAGTTGCAGTGCCACTTAGAGCTTTTAATCGCAAGGATCACTGCCACTGTGCCTGTCACCATAAGATCTAAACCGGAACGTTCTCCTGGACAAACTCGTGCACAAGGAGCTCTACTGCTACTGCAAATATCTCTTATAATACATCTGGCTCGGACCTAATTTGACATTGGATATCTTAAGCTCCCAAAGGAGAGAACTGAGAGCTCTTCATATTCGATGTGCGATATTGACTATGCTCCTGGGAGGAAGATCCGGACGTACAATCAAGATTATTACGACGGTTTTGAGATTATATAAAAATGTTCCATGTAATTATGGGATGATTATAAATAAAAGTCGTTTTTTGTACCTTATTTAGAAATTTGTTCGAGAATTTGTAATGTACATCTGATTATTCGTGTCCCTACTGGTATTCTTTGAGGCTCAATTTACATTACAGCGGAATGGAAGTATATATTTGGAACAAAATTTTACATAGCATAATGAACTTATGTCAATTGTACAAATTAGATACGATACTGTAGTTCCGAGATTTCCCAACAATACACGATAATTGTATGGAAGACGCGAAGACCTGTTTTTCGACTCGTGTCTACTTTGTACGTTACATAGTTGACATAATGTTTATTTACAAGTACAAAACTTTGCTTCCATTCCTTTCTGCAGAAGTGTAAATTGGATTCTGATAAGCGATAACGTATCAACAATAGTTTTGCAAAAATGGCACTTAAAGATTTTCTCGTTGTTTTTGATATCTTGTTTTAAATTTTCTTAAAAAATGAATTTTTGCTGTTGTGCTCGTTGTTGTTAGGGAATTATAGTAATAATCACAACAATTTATCATTCCTGAGGTGACAACAACAAACGTTGCTATTACTACAAGCAAATTTTAGAACAAACTATGAAAAACAACGAAAACATTCACAGGCGCCATTTTCATATCAGTAACCAAGTGAGCCTAAAGGTTTCACACTTTTTCCAAAGAAGCTTTTTAAAAGGTTCTTCCATATACAGGTTTCATCACGACGTTTTCATTGGTCGTTAGCGAGAGGTAATGCTACTAAGTATTGACAAATATACGTAATTTCTAAATTAAGGTTACCTATATTATATTTATGTGATGTGACCATAAGGAACCTAACCCTTGACATCTTACGACCAGTTTTATACTAAAAAATACTTGAATACGGCCATTCAATAAAGAATTACACATAATGGTGTAAATATGAAATGTCGTAAGGGACATTTTGTCATAAGGGAAAATGACCTTACGACAAAATGTCTATTTGGACATTTCAAACTTCCACTGTCGACATAAGGTTCATAATTTCGTCGATGTACCTATCGAATTCTGAAATATCGTAAGCGACATTTTCCATTACGACAAAACATACCTTTCGACATTTCAAATTGCCACTGTAGACATAAAAACACTTATGATTGCAAGAACATAATATCTAAGTGGTTGAAAACCCTTAATATATGAAGATGATGAAGAGAATTTGAGACACTCGTGCGATCTGTAAATAGGTACATTCATACTACACACAAAATACTCATTATACTATTTAAAAACAAAATTCGACTCGACGGCTTTGCATTTCAGTCATACTGCAGTTGTATTTAAACTATTTACTTGATCAAGTAATTGATATTGAAATAGACCGCTATTCTAGAAAGGCATTGATGTATGCGACTAGTTGGAGTGATTATTTGGTTATCTACCTGACTATTGAAGCCGCACAGGCATGGATCGCCATTTTGGGTTTTTACGCCTCGCATCATTCTATCTTTTTACTAATATCATATTTTCATTTCCAGAAACCAACTATCCACTGACGGAGTAACAATATCAGCACCATCTGAAGCAGGCCGCTGGTCACTCTGGGCCCTCTCCCTCTCCAACCGTGGTCTTCGCTTCTCAGCCCCGCGTACGATCAACGTCTTCCGACCTATACAGCTGGACTTCTCACTCCCTCCTGCGTTGAAGGTCGGAGAAACAGTGGAGGTTGATGTCAAGATCACTAATAACATCAATAATTGTATGGATGTAAGTAATTTGCAACTTCAAATTTGCATTATGTAATACGTTAAAAAAATATTAAGTTACAAAAAACATAGTAGATGATGTCTTCCAGAACTAAAAAGTGAACTTGTTAAAAAAACAGGTCCATAAATTATTTAAAAAACAAAAACCCGTCTTCAAAAATATTTAGCTGCAAAGATAAAAAAAATATTCCTCCCCTCAATATTTTGATTATTTTTTACAGCAGCGTATAGACTTTCCCACAATCAAGACGAATCTAATGACACCTCATATGTCAAAATCTGTGAAGCCGTTTAGGCTGTACAGCGTGAAAAAGAAATGGACATGCATACATTTGAAAACCATATCCCTCCCGCAGTCGATATACAAGACGTATCTTCGATATTGTGGTCAACATTTGACAATTTTTTTCTAAATAACAAACAATAATATCGAGTAGGTTTTCACGATTGTTACATAGGAATAATACTATTTTTTAACGTTGGTTTGTTTGCAAAAACACAAATACGCGATTCAGATCCGAAAAAATAGTTTTATTTCCTAAAAACAGTAAAATTTATTTTTCAAAGTTTAGAATATACAGTTAAGTAGATTTTTTCTA
>NW_020653492.1:232118-253644 GCF_003589595.1 Hyposmocoma kahamanoa
AAGAACCCTCCAATCAGCGTGCTCTCGCACAAATTCACTCTTACAGCATGCACTTCTAGTGGAAGTATCCAGTAGTCCCCAGAGCCGGGCTCTGTCCCCACCTGGGTGCTACTTAAATATCCCCACCTGGGTGCTACTTAAATATTTAAACGAGTTAAGAGCCTTCAGCTCGCCTTTTGTTCGGTGGCGCAGTCAAGGTCAGGTGTCAAGGTAAGGTGGCCAACTGCGAAACGTCCATCATAAAAAGAAAAAGGACATTATACATTATTTCCCCTTCAATATGGAACACAGCACATTTGCTCGGCAGAAATAAGTAGAACCCACTAGTATTTTACACTATTTTTTTCCTAGATAAATGACAATATTAAACTGCGCAAAATGCTATGCGTATGGGTTGTCAACTTATGTCAATTTATGCAGTTAGTGATTACAGTCGATAAATAATCTATCGATCCGATGATTGACCATGGGTTATGCCTAGTTAGTCCTGTACTGATAGTTGCTAGCTTATGTATGTAAAATAAATAAACAAATGCCTTCGCAATAATGGGCCAGCTCGTTTCACTTAAGCATAAAACGTAAAAATCTGTATAATAAAAATAGAAGTCGTGATGAACGAATAAAATCGTGCCTCTGTATTTCACGAATTGATTTTGATACCAGCGGCCCCACTGTCCAAAAAAAAGAAAGAACTATCACAGTTGACAAAACTGTCGACAATAACTACGTGACTATTTAAAATTTTACGAAAAATGGCAATAATGGAAACGTCATTTTACTCTGTATTGAGATAAAAAAACTTAAACGTGTTTATTCTGGACAGTAATGTACCATAATTTAATAAAAATTTTGAACTAAATTAATCCAAACATGTTTGCTTAATTGAATAACAAACATCCAAATAAAACTTTTACATTTATTTACATCGCTAGAATAAAATAATATGTAAATATGATTACATTTACGTTAAAGCAATACGTACTATGTAAATGTAATTTATTTTTATGGCGTTCTTCGTACAACATCAATAGATATTATTATGACTTTAGGAGTAATGTTTTCCGTAATTAAGTTCATTTCATTAATTTCATTCGAGAATTTATTTTCGACTTATTGAGTTTGCCCTAACGCTTATAACAGTATTTTTGTATTGAGTATTTTTATAACAGTATTTTTATATTGAGAGAAGCACTAAACATCTAAAAATGTACTCAAAAACTTGTAACCTTATTACGCAACGCAATATTACACAATACTATTTAATCTTTTAAGTAGTTTAAAAGCGTCATTTCCTTTAGACGCTTATAAAAGCTCTGCAGTGACGCAACTGTGGCACGGCAGCTACTCGTTACATCTTAACCCGGGTGCTCACTAGCTATAACCGTAACCGGTGCATGTTATGTTACTAATAATTATAGTGTATACGTGGTTCGCGACCTTGCCACCAGCGGAACACCTGCGGTTCGCAGTGAGCCGCCGAGGACCAGGTACTCATTCTAGCGAGTGAAGACCGTTTCACGCGTACATACTAGAACCTCGTTACTGTATCTGCGACGTTACACTTATAGCTCTCCATGAGTACCCGGCTTTACTTCATTAATTGTTACTGCAAAAGTGGCGTGCATGTGTCACGACAGGGGCGCGATTGTGTCACGACAGTGGCGCGCTTGTGTCACGACAGTAACGCGCATGTGTCACGACAGTGGTGCCGTGACTGCGCTTCCAAATGTTATATGAAAAGCAGTATTGGCACGGCTGCCACGCAAAAGACGCGCCACTGCAGCACTTCTTTTACTTTACGTTACAATACTGAACTACGCAAGGCCAATGCTTTCCTCGTCTTCCGATTTTTTTTAAGACATTTCTCCAATTTGCGAGTTTTATCACTACGTCCGTACGTACGTTAAACCAAGAATATTTAGTAAACTATAGTTTCTGAAATAATATTGAACCAATTTTTATAGCTAACATGACAAATGGTTCTAAAGCTGGCTAACCTATGTTATTTGTGAGAAATATACCTCCGGGTACTTTCACATGTGTCAACGAGGGTTCGTCCCCGGAGTGTTGAGTCAATAGTGCTCTTAGCTGCCGTTTGTTATGAGTGGGGATACCATGATGTTACTGTTTCTTGGGACATTAAAAGTGTTAGTTTTAAATACAGGTGACAATATTGGTACTGCATGACGAAAAATGAAATAAAACTCAAGAACATTTTATACGTCCCACTGCCGGCTTGGGTCTTTTTTCAGTTGGGAGTTTTTTCAGATTTTGGTCATAGTCTGCCACGATGTAAGTGTCATTGCCATGTTTTCCTTCACCGAAAAGCTCATTTCAAATTAAATTAAATTTCGCACATAAATTCCGAGAAACTCAAAGATGCGAGCCCGGATACGAAACCACGACCACGAAAGTTGTACCACGTTTTCGTTTAACTAAGGTAAACGACTCTTTTATGGTGAATATATACGTTTTTACAATACAGATTCCGGAGCATATTAAGATTACCATTTCTCAAGTTTAAAACTTACATTAAAAGCATTTTATTGAAATGTCTTGTTACAAAACTGTAGACCACGTGTTAGATAAAGATGTATGGAAAGCTAACGTGAGTCTAGATTCAAAATGTATTCTACATATAGCATTTAAGTTTATTTGAAAAGAGCAATCCCTACAGTTTCTTGCCCGTTCTTCTCAGGGAGGTCAGCGTAGTGAACGAGCAGTAGCTCAAAAAATTATGTTTTCAAGTGTAAAAATTTTACCTTTGGAATAAATGATTATTTGAATTTGAATTTGACCTTGAGGGGTTTAAAATGTGTCACGTCTGATAAATGAAAATTGAGCAATATTCACTAAGTACATTACATTAACATAAACGATATAAGTATAAGGAAATAGGTAGGTTTATTACTAGTTGTAGTAGTAGCGTTGTTGTAATAGTGGTGGTGGTAGTTTCGCTGCATTAGAGCGGTATTCAGACGTTATAAGTTGAAAATAAATGGCTATACTTATTTGTAAATTCATGACCATGGCGCCATACTACTCGTAACAACATACTAATGATCGTTTTACTAAAAAGGAGCGAAACATCCCCTCACCATTAACTTTCATCATTAATATCTCTGTTGTTATTTGTTTGCATCTCTAAGTCGAACAGTTAGCCTAAAAAACCAAGTCCAATAAGAAAACCACTTGTACACTTTAACTTCTTATAAATATTTTTTTTCCAATTCAATTAATAAAAATTTGATTCACTAAACGACCTAACAAGATTTTGATCCCAAAGGCGCTTTACTACTCTATTTCTGTCTTTATTTTATCCTATTTCGCAACGAAACACGGTTACCCTTCAAATACCTGTGAGCCGGAAGTGAGATCGTGAGTGTTTATCGGTAGATGTTTGAGCCAATAACGGGTCTCTCTTGACCACTATTGGCAAGGAATGAAGGAATTTCAATTACACAACTCACATGTTCGCCTTTGAGACCTATAAACGAAAATTCTAAGTTATATGAACACATTCTGTAACTCCATTCTGTGTTTTTCGAAATAATTACGATATGTGAGATAAAACATTTTTTTATTGACTTCTTTTTAGAGAGAGCATATTACGTGAGTATATAGGGTTATTTGTAAAATACTTACAACCTCACATGACTATTTTACTGACATCTTACAACAGCTTTTGTTACATGACTTATGAGTTACAAACACAATACAAACTACCTTTTTACAAAATAAATTTATCAAAATGTTAATGCAAATGGCCGCGACAGCTGAGAATATGGACCTAATTTATTACAATATTATGTTTAGCTAATAAAATGGCGCCGTGGTGTGATAAGGCCACATCAGCAAAATGACAACTTTTTAGCAGAGCGGTTCAATGATTCTTCGAACGAAATTAATCGATAACTTTTTTTATGCTTCAATATTAGTTATCATCAACTTTTGACAAGTATTACTGTCCAATGTGGAAAAATATAGAAAAAATATTTTTTTTTTCAAAACAAAAATGTTTCCATGACTCTACAATAGCCATACACTGAAACTGGGTAACCAAAATGGTCTCAAATACATTAAAAAACCTTGTTTTAGTAAGTTTTGAATAAGGTGACAAATTATAATCTACTAGAACCGAGCAAGATTGCTATAAAATAGTTATAAAAATTTTGTATGCCGCAAGGGATATAACAGTTATTTATTTAACAGCATTCATTCGTGTAACGTAACTTGTACATCACAAAAAAAATAAATAATTTTAAAATTTATGTATGACGAAATTGTTTTTTAATCTTCAGGTGACAGCCCTGTTGGCATTGAGTGCTGGAGCCGCTTTTGCCAGCACTGGAGCCCTGTACGTCACAGAACGACTTCGGCTGGGGCCTCGTGGTGGCACTCAGCTAGTGGTTCGGGTTGCAGTTAATACACCTGGAAGAAAGAATATTACTGGTAAGTCAATACTCTTCATTCTTTACTTACATAAGCTCGCGCCCTAGTCCCACAGGAGGACTGAATCCTGACACAACTCTTGAGCCTCACATACATCAGCTACCCTTTTCATACAACTTCTTCTTCTTCTTTCTTATTCTATATTACCTCAAACTTAAATAAATCTTCATAGGTAAGCAAATTACACTCGAAATCGTGACCTTGTAATTAAGTTTATGAATGTCAGGATACACCAACATGATATCCATTTATTATTTGTGAAATTACTCCACTAGTTTGTTGTAATTACATTTTGTTAATACAAAGATCGAACACTTATAAAAATATCCTTCAATCCAGCCGGATTCAAATTAGCATCTTCCAGCAAAACCGTGCCGGACGCTATATCTACTAAGCCATCGAACGAACTGGCGAACCTTACGAATTTTTCTATGTGCTTGTTACAGATGTTTGTTTTTTGTTTTTAACGACTTTTATGCCGTAGCACCATGAAGAAATAGATTTCTTACAGTAAATTGCTCTAACTGCTCGTTTACGCCGCAGGGCAAAAATCAAAAGTGTGAAAATAGCCATCATCATAGAATATCTGTACCCATATATAAAGATCTAGAATGCGTTATAAGTTTTTATAGGCTGTATAGTGGCTTGACAGAATGATAACGATAAACACGTAGTGATATCACAAATACCCTCCTTGAATACTGTTGGTTTGGTTCGTGCCAAAGTTGGGACGTTTTTTTATCCGGTCTGCCGATACGAATCCCCACTGATAGCTACTGCATACTTTAAACCAACCGCAAAATGGCGGCTAACTTATTTTGCAAATTAGAAAATTACTCAGTTTAAATGCAAAATTTGCTAATGAAAATTGCTATTCTGCATTGCTACATAAGAAGACCCCGTATTACCAACTAAAAAATTCTAATTAAAATGCAATAATACACCACAAATCCTACACATAAAAAGCACAAATGATTTTTTTTATATACGTGGATAAGTATGATAATATATTCTGTTTGGCGATTCTAGTTTACCATGAAATAATTATTTTTTTTACAACGTCAAGTGACGGGACTACACGCCTAAGCTACATGCCTATTCATAACAGTTACAATGCCACTCAGAGCTATAAATTGCAAAGATCGGAGGGGCACTACCACTGCGCCCATCACCCTGAGATATAAGGTTGACAAGTTCCATGCTCTACAAAACCGGTACGCAGGAATGTTGACATTACTGCTTGGCGGCAGAAATAGCGTGAGTTTGGGTGTAGTTTGTGGTTGTCTATGTGTGTCCATGGCACCCGCGACACAGGGTTACCGTAGTGCTTGCTATGTTAAGTGTGTGCGTTATTATTATTATTATTAATACTAATAATATGATATAAATCTAGTTTAGACTCTCGCCTCTCCCAAGGCCTAAAACATTACTTTAAATTTTTAAATTTTTATTATTATTATCACAAAGAGCTCTACTACTTCTGAAATATTTATATGAGTTGTTGTTGTTGATAATGGTGATTATGTAGTATATGAGAGACATGAAAAAAGATGGTGTAGATCACAAACTGATCACAAACTATCACCTCAATGCATTCGTAACTCCGAAATCTGAAAGTCGTTGTTTTAATTTCAAACTAACAAAAAAAACAATAAGCGTTAGCACCAAAAATGATTAAAAATCTGTTCACAAGTAATCCGTGGAGCAAAATGTTTTAATGAACTTGTAGAATGAATTCTTAGCTGAGGGCCTGCCGGCATAATTGTGAAATTAAACGCTCTGGAAGTTTTGCGTTAACAAGGGGGATCAGTCGGATTTTTTATGCCAAGATCTGTATTAACATATTTAATAATTACTTCATAACATGATAAAACACGTTTTATCTCGTTCTCCAGATAAGTATTCGCCGCTTTAATATTAAAACCTTCTATGTCCACTTTTTAAATATTTGGGTCAATGATTAGATTACTTTTCTGTGCCTAATTTCGGTGGCAATTTTTATTATTTAAATATTCGGATACATTATCGAAAAATATTCAATAATATTACAGGATTCTACACTCGAATGTTAAATAAAACTTCATGATACTATTCTACAATATTCAAATAATAAAAATTGCCATCGAAATTGGGTAGAGAAAACTAATCTAAAAATTAACCTTTAATAATCGGTTAGACACATAGACCGTGAGGCTTAGAAATTTATCATTGGATATCTCTGAAATCACAGTATATGTTTGTGGTTTTAAGAAGTACCTAATAGATTGAACTTTTGTGCACGTAATAAAACTGCAAGAAATATTAGACACACGAGGTTTTACAGTGAGGTGGCGATATACATGAAGACTGACTCTCTTCTTAAAGAAATCTAGTGCTCAGTTATAACATTAATAATGGTAAAATACCCATTGCACATTTTCGGACAAACAGCTATATAAATATCGCACTGCTATTACAATAGTGTTCTAACTCGAATGTTGCCTCCTTCAAATCATCTTTTAAGAAATTTTTATTATTTTCTCTGGTGTCTAACAGCCCTGGCAGTCGTGCTGTGCTTTCTTGACATTTTACTGCTAACTTTAATACACCATTTACAAATACATGAGTTAAATACACAATACACGCTCAATCAGTTTTGGTATTCCTACTACTATCCTACCGTAAACGTACACCCATTTTTATTGCATGCTTTTTACTTTTTGGTTTGCATTTAAGTTTTGATTTACGCCTAACTATGTATATACTATTTTTTTAAATTATTTTATTTGCTTGGACGAAGCGACATTATCCTTGTTATTTATTCGGCTTCACTGAAAACTAGCGTAACAAGGTGTTTTCACACGTCTTGTTACAAAAAGCTGAATGGAGACCATTTGGGTAACTTTTAAATGTATTTCTTTTATTTTGTATTTTATCATAAGATTATTTTATTTTTGTTATCATTCTGTTATATATAATTTGTCATAAATTTACCAAATAAACTACTTTTCTTTCTTTCAATATGTGAAAATAAATGTTATGTCATTATTTTGACATCTTAGTCAAATTAGAGATGTTACTACTAGTTACTAAGACATGGCACATATCTACGGCATTTCGGTTGGCAGTCATCATCATCACCATCAACCCATTTACACATTCCACTGCTAGGCACCGGCTCTCCTCTCAGGCGAGGGTTTTAGGCCATAATCCGCCACGCTGGCCTAAAGCGAGTTGGGGACGTCACACGTTTTCCGAGTTTCATAACGATGTTTTCCTTCACCGAAAAGCTCATGGTAAATTTAAAATTATGTTTCGCACTTAAATTCTGAGAAACTTAGAGGTGCGACCCCGGATTCGAACCCACGGCCTCTGCTCGAGAGGCAGTAGTCAAACCATTGGGCTACCACGGAGTACCGGTTAATAATAGGCCTTATCAATTACACGTACGAGTGGTTATTGCTTTAATAAACATTGTATTTTGATTACACGATTTAATAACCGTATTTCACAGTACCGTAAAGTGACGTAATAATGAAATGATTTTCTTTTACAAATTGTTTTTCTACTGCTCATTACATAAAATTATTTTAATTCTACAACATGCGTCCCAAAATATATATTTTATTGCTCAGTTTCTCTGGTAAGTTGTTTGGAATATATATATTTTTAACATAAAATAATTTTACTTCTATCTCGCCTGATGGAAAGTGACGATGAGTTCATCTAGTCTCCTTATGATGAAAAATTGGCTACATTTAGTTTAATCTGATTTTAATCGACTCTCAAGGGACCAACTCGGGTTGCATTTATTCATTACTCAGCCGGATATGGAATTTAAGCCCAGATCAAAATACCCAAAATAAAGAGGCATTCGTTTATTTGCTAGTATTCTTGGTGTCGTATCAACGTATCGAATAGAGACAAGACAAGTATATAAGCTGCGCGGCTTGCATGTGTGTCCGTATAGGACGCCCACATTCGCAAAATCATTGCATGGCGCTGGTCGTCTAACGCGCCTTTCATTATTATATGAATGTGTGCGTCCGTACACCGCACGCAGCGAAATTGCACACATACAAGCCGCGTTGCTACGTTTTTATAGAGTTAGCATACTTCTTTTGTCTCTATATATATACGCTACACTACGCTACTATGTTTCGGGTAACAGAATCGCGGAATCAGCTAGAGTCGATCAGAAAAAGCTTTACGTCCATGTAATAAGAGCGAAAAAGGTCGAGAGGAAGCGAAACGCTTTTTTGCCCTTGTTATATGAATATAATTCGTTTTCTGCCACATTACAAAATTGAAGTGGCAGCCGATGGTGTCAAAAAGTTCTCGAGTGGTGACGCGTACCGGAAGACGCAACGTAGGTAAATCACTCACAAGGTAGACCGATGACCTGGTAAAGGGAATCCATTGTATGCAAGCAGTAACGCAAGACGAGTCGTTGTGGCGATCTTTGTGGGAGGCCAATCTCCAGCAGTGGATGTCTTTCGGCCGAAATTTCGATTTCGTATCGATAAGTGTAGTCTACAAATGTGTGGCGAACTTTGTGTGTTGTCTCAATGAATTTCTTGGGCACACAAGTTGCAGTGTAGCTTGTGGCAGAGTTCAGAACTCTATGCTAATACGCACTACGCACAAGTCGACTATAGTTTGAACTGTGAACATATATGACATCATCGTTAAATAATTTGCACATTCCGCATAAAAGTACTGGCAGATTGTCATCTAAGGTGCGCCAGACATACAGGGAATGCTAGTAGAAGAAGCGAAAGAGGGATATCATCATCTTAGGAAATATTATGTAGTACTCAATTAGGACATAGATGGGCCATTCTCATTTCTGCAATTTTCTTTTGGGCATATGTATTAAAAAACTATATACTTGTATTATTACTTAGTCAATTCCTATTTAAAATATTAATATAATCGAGGTAATTTATTTTAATATGATTTTTATTTATATTTACACAATATAAACATTTATTTAAATCATCATTAAGAAAGTGACGAAAATGTCACTTCCATGTCGTGTGCTAAGTCCATTTACAATGATACAAATTAAATTTAAATATATTTATTTTTATAAAATAAACTAGTCTATATTTTTTACGATAATACGTTTCTACGTATATAATAAACTTTCTAAAAAAATACTAAATAATTACCACATAAATAAAAAAATGGATACAAAATATTTCATAACGTTTGTGCATGAAAAAATTGTCATTGTGTAGTGTTTTTGTAAATTACATTTTATTTAAATTGTTAAACTATTTTTATGTTATAAAGCTAAATATTTCATCATTATTTTACCATGGACCATGATAGACTAACAAGGCCCATTACCTTTAGTACTCCAGGAATAAAAATTAGATAATATGAAAATGTCACATCATAACTTATTTTGCATTTTCCCAAAAGGTAAAAATTTTGTGTTGAGCACTTTTATTCTAAAGGTGCGAAGAAAAGTAAAGGTGTTAAGTAAATAATATTGATTATAAAAACTGTTATTAGAAATAATGGCACCGATGTGTCCTGATATAAATAAAGTGTATACAATATAAATAAATACGTAAATAAAGATAATAAAGTAAAAAATACGTTTTCTTCTACAGTAAACCATACATGCTTCATTAAAATTAATCTAATATGTCATTACCATGGATTTGTGTCACTTCCTTGAAGTCGTGTTTTCTTTTTTCCTTTTTTTCATGAAAACTTCTTTAAGTGAAACATATTGTAGGATACGGTACCATTCATTTGAGACTACATTGTTTTTTTTTATTATTTTAAGTCCGTTTTGAGAATGGCCCAGATGTGATCGTATATATATATTTGTATTTTATTTTTGAAAAAAAATGTAAATTTTGATGTACACGGTGCCACACATTCCTACCACCACACCAGACTCTATATGGGACGGCTGCGTGACGGCGGAAGCGGAGGCAATTGACGGGCTGAACAAATCATGAGACTGGTGGTAATCCAATTCCTGGCCATGGCAGTTGCAGTCAGGGCTTTAAATCGCTAAGAACTGAGAGCACTACCACCGCGCCGCGCGTTAACAAATTCCATGTCCCTGTAATTTCGCCAGCACCTTTACCCTTCAAACCGAAACGCAGCAACGATCACATTACCGCTTGGCGGCAAAAATAAGTAAGGCGGCACTTCTCTGAGCAAACTCTTTCACAGGGAGCTCTACTGCTAAGTGCAATGTCGTTTCATAAACGTACCATTAATGTTTCAGGCTTACTTCTAAAAGAAAACAATGCTCATTACACCTTTACCACCAAGCACAGAATGAGACGCTTAATAAGATATTTGATTCGAGAGCTTCTAGTTGATGCTGAGACTAGAATCAATAAGCTGGATCACATTGCCAAATATGTACAACTAAGGGACCCAAATCCTATATTGACGGATCAAATGTTCACTGCAAGAAAAAAATTTCATCATATGATATTGGTGTTCGAAAACACTCAGGAACATTTAAAAAACTACACTCATGAAATAGTAAACAAATTAGGCCAATTATCTACCAAAACGAAGGGAAAACTGTGTTTCCACAACCAATAGGTTTTTTCGTTCATAACGAGAAATTCACATTGTAAACAGGAAGAAGTCGTTATACTGCGAAAACCAATTAGGAGCGATGGCACCCGGGCTCTGCCGGTGCGTAGCGTCGTTGCAACGCTATGATTTCAACGCACCGAGCGCCAAAGTGATGTCGCAACGTGTCACCGCTTACTTAGGGCGATGCTACACTGGCATTAGATTGTCGCAGCGCTTTGATTTCAACGTACTTTGTTGCTTACGTTGCGTTGTTCTGATTTATATGTATACAATACATCGTCGCGTCGTCGCAACGTCAACGCAAAGCATCATGTGGCATCGCGCTATCTGGAATTTTTACAGAAAATGACTTAACTTTATTAAGAAAACGCGATAGGAAGGCGAGTGTGTGACTGAAATGTGGTATCATCTGTTACGAATTAACAACATTGACTACCATAGTATTTGTAAGAAATATTCGTCCCCGAAATTGCAATTGCACTTATTTCAAAGTAAATTTTTGTGAAATAATTGTTTTTTCCCAATATAACGACCATTTAATATTTAGTAGGTTTACCTATTAAGTCGATTTTATCATGTTTATCCCCGGTCGCAATATCTAATAATAACGCAAGGCGAAAGTATTAAGCGTATAGAACGAATAGTAGGTACTCGTACCTATTGTTTGTCGAGCCGAAAGTCTTCTGCGCTCTACTTTTGGTACTTAAAAGGCCTCATGCTTCGAACTTACATAACACATATTTTTAATCTCTTAATTTTTTATACGATATTGTATGTAGTCTTACTCAGAAATATTCGACACAAAAGTTATTTGTTATGCAATGCTGCAAAGTTGTCGTTTGACGCAAGTGCTTATCGAAACCTAAACAAGCGAAGGTTGCTAAGATTCAAAAATAGAATCCTGAGCGTAGCGAGGGTATCAGGGGAAGCGGAAAACAACTTTGCTGCCGAGCGAAACACATACTTTTTCACCTCACTATAGCGAGGAAAATGGTAGACGAAAGAACAGTCGAACCATAAGAAATCAGTTATCGTTGTCAATGTGATGACAACAATAATAAAAAAAATATACCAACGGATTTATATTACTTAAATAATGTACAAAAAATCGTTGTCATTATGTTTTTTTTCTTCGAAAGAAAATGTTAGGTGCACCCTTAGACTATGGAAACTTTTTTCCATCCTCTAAGGGTGCACCTCTGTAATGCTAGTGAGGTGAAAATGCTTTATTTTTATTACTGTTGTCATTAAATTGACAACAATAACTGATTTCTTACATTTCAAATGTTTTTCTTTCATCTACCAGTGCATTTGAAAGTTCGAAAAAATAATTTCCTATAAATATATAAGATATAATATTTTATTTTATTTATTACAGCAAATAGCTAGAATGGTAAAAATTAAACAGCTTGCTAAAGAAGTTGATAACTCGATTCAGATGGCTTTAGATCACACAAACGTCGACCCAAGTGGAGCCATGTTTGGAAAAAGACGTATGATTCTTCAGACAATAGAGAAAACACACCGACAGCAAATATCCAATAAGACAGCTAAACGGACTACACCAATTAGTTTGCAAGAGATTTACAAAGAAAAAATGCGATTGAACTTTAGTAAACAGGAATTAATAAGAAAGAAAAAACTGTGGAACATACACGATTAATTTTCATTTCATTCATTTTTCAGCCCTGTGTTACCAACTGCTGGGAATAGGCCTCCTTTCCCTCCTGCCAAACTTTCCGGTCCTGTGCACTCTAAGTGGCACTTCATATGGCTATTTGGATTTACTTATTGGCAAATATGTCAATATTTACCAAATAATCACTAAAGTATTAGCCCTGTCTGCCTATTCGACAAATACAGCAAACATCAAAGAAGTCAAATAGGCAAATAAGAAAATCCTCACTATGGTTATTTTCATTATTTTATGTGTAGACGGGCTTATTGTGACGATGTGACCTCCTTCTATCGTAATCCCACCTTTTTATCACATTTTCTCTGGTTCCTGGCCACTTGTTTTCAAATTTTGAATCGTTCTTTAATTCCTTTGCCTCGCCATTCTCATTTTGTTTTGTTCCGTCGTCAGTCTCTGCTCACTCGCTGAAGCGAGCAGTGCTGGTCTTCAGATTTTGACCCGTTTACTAGTTACCAAAAATCTGTAAAAAATTAAATATTTAAGAGATCACAAAAAACTTTAAAATATTTTTTAAAACTCGCTAAGCAAGATGTGTGGAGGCTGCGGAGGCTACATTACAATCTACAGGACATGTTTAAAAAATTTTTAGTGTTTGTCTGTATGTCAAATATTTTTCAACGTACAACAAATACCCGATAGCGAATACAAACAGCCATGTGAAGTACCACCATCCGGTATAAGTTTTGTCCGCGAATTTATTATGTCGTCGACCTAGCGTGCAACTGGATGACCCGGATTTCTTGGGCCTGTCTTTGGCCGTCACTCCGTCAAAGCTTTACTCCAGCAGCCATCACCTCGTCTAACCAGATGCCCTGGTCTACAAGATGGTCCTCAACATCTTAAACTGTCGTCTGAAGTCGGATTTCCGTGTTTCGAATTTTATCGAGAAATGTGATACCGAGCATGGCGCGCTCCATCGCCCTCTGTGCAACTCGTATTCGGTGCACAGTTTCCTTAGTAAGCGTTCACATTTGTGCACCATATGTCATTGTTATGTGTGTGTAGTAGTAGTGTAGTGGTGGGACACACTGGTTAAAAAGACGGGTCTTCAGACACTGTGATATCATTTCTGGCCGCAAGACTTTTCCAGTTTTCCGAAAACTATCCACTAAATTTTGATTCTCCTTGCGATCGATGCGATGTTCCAACTATAACAATTTTATTTGAGATTCTAGAAGTCTTCAACATGTACATGTTCACATTAAAAGAAAAACAAATCCCATTTGCTGTTTGTCTGCACTATGAAAATGCGGTAAACCAATGTATTATAATACAACTTTTGCAAGAAAACAACTCCAAACAATCTGCCTAACTTTACAATAGAGTATTACATATTTCATAACATTTTACAAATTTATCCAATGAATTATGACTATAAAACGATTTAATAATATATCTACAATTATAATTAAACTGTGACAAAAGTGATTCTTTTTTAAATATACCTGTATAATCCGTGGAATCGACTGTTAACCAAAGTCATTCGAATGAATAAAAAGGGTTATAGCTCAGAGACCGCATTTGTGTGTGGTGTCCCCAGACAATGGTACATCTTTTGGCGTGGCCTGCGTGTAGGGACACCTGCACACGCGAGGGTGCGTACAATCTCACTGATAATGCTGTGTCAGTAGCTAAGTACTGGTTCTCACAAATATACTCCCGGACACATAATTCGAACCACCTTAAATTTTCAATATTAAATGTCCTTAGCTGATACAATGCTTGATTGATCAAGAACTTTCATTTCCTTAAGTCCTTATTGAAAATTTGGATTTAAAAAACCGGAGAAAACTTTTTCTTCGGCGATAACTATGTTTTTACATTTAAGGATAAAAATGCAAGGTGGCGAATTATGTGTCCGGGAGTGTATAAACGTCAGACTCGACTCGTTAACAAGACGATATGAATGAATGAATGAATGACACACACCCAGACATAAATAAACCATTATATAAACATTCTCTCACAGCATGTGCCATCTTACATTTTAACTATTGTTAAAAAAAATACTACGCAACACTTAGTATTATATAAAAAAAACTTAAAGGGAGTTTCGAACCCAAACTTATAAACATAAGTTTATATTTTTTAAAAGCACGCCATTGCTTATTTCATTTTCCCGGTAACTGCATATCTTTCTAATACAAAAATGTCAAATGTGGCAATTAGGAGTTAAGAGGGAAAAGATAAAAAATATCGCGAAAAATCATTTAGCAGGCCTTGTGAAAAAGCTCGGTCAGGGAAGTACTGCCACGTTATCTGTTTTTGCCGTCAAGTAATGATGTGAGCGTGACTGTGGTCCGATTTTAAAGCTAGATCAGTGTGCTCATTACATTACAGGCATATGTACTTGTCAAGTTTATTAAGTTTATCAAGTTTCAAGTTTATTGTAAATTTTATAATAAACCTGGTGCACCAAAATATTCAAGGCATGAAAGGCAAAGAGCTAGAAATAGAATTATTTATTAACTGTAACAATATTGATATTCTTTGTATTACTGAACACCACTTTCTATCACAACATCAGTTCATGTTTAGCTTCAACAATCACCAGGTGGCTAGTTCGTTCAGCAGAGAAAAAGCTATTCACGGCGGCTCTTTAATTCTTATTAAAAATAATTTAAAATTTAAAGAACGTAAAGATATTGTGAGCCTATCTATTGAGCGGACTATAGAGATATCCTGCATAGAGCTTGAACGGCTTGTTATATTAAGCGTGTACAGACCCCCTCATTCATCTTACGAACTATTTGAAAAAAGATTAGATGAAGTTTTAGCCAAATTAAATAATATAAATAAATATATTGCTGTTTGTGGTGACTTCAATGTTAACTTATTAGAAGATTCCAGTGCTAGCAGTAGGCTCATATCATTTTTCCAATGTTATAACCTTGTGAATCTTTTTTTGGTGCCTACTAGAATAACTTCTACTACTGCCACTTGTTTAGACAACATTTATACCAACGCCGTACCTAGTAATAAATCTATTATAAATAAATTAACTTCAGATCACTGCGGTCAATTGGCCACTTTTAATATAACTGTTGACAAAATGCCGAAAAAGGATATCACATGTGTTCCGATAAATAATGGTCGACTTAAAGCTTATAGAAATAACGTAATGCTTAAACTAACTGACATTCCGTACGTTAACGATCCCAATAAATTGTATAATTCAGTTTTCAACATAGTGAAAAGTGAACGTGATAATGTTTTTAAGTCCAAAATCATAACTATTAATAATTCATTGAAATTTAGTGAATGGGCGACTGTGGGAATTCACAAAAGTAGACAAAGGCTGTATGATCTTTACGATGAAAGAACTTATAACACTAGTAACAGTTTTAATGATTTTGTTAGGAAATATTCGAAAATGTTTAAACGTGTTTGTGTGGCAGCCAAAGCAATGTTTATTAATAATAAAATAAAAAGCAGCGCGAATGTAGTAAAAACGACTTGGAATATTATAAATAGCGAAACTGGAAGGGTCAAACCTCGTAACTTAGATTTTCAACTAAGATTTAATGACAAAATTGTAAACACAGACGCAGAAGTTGCTAAAATATTTGAAAATTTTTTTACCAACATTCCAATTTTGACTACTAATTCGTTAAATTCATCTCCCACGGCCGCTGAATCCTTACTAAAAGAAAATAATGCAGTTAGTATCACTAATTTAAGGTTCCGTCATGTATTTCCAAACGATATTGTTAAGGCCTTTAAGTCTATAAATATAAAAAATACTGCTGATCTTGATGGTCTTTCAGTCAGAGTAATTAGTTCTATAGTTGATTGTATTGCGCCTTACTTAGCCTGTGTCTTTAATAAATGTGTTGATGATGGTGTCTTTCCTGACCTCATGAAGCAAAGTAAAGTTATTCCACTTTTCAAATCTGGTAGTATTTCTGACCCCACCAATTTCAGACCTATATCAATACTACCAACTCTCAGTAAAATATTTGAAAAAATTATTCTAAATCAGATGTGTGCACATTTTTATAGTAATAATTTAATGTCTCCTAAACAATTTGGTTTCACTCGGGGTCGCTCTACAACCGATGCTGGTGTAGAGTTGATTAATCATATATTTGATGCATGGGAAGTCTCACATGATGCTATTGGTGTATTCTGTGACCTTTCCAAGGCTTTTGATTGTGTGCACCATGATACACTGGTCAGGAAACTTCGCCATTATGGTGTGGCGGGACGTGATCTCGACCTTCTTAAATCGTATTTGCGTGGTAGGGTACAGAGGGTCGATGTTAACGGTACGAGATCGTCAGGGTCTGTAATTAGCATGGGTGTCCCTCAAGGTTCAATTCTAGGCCCATTTTTGTTTTTAGTTTATATTAATGATTTACCTAGCCTTATGGAGGGTATAAAACATGAGATAGTATTGTTTGCTGATGATACTTCCTTATTATTTAAAGTTAAAAGGCACCAATGTTCCTATGACGATGTGAACAATGCTATATCTAAAGTAGTTGATTGGTTTGCTGTTAATAACCTACTTCTTAATGAGAAAAAAACAAATTGTGTGAAATTTACATTACCCAATGTTAGAGAGACGGTTACAAACATTGTAGTTAGAAACGAAAAATTGAATCTTGTGGATACAGTTGTATTTCTAGGTATAACGTTAGATGCTAAATTGCAATGGGGTCCTCATATAAGTAAGTTGTCAAAACGGCTCAGCTCTGCAGTGTACGCGATTAAAAAAATAAGGAAACTTTCAGACGTCGAAACCGCTAGATTGGTTTACTTCAGCTACTTTCACAGTCTAATGACATACGGCATTTTGCTTTGGGGTAATGCCGCCGATATCAATAGAATCTTTGTCCTGCAGAAACGTGCAGTTAGGGCAATTTACAATCTGGGCCCCAAAGTATCTTTGAGAGATAAGTTTAAGGAAATTAACATTCTTACACTAGCCTCACAATACATTTATGAAAATATAATTTATGTTAAAAGGAATAGTAATTTCTTTATGAAAAATAGTGACAGACATAACATTAATACGAGGAATAAAAATAAACTAGCTTTTCTTGATAGTCGTCTTCACAAAGTCAAACAATCATTTAAGGGGCAATGTATACGCTTCTATAACAAGATTCCGGTTGATATACAAAATTTGCCTTTCACGAGGTTTAAAACTATAGTGAAACAAAAACTTTATACTAAAGGTTATTATACAACTTCTGCGTACTTGGATGACAAAAATCCGTGGTAGTAACCCGTTTAGCTCATGGAGGTAGTCTCAATCTGATGTTTCAAATAAAAAAATATTGTAAATGTTATTTACAAAGAGCAACCCCTAGAGTTTCTTGCTCATTCTTCTCAGGGGAATCTGCCTTACGAATGAGCGGTAGAGTTTAACCATTGTGACGATTTCAAGTGTAATAATGCTTACCTATGAAATAAAGATTATTTTGATTTTGATTTTGATTTTGAAGTTATGTCTGTCCCAACGGACATAGATAGACGTTGGTTATAGGCACTTGCTTTACAGCGAAGCAATCCTTTTATAATATTGAATGAATGGATTTTTCTAAGTGTTTGATCTTTGTTTTTGATTATTATAACAAACTAGTGGAGAAAATTCCTTATAGACTACTATACCAAAATACAATTATAGCGACATCTCTAGTCAGCGATGGTAGCTGCAAAGGTAACTCTAAGGATACTGCGTGATGAAATAAATGACTCACAGATGGCGCTACGACGAAAAGCCTTTAAAAACAAAAAACAAAGATCTGCAAGAAGTACATAGAAAAATTGGTAAGGTCTGCTGATGCGTTCCGTAGCTTAATTGGCAGAGCATCTGCCACGGATTGCTTGAGGGTGCTAGTTCGGAATTTTTCCAAGTGTTTTCAATCAAATCCAAAAATGTTGGAATGTTTCAATCTTTGTTATTCATAATTATAGCAAACTAATTAGTAGAGTGGTTCAATCATGCTACTAAAACATCGTGTCATTTAATAAACTTAAAAATAATGGCTATAAGTAGCTCAGAGAAATAGCAATTTTCTGACAATTAGATATAATAACTCGTACATATTTCGACAACTGAAGAACAGATGCTTGAATTGCCTTGAATAGTGACCACGAGCCAAAAGACCCAGTGCACAATAAATTAACTGATAACCAAACTGAAACTGAAAGTGACAAGCATCTGGTAATTGTAAACATTAAAATTGTAGCGCGCGAATTGACTTTTGTCTCTCATACTTTTGCAGGTAGATCGTCCAACTCGTTATCGTTTGTGTGGTACTACTATTTAAAAATTTTATTAAAAAAATCTAATTTTTTATTGAATTGGTATTCAATTATTTTTTATGTGAAATTACTCCACTAGTTTGTTATAATTATTAATGCAAAGATCGAACACTTAAAAAAAATTCCTTCGATCCGGCCGGAATCGAATAGACCGCAAACTAGCAAACCGTGTCAGACGCCATGCCAACTAAGCCACAGAACGAACCAGCGGACCTCACGAATTTCTCTGTGAGTTTGTTTGTGGGATCTTTGGATTTAGTTTTCAACAACTTTTAACCGTAGCGCCATCTATGAGAAATGTAAAATTACTGCTACCAGACCCGGCTAGAGATTTCGCTATTCACTGTATTTAATTTTTTAATGTATTGATATTCAATTATTTTTTGTGAAATTACTCTTAAATTACTATTAAAAATTTCTTCAATTTTATCATCATCTGGTAATTTAATGATTATATTTCGATCCTATTTTTACACTGAACATTTTTCTTTCCAGTTGAAGTGACCGGCTATAGTGCAGATAACTGCTCAGTGTCGTACACGTCATTCAACAACGAGACTTTAGTCGGCTCAGTGATTCGATCAGCCAGCGTGCTGGTCCTGCCTGAAGGACTGCATAGGAGCGATACGCAAAGCGCCTACTTCTGTGCTAATGGTAAAAATTACTTTCTTCTAAAGGGAATCACGTCTTATTGACGAGCCATTCAGAAAAAGCATGGAGATAATGCAATAAGAGTGAAGAAGACGTTGTACATTGTACTTGGGCTTTATTTTTCTGACTAGCCCATGTTGATTTCGGATCTGTGAGTGTGGTAACTCCTTAATGCCTCTGTCAGCTCTCTATTGAGAGAAACTACCACCCAATCGCTGTTGGTGGTAGTCTGTATCCTTGCTAAGTTTGTGAAATTATCATTTAAAAAATGATTAAAATTAAGTTTTATTGTATGTGGTGTCCAAGGTTTAAAGATTCCAGGAACGAAATTGGTTGGAAATTGTTTGTGCTTAAATAGGAGGGTTGTAAAATTTCCCATAGTCGTAAGTTTTTTTTATAATATCAAGTGACAGGACGGACAAGTCGTGCGCTCTATGGCAACACGCCTGTCCATAACAGTTGCATTACCCCTCAGAACTTTAAATTGCAAAAATTTGAGGGACACTGCCACTGCGCCCGTCACTATGAGACGTAAGTTGACAAGTCTCATGTGCCTGTAATGACACCAGCACCCTTCAAAACCAGAAAGCAGTAATGCTAACTTTACAGCTTGGCGGCAGTAATAGGTAAGTAAGAAGTACAACAAAAAAGTATTTTGTATTATGAAAGTAGTTTATAATATTATTATAATAAGGCATAACTAAAATAGTTTTATTCTTATTCTCAATTCTTAAGATTTCAAACTCAAAAGAGGAAACAAAGAAATAAAAGGTCATCCCACCTACTCAGAAAGTCGCTTTCGGCGGCGCAGCTTCTGCTTTGTGGGGACAAAATCACTTTTCACATTTCTTATGAAATAATGTAATTTTAATTTAGAGTATGAATTTAGAATCTGAACAATACACGGAAAGAAGAATGTTGTTTAAAAAAAAGTTGTCGATTGGTCTGGCCATGACTATGTTTACATGTTCAAAATGGGGTCAAAATGACAATATAATTTATTGTTCGACGAGATAGGTTTTCATAAGGCGGTGGTACATCACCAAAAGTCTTGTCAGGCTTGGTGTCTAGGTTGTTAATGCGTGTTCTAGTTTTTCTGTTAAATTTCCAGATCTTTTTACAAGAAAACCTTGCACAATACTAACTCATGGGCTACACTGTAAAAATTGGACTATTGCACAGGGCAAAAATTTTTAGTACAGACGGCAGTACATCAAGCTACACATTAACGCATCCTGTTCTATTGCACTAGAGACGATATTCGAACAAAAGTATATAGCTTGATATGTGATGACTTGCCTGTATGACAAAAATCAAGTGTTGCTTGACCATTAGTGATGCACCCCGAGATGAACGTTTTAAAATCGTCTTATTTGTTATTTTCCTTTTTGTTTTTACTGTTTATGTCCCCAGTGACCTAACCTACTATTACATTAAAATGGGTTCCCAGGTATGATCAATATGCTGGCAGCATTACCTCTCTGGCCTTATAAATATTAAATTTCTGGTCTCCCATGGTCCGTTCAATATATACTAGGACTTTATGAATAAAATTTAAATCTGAAACTTCGAATCGTCTCGTTTTCTAAACGTATCTTTGTAAATTTAAGCAGTTTTCAAACATCTTTACTTACATTACAGAACATCTAGCGGTGTCGTCTAGAGGATCCTGGGAGTGGCAATGGGTGGCAGCTCCTCGCAACCGTGCAGGCCTGGTACTCGAACTGAGAGCAAAAGGTGCAGCCCATGTGGCGTTGTCTTCCATAAGAGAACCTTCTGATGATATGTACAGAGTCGTCTTTGAAAGAACCCGAGTTTGGATTGCTAAAGGAAAACACGGTAAGGGCAATACAAATACTAACTTATTCAAAGACATTTTAAACTCCCTCT
>NW_020653492.1:254044-264401 GCF_003589595.1 Hyposmocoma kahamanoa
CAACAATGTAACACGGGTATTAAAAAATGGCTCTAAGTAGTTAGCATAGCGTCTGGCCCGGTTTGCTACAAGACGCCGGTGGGAATCCGGTCGGATCGAAGGAATTTGTGTCTAAGTGTAACCTTTGTTATTAATAATTATAATAAACTGCAGGAGCAATGTCAGAAAAAATAATTGAATATCGTGGTAGTAAAACATTGTGACATTCAATAAAAACTTGGACAAAACCTCTTGTTTTAATTCTAAAATGAATAAGCACCATCAGAGCCATTTCTTCATACCCGTATTACATTATTGCGATTTTCTCATTTAGCATTTTTACGCTTTCTCGTCTATTTCTTATCTTTACTTGACGGGTGGTTCGATTGAGGTTGATTTTGCTTTCTTGTAAATTTGGTAAACTTCAGTCGAATTTTTTTTTTTTTATAGTATGATGGTAAAATTGTGACCGTTGAATAATCATACTTCTCAACTATACCTCCTTTGCCACAAAATCAGAAAAAGAAATGCATTCTGTTTCATTTCGAGTTTTTTGAGTGTAAATCGGTGTTAAAAGATGTTAATTCAATTGCTACTTTATTTTTTCAATATAAACGTTAAGACTACTTTATAATATAAAATAGTCTAGGAACAAAAAAATGAGGATATAAAGTTTATATCCTCATTTTTTTTGTTCCGTTTTATAATACGTATGTGTCGGTGTGTGTACTTAACATTGAAGTCATAATTCCAGGTTACGACGTCCATCTAGCAAGTGCAGAGCAAACAGATGACGAATGCGAGGGTGCGGATTCGTGGTGCGCATGGTGGGTCTGGTGGGAAGGTGGCAGACTCTCTGTAGGACGAGGAGCAGCTCCATCTGAACGGAGACTCTTGGTGTGGCCGTTGGCGAACGATATGCGTATCAAGTATGTCGGATTCAGTGCGCTATGGGGTGATAAAGCTGATTTCAGGTAATTTTGAAAGTTTTCTTTTTGTACATTAAAAAAAACTACACAGGTTAAAGTTTTTTTTTTATTGCTACGTGCAGTAATTGTACCATAAATAAAAAAGGCAACTGATGGAAATCCGATGACAGCCAAAGCACGAAAATTGCAGAGACATATTAAGAAAATAGTTGCACTGTACATAAATACCGTACTTAAATCCAGTAATGATCTATGCGTTTTTCAGGATTTGGAACTTCAACGAAGAAGCAGGATTCTCGCAAGTCTTAGAACTTGGATTGCCACATGGTGTTGTCCCAGGCTCTGCAAGTGGCACCCTCCTTGTCTCAGGAGGTCTGCATCTTCCGCTTTATAACCAACAATTAGATTCTACAGACCAATGGGCTGAAGTTTGGCGAGACTCGCAACTTTCTGCCGCTTCTGCAAGTCTTGCACCTCTATTGGCTTTGGAATTCATTCCTCATTTAGTTGATGAAGGAGAAAGGGAGCGGATTTTGAAGAAATTGCCGGAACAGGTAAATACACACCAGCTTGTTAGCTTTAAAAAAACTGAGAATTGAAAACGAATATCTACTTAAACATCTTTAACAGAGTTTGTTTAATTAATTCTTAAACATACTGAGAAATTGTCAAATTGTTATTGGCAATACTTAGATTTTATTGTATTGGCAACATATTTTTACTCATCTTTCAATTTCGCTGTACTCAATGCTGGCATCTTTTATTTTAATTAATAAGATAATGCAGTCCAGTGCTCAATTTTATGCTTGCATTTTTATTTATAGAGAGTTCATTAACTTTCATCACTAAATTAAATATTTAAGGAACGTTAAAATGTATAGGTTGACTCTTACAATAAGAAATCTTAACATTAACCAAAAATTTTTCCAGGTTCAAATACTTCTATCATTCCGTAAATTCGATAATTCCTTCAGCGATCATCCAGGCATGAGCAGCCACTTATCTACTATTAAAATACTGGAAATTCTCACTAAAATACAGTCTTACTATCCAATTGATCCAGAGCTGTTATTGTCTATCAAAAAATGGATACAAAACAGACAGAACGACGATGGATCTTTTACGCCATTAGCTGCTGATAAAGAAGTCGACTATTACCCAGTAGAAATACCTATAATGAACGGAACAGACAAAGAAGTTGATGTTAATGAGTATTACTATTATGACAAAGATGGCAATATGACGGAAGAAGAAATAGAATGGGAGAGAAAGGTTGAAGTAACTGCAGAAACCCTAGTTGCGCTACTTGAAGTTGGTGTGGAAAATAAGGTATATATTTTTGATAATAACAAAGATACCTTTGTCGAGCTAGTTTTGTCACGAAAATCATTATAGTATGAAGCCTCGATTACACATTTTTTTTAAATTAGGCTGTTGAATTCAACTTGTTACTGAACAAATTTTTTTGATTCCTAGATTTAGCTTTTCTATTCATTTCTGATTTCAGATGGATGCTGAAGTCGCTACCAGAGCACAAACATATCTGGAAAGCAATATACATAACTTGACATCACCTGCTGCATTGGCGGCTACGGTGTTGGCACTCGTTATGGCCAGGTAAGCCACATACATGTTCCAATTGTTTATACAGGTTCACTGTGACGCTTTGTGTTTAATTTTAATTGTCATTTCAGTCGCTCAAGTTAAGTAGCTGTCACGTGCACTTACAGGTCTTTTTAGGGCAATTACATGCACTTGCACACCCTTTTGTCAGATGCCCTTGAATGCATGTATAAATGATATATGCAGAATTGATTCTTATGTAATTTTCAGGAGTCCCATAGTTCCTGAAGCACTGACAATTTTAAGAAACGCATCAACTACAGAAGAGGGTGAGTTTGGTTGGCCAGCTCCACGGAAAGATGCCTCCGACTGGCTGCTTGAAGAAACTTCTAGAAACATTAAGACTACGTCATACGGTACGCACGATCATATAAACTATAACATTTTTAACACACAGCTCTATTGACAAGAAGATACTGAGTATTTTGAAGTAGTCAATACAGTTGTTTTATTATTATTGTTTCACTGTTCCCTTCGAAATATTATCTTTGCAGAAGCAGTAACAATGGAGCAATATGTAGCCGGCGTACGAGTATTACTAGCGGCTTGCGCACGCGGTGCTCTCGCTGAAGGCGAAGCTGCTGCAAGATTCCTCTACTACCGAGCATCAACTTTGCAAAGACATCCGAGTCTGACTTATAGCGCTACTAAAGCCGCCGCACAGTATGCTGCTCTGGCTCATGATAGGTGAGTGATATGTCCTTTAAGAGCCAATTAGAATAGAATAGAAACCATTTATTTATTACAACGCCACAACACACAAATACACTGAAATAATCAATAAAAAGACAAAGTGAAAATAAAATGCGCGACTGTGGCATACGTAAAAGGATCTAATGTCACAGCCAAGCAAAAGTCGGTAACATTAATTTTCAATGGAGCCTAACCCTACCCTAGTATGCAGGATTCATTCTATAAAAGACAACGTAGTGAAGTTCAATTAGCAATGCAATGGCCACGTTGTAAAAAAGCAAGGTTTATGTTGCATAAACCTAAGACACTATTTTTAAATAGAAAACTACTGTGAGATTCTACTCATATTAACTAAACTGACGTATAATTCTAGTCGAATCTTTCCTCAACGTGTTTCCAATAAGTTTTTCGTTTCGGAACACTATTGTTGTGGAGTCGATCTTATGCCGAGAAACACAGACATGGAACACGGATTTTACAAACCCGATATTGTTGGGAAAACAGCTGAAGTTTAATGGATTGAATTAGTATAATTGTGACTATAATAAACCATTTATTTCAGGCCATAGCCCATAAGATATTGGTGTTAGTTACAAAAGAAAACCTTAGAACTATGTTAGTATGATTACATTGAATTTTGAGATATTGATAGAAAATTTAAATATTAAAATTTGGAAAATGCACAATTATTACTTAATTTGACCAATTGTAATGTTTACCCAAAACTTTAAAATTGTACAGTCAAAACGATGGACAAACATCCACAGGATGCCATTGCCACTGTCACGCACTCGCTTTAGCAGAGACAACACTTTTTTTACGCATAAACGTCATCTGTTCGCGCTTCAGCAAACATGCACTGCAGTGCCGTGGCAGTCCCAACAGCATCCTGAAGATGTTGTTGTATTATACTCGTATTGAGTTGTATGTAGGCTGTGTATATCTAACCCATAGACTATTCGAATACATTGACTGACAAAAAGCTTTAAAAAGCGTAACTTTCACCTCTTTTGTACAACGAGTGAATCTACGGGCCAGCATGTTTCCTCTCACTCTGCGCTCCCTTTCAATATCTAGATCATCTTTCATGCTGTCAGTACTAACGTGACCAAGATATTTAAACCTATCAACTCTATTAAGAGGCGTGTCACCAAGCGTTGAGGATGGTACAACATCTGGATTTCATAAACTATGAAAAGCATCTAAAAGTAGCAAAAAAAATGCATCAATTATATAGGTACCAAAGGTAATAAAGAAATATGAATAACGTTTTCTGCATTTGCAGGCATCGAGCGCTAACAGTATCCCTAGCAACAGCAGGCATGGAATTGACGGATACACTAGAGCTGAGAGCTAAGACACCGCCTCGTCCCCTTCAATTGCCAGGGCTGCCTACTAAAGTATTCGTTTATGCTACCGGAGCTGGCTGCGCTACTGTTCAGGTGCGTATATTTTTTTATGGTATTCAAATGGTATTTGACGATCTTCTTGAAGGAAAGTAGATACTAGTGGCAATGGTCTGTTTTATGTATCCTGCACTCATACACTATTGCTCGTGTCGCTTTACATTTATAGTAAAAATAGGAGGTAAGGTTCTCCTTCATCAAGCTTACCATTTTGGAATTTTTACCGTTCCTATCGCAAGCGACATAAAGTTGAATTTATTCTTGACGTGCTCAATCGGTAATTGCTTGATTTTCGTCTTTTGGTGAGGTATAAAAATCCAAATCTAGAATATGCACGTATAATGGAAAAAAAAACTTAAGGATACAAATAATGTGTGCAGTATAGTCAGCAAAACAGTTGGCGACCATGCGTCTTCCTCTCTTTCGTGCGCCCCGCACCGTACACTGCGCCAGTGACGGCTGCTTATGGTGCCCGATCAAAGACGAGACGTGAACACCTGTCTGGGAGATTTTCCACGCAGAACCCATTTCATCCAATTCTTTAACACTTTCACACAACAGTTCAGGTCAAAGTTCCGTAAAGTCGCATTAAACACTTACCTCTAGATGTCGTACGTCTAGAGTGTCTTAAGTGTAACAAGCGACAAGTGCGTTAACATCAAATCTGTATAAATTATCGTAATCACACATCCCTTTTTTAATACTCAGGGCACCATAACCTATTCAACGTACACACCAAAGCCTGAGAACGCTCTGCTGAATATTCAAGCGGCTATCATCGAGGAAATTCGTCCAGAGCGAAGCAGCATTGAAGACTTGCAAGGAATCCTACCTTCTCTTATCATTAAAACTTGCTTCAAGTAAGAACAAATATTATACAACTGACATGAAAATATAAATTAGGAAATTTCCAATAAAAAAATGATTCTGTGTTTTATCCAGAGTATTCAAATGCAAACATGGTTGTATCTAGAAAAATATTGTTATTTATTTATATTAATACTTAATGCCGAAACTAAAATTGTTCAAATTTAACCTATATTTCAGATGGAAGGGCAAGGAACGATCCGGTATCCTAAGACTAGAGTCTTCACTGTTCTCTGGTTATGAACTGCATTCTGTTAACCCAGTCGTCCTAGATGGCGCTACTTTTGCTGACTTGCACTATGGATCTAGAGGAGAATCTGTGTGGTTCGTCTTTGCTAATGTAAGTATCAACCGTTTTTATTTTTGACATTATCTTGCTTAATTTAATCGGAAAAAGAGTCTTTCTTGCTTAAAATGAGTTCTCACTATGTTCGCACATTATTTTAATAGATCAGTATCATCTCAGTAATAAATAATATATAATAATAAATAATAATAAATTGTGAGCAAATTGCAGTATATACAAAAAAGAGATTTTTGTTACATTATTGTAATAAAGTTATTAAAACATTACCATAATGATTACAGATAAGTTCTATATGTCCAGTCTGCGTAACCTACGAAGCACGTTCTAAATTCGTCATCACTAGTCTACGACCAGCATTTGCTAAGATTTATCCATCGTCTCGTCCCGATCTGGCTGTAGAAACCTTCTTCCACGCAAGACCTGGAAGCCCACTCCTGAGAGGTATCACTGACGATGATTTCATCACTTGGTTTGATAAAACTGAACTCGCAAGTCTTAAAATTACAGCCAGCATTGATAACATTTGTGAATGTGGACGTATTTGTAGTCGCGATTATGAATTTAGAAAACCTGACGATCAGACTGAGAGAAATATCGTAACCACGAAACCAACAACTGAGCCAACTACTACCGTGAAAGTAAATGCAGAAACTACTACGTCAAAAAGTGATAATATTACTAGAAATTATGCAATAAACGATATTACCACTAGTGGAAATTATATATCAACTGCAGAGCCTGATAGAACAACAAGCAAGCCAACTACCCAAATAATAAAAACGGTTATTGGGAAAGATAATATAGCTCAATCTGAGACTATCAGTAAACTTTTCATAGACCAACTATCTACCACTACAAGTGCTTTGGAAGAAACAACTATTTTGGGATTAGATATAACTTCTAAACAAGAAATTAAACAAGATATCCCTGCTGCAGTTCCTAAAAATAGTGGAAACTCTTCGAAGGTTGAACAAAAACATACTGATGAACCAATTATAGTGCCAACAGCAACATATATCAATCGATCAAATGATGTCAAGATAGAAAACAAGATATCTCCTATTGTGCCGAAATCAAGTGGTGAATTAATTGTACAAAAGATACCTGTTTCTAAACTTGTGCCAAAAAAGGAAGAAAATAAGAAGAAACAGCTACCGCGAAGGAAAGGTACACTGAAAGCCACTTATGGAGAAAAGGAGAACATGTTCCTAAAAACTAAATCGACTAATCATACGGAACAAAACCCAGAATCACATAAAATGATACCTCAGGCTAAAGAAATTTTACTGACTAAGCCCTTAGAAATCGTAAAAACTATTGAAAAGTCACATTCGATAATAAAATTAACCAAAATTGACAAACCCGGAAAAGTTGTTAAAGACGAAAAACTAACTGCTAAATCCGTAAAAGAGTTAAAATCAGCAAACGCAGAGGAAGAAATAAAATCTGTTGGAAAACCAAATAAGGACAAAACGCTAAAAGTAATCGACAAAGTAACTCAATCGCCAATACAAAATGTGTCCAAAATAGAGAATACACATATTACACTAGCAGAAACGTCCATATCACCACATACAATTGCTGCCATAACTAATAGTAATATAAAAAATATTCACTACAGGACAAAGAAACCTAAAGCCGCCACCCAAATCAAAAAACCTTCCATAGAATACACAAACCATTCTGAAACCAAGCACCAAGAACAACAGAACAACAAGAACGACAGTCACACTACCGTTATTAAAATTAATAAGACGAAAATGAAAAGTATCAACCCAGAAAAATATGCTGCTAAAACTATAAAATCTATAAACAAAGAGATACATAAATTGCCACCGACACCTGTATCTGAAACGTCAAAAACGTTAGCTGAGATACCACGGTCTGATATAGCACCAGAAAACAAAGGTGGTTTTGAAATATTAGACAAAAACCGTCTGTGGGAGCTTCTCAAAGAAGGTTCGGATGAAGAAGCGAAATTAGACGATAAGTTACAAGTTCACAATAGATTAATTTTAGCACAAAATATGTCAAAGGAGAATCGATCCTTATAAACCTTGTTATGTAATATGTAAGACACAAAGTCGGTGAATATTTTTGTAAATCTCCACTGCCTGTACCGATTGTTCAAATCCAACCGGGAATGTGATGTAGAAAAACATCAGTAAATCTTTGAATGGATTTTCAAGTCAATAATGCACAATTTGCTTATAAAACTCAAAAGTAATCGTCATGTACTTAAGTAAAGTGATAAAATCTCAGTGGCAAACTAAAGTACTTAAAACGCTTATTATTAAAATGTAAGTCAGCAAAGGCTTGTCTGTATAAAAGAACAAACTCGCTGTCGTGCATGTACCATACGATTCTCTGTACAATTCCAAATAGATTGGCTTCTGAATAATAAAGCAAATTTCTAAAGCACTTTTTATTGTTATTGTTAGAATGTATTTGCACTAATGGTTTGTAAGTATTTATAATTTTTAAGGATAAAAATAATTGTGTGTGTGCTGTAAATTTTAATTGCGTAATGATATCGATTTTCTTACATTAAAGTACAAGGAACAGAAGTTAAAAAGCGTTAAGTACCGTATCTTTAATTTTTTTTAAACTAATAAAGGAAGGCGTCGAGTTTAGAGCTATTTAAGTCACATTTAAACAAAAATATTGATAACAGTACCTAAAAGGATAAAATAAGAATTCAATCGCTATCATTACCAAAACCTATTTGTAAATAATAAAATAATAAGCTTAATTTTTAGTCTAGTGTTAAGATGCGCGCTGTGACTACAATGTTTTATGAATGGTAACGCCCGAATTGCTCAAAGCCAAAAAGTTCATTTTTATCTCCTACTCTTTGTTACTCCCTGCCAAAAGTAGCTTGACTTAGATGGTAATGTGTAGCTCTCTGATTTTTTTAAATATTGGTGGCAAAGGGAATGAAACTGGCATGAGCTGCAGTCATAGAGATATTTTGTTCTAAAATCTCAGATCGAACTCAAAAGTAATGAGGACTATGACAGCTCAATTACAGTAAATCTGTCAGCAGGACACTACAGCATCTTAAAAGCCGAGATTTATAAAATGATATTCGACGTCGATCTTGCAAAAATAGCGAACTAAGCATGTTTTCTTGAATTTAAAAAACGAACTTTGTCTAAATTAAAGCAATTTCTTGCTTAAACTTCCCGTTCTTCCTAACAAGCCGCATATGGGTCACGTAATGTACATCGTTAGGGTGCGTACAGTGCTGGTGAATGTGCCTAATGCGCAACACTCGCGCCAAATGCCACCTATGCTTACTTGCCTTGAGTGATTTGTTACATCAGCTGTATGTCCTACAATGCAGAAACTGTATTTGCAATAAAATGTTTAAAATTTACGAATTTGATAAACCATCAACCAATCAGAGACCTACATATTGTTTAGAATAGTATAGTGTAGAACGTTATACTACAATATACTGCCTATAGATACTCCTTTTGGAATATAATTAATGAACCTAGAATGCTAGAGATAAAACTTTATAGTGTTCCCTATCCTATCCTATATACTTTTAGGACTTCTATATTATAATTTAATTATACTCTAATTCAATGGTTGTAACGAATAGTTTATTTTAAGATGCTTTGTAAATATTACGAGAATTGCCAAAGTCGAAATTACTAGACAAATAAGTCCTTCTTTTAGATATATTTACATTGGACTTTCAACCTTTTGTTGTGGATCGCATGTAGTAATTTGTAACCCGTACATGACCACTCAGCAAGGAATGAAATTTTGGTGGCTTCTTCAATATGAATAGCAGATTATAATTAATTAATTTAAATTATTATAATTAATTAAGTAATTAATAAATAAAGAGAATGGAAGTTACTGGACGAATTGAATAGTCTACCTATTTGAAAGTAGCATAGAAAATACAATTGTACAGGACTTGACAAAGCCAAAATTCTTAATTTCGATTTATGGCCCGAGGTAATTGAGATTAACGGCCACCAAAATAAGTCTGGAGCATGTCTGGAGGGAAAATACTCAGTTGCAAAAACTTGTGCGAGCAAATGTGCAAATCTGTGAAAAAGGAAAAATATACAGCCGAGTAATTTTCAGGTTAGTTATCTCCATCTAATTTCGGTGGCAGTTGTTATTATTTAAGTATTCGAGTATCTTATCGTGAAATCCGGTTACTACACTCGAATATTAAATAATGCTTCATAATAATATTCCACAATATTTAAATAACAAATTTTGCCACTAAATTAGGTACAGAAAAAATATTTAAAAATTACCCAGCTATGGCTTCGGTAGAGAATCAGCATTCCGACTAGTAGTTCCGATCGGTTTTTAAATTTACTGCATCATCACTACAACAAAGGAAGAAAGTTCTCTAGTGTAGTTCTTAGTCTAGAATAAAATGCTAATGCCCCAGAATTTCCATCCGTCTAATCTATCTTCTGTATCTATTGTACGTAAATGTAGTAGTCTCTTACACTAAGCTCTCTTAGATGTTTTGTGTTGTTCGTTAAAACTGTATAACGTCAGAACTCTTCTAGTTA
>NW_020653492.1:269401-309284 GCF_003589595.1 Hyposmocoma kahamanoa
TGTCTATTATTTGATTTAAATTTAGATTAATATTGTTACTATTTTTTGTATATATTTATTTGTAATAGCCGAATAAATGTTTATTTCTTTCTTTCAGTATTCTCGTGTTATATTTGAAATAACTAAATAATTATGGGAATGGAAATTAATTGCCGAACAATTCTGAATTTTTAAGCTCGATAATAAACATGTCTGCTATTTGATGTCATTTTTAAATATCGCAGCTCTGGTAACGCGAGTGCACTGCGACCACAGAACAATAAATACAGTAGAAGTGGTTCGTTAGCGTCTGACGCGTGCCAACCATAGGTCTCAAAGACCTATGTGAGCTCAGTCCGCCATTTCCGCTTTGTATTTTATAGTTGTGTCATTCTTTCGTGCAAATTCTCTAAAATTCCAAAAAAATGCCTTATTGAGTTGTTTTTGGACTGCAAAAATAATAGCCGCACCAAAGATATTACCCGTGGTGGTATTTCATATCATCGGAAAGCCTTATATTTAAAAAATTTTCAATTTTCTATTTATCGAAATAATTAGATTTTTATGTTACAAAAAACGAAAGTAAAGCTTATACCCCTGCAGTATGGTCGCTTCTTTTTTAGAGAACTAAGTAAATAACTCCAATTCGTCGTCGTTCAGCAAAAAAAATTTTTTTTATATTATAAACAAATATATTAACAATACAGAATTTGTTATTTCTTTTAAATTTGAAACTACGACCAATCAATATCAAGATTTTGTAGTGTTTCAAATAAGGAATGTATAAGTTTTGGCGACATCGGTTCTGATAGTAATCGAGGTCTAAGGCACTTCCATTGTTTTTTACTTCCGTAATTGCGACATTACACGAATATGTACGTCACATATACAAGCCGCACTGCTACCTTTTTGTATAGAGTTAGCATGCTTGATTTATTGTAAATATGCCGTAAATCATTTATTCAAGCATCCGTAATTTATTTAGGTAAAATATCTAAATTATCATTTGAACAGCGTACAACAGTCGCTTCATTTATAGGTACTTACAAAGAACCCTTTAAGTTTATTTTAAAGAATTTTTGCCTTTGTAAGCATCGAAATTACATAGACGATTATATGGTTAGTCAACTGGAAAAATCCTATCAAGCTCTTTGATTGATTTAAGGCCTCTCTTCTTTTGTGTTTGGGTAGGTAAAGTTGGAATTTTATTTTTTGTGAGCTCTAAAAATATCCAAAGGTACGTTTAGCGAATCTTTAAAATACGGTCCAAACAGTATTTACAAATTATGGTTCGCGTATTATTTTACCGTCTTACCAATTATAATTGATTTCGTAAAATCGTAAATGACATATTATTTACGCGTCTACATCTTAAGTACAGTCGTCACAATCGATTTCTCGACAGAATCAAGTTATCTATTCAACGATTGCTATACATCCATAGTTACGTTTCAATTGCACATTGTAGGGTTACGATAGGGCGCGACATGCGCGAGAGCGACATGAAACGCAAGATCTCTATACGAGAATAGCGCGCTTTCTTTTCTTTCTCGCGCAAGTTGCGCCCTTTCTTGCTATCCCTACTGATGTCAACACATTTCGTAATATGACGAGAATGGTAACTCCATACAAAAGTAGCTGTGCGACTTATACGTGTGCACGCTCGCCGCGCGCAATGTATGGATTCAAACATTCATATGCAGCGCGAATGCATCGCAAGATTATGTAGATAATTATGAAACTCTTCCGTGGCCGAACGGTTACCATGCCAGACTGCCACGCCGAGGTCCCAGGTTCGATTCCCGGGCCGATAGAAATATTTGTATGGCCTACATTTATTTCGCTCGGGAGTTTCGGTGTAATTTGTGGTTGTCTATGTGTGCGTCTATGGCACCCGCGACACAGGGTTTCCCTAGTGCGGGACTATGTTGAGTGTGTGCGTTTTTATTATTATTATTAATTATCAATACGTATTGATTTGTATGTAGTATGTTTGAGTGTTGCTATGTTCCTATGCCGGTGGCGTATTCTATTAATAATAAACCCTTCAATAAATAAAGAGAAAAAAATTATGCAAATGTGTGCGTCGCATCACGTACACATACAAATTACGCTGCAACGTTTGTATGCAGTTACTATACTTATCTCGTATGTCGGAACAGGCTTATTTATATTTGACGTTTGCAGGTAAAAAACTAACAAGCTGTTAACGATCGACAGAAACACACACACACGCACACACACACACACACACACACACACACACACACACACACACACACACACACACACACACACACACACACACACAGTGGGGGGTCGGGATACTGTAACACAGGGTACAATGGCATGTTAATCTTTGTAAATTGCTTAGTAAATCGTATAAAAGAATAACATGAAATAAATTTTTATTCCAGAGACCCGAAAACAGCTCCAAATTCTTTACGTAATTCGCACTCTCTTGTAATAAGTTCACATGTGCAAAATGACAACTGTTAGGAGAGAGGTTTAAAGATTCTACGAACGAAATAAGTGGATTATTGTTTGTGCTTCTGTCTGCCTGTTTCATGTCTTAATTCGTACTATTTTATCACTTTCACGTGACAAAAGCACTTTTGACATATTGTCACATGTCACTTTATTATACCAAGTGTACAAATTCATGCTGTTGGTGCGTCGTATTGTGTTTTCTAAACGTTGGCTGACACACTGGTTTACCATACAAATTTTTCTTTACTAATTTATACAAGACATAATATGATGAACGTGTAAAGTGTTTGGTGCAATTATCTAGTGGTGCTATTACTAAACTGTAATAATCGTACCACTTCACAGTTGATGATTATGTGACGTTCTTTCATTAAGTCACTTTCATGCGAAATACATTTGAATTCTATATTTAGTACTGTTTCTAATCTGTGGGAATATTTGGCGAGTTTTTGACGTGTTTTTGAAAGTCGAAAAATTATACTAATCAATACGCCATGACTATGGGATCTAAATAAAACCCGGAATTATGGTTAAGTTTTTGTTTCATTTCCAATGACTGCACAAATCTATATTATATTTTTTTTAAATATTCAAGTCATTTTCAATATCATATATCTATAATATGTAGGTATATAAATATTTGTAGAATTAAACCCCACCTTACCACATCAAACTTTCGTCACCCGATGGGCGGTTACACACGGAGACTTTTTGCAGCGATCGCATTAACAGAAAGGGTTAATAATTGAAACAAAAATTTAAATATTACGTTTTTTCAAATGCTTGTATTCATTCATAACATTAGGTACATTGATATTTTACTAATTAAATTACAAATTATTATTTGAATTTAACTTTAAACTTAGGTACACATGAGTCCGAACAATTTAAAGTACAATTTAGAATTTAGAAGACTGAGTTATATATGTAGGTACACAGTATAAGAAAAAAGATATTGAGGTATACGTACGAATACATAGGCAAACATTCTTAAAATATTATGTCTAAATATATATGGAAAGACGTGAACTCTAATTAAAAGTATAATAAGCTACTAAATAAATAAATGGATGTGTCGGAAAGAAGGTTGACGATGACCCAATAAAAAAAACTGAATTTTATTTTTCCGGTTATTAATAATTAAGTAGGTATTAGTCCAAGAGGTCTTTTATATATTTCTGTCTTTAAAGTTGTCGACTGCCACTTGCGTGTCAGCATTTGACCATGAAGCAAGAAACCGCTCGGAAATATGAGGAGTTATTCCCATCTGGACCCTGATTCAGAACTCTTCGACATTTTACCGAATCGTTCGAATGGATATAGTTTTCGAATCGAAGGGCGCTTTCCGAGGTATTAACATTATTTTATTATAATAACATTCGAATTAAACGTTCGATTCGGATTGGGATACGATAATTATAATAATTATTATAATTATCGTTACCCAAGAGCGTTTACGGAGTTAGTCGGTAAAATGGATTATAAGAAAAATGAAAATTCTTTTAAATACATTTTTAAGACTTTAAAGGCCTAAAATATAGGAGTGCATTAGTCTTGCATTAAAATAAATTGCTAAAATTGAAGAAAATCCTGATTTATTTACAATAATAAGAGATTTCCATTTTACATTCTTGTTTTGTAAACAATAGGACGTTCGATAGCTTTCGTTCGATGACTGTGTTCTGAATAACGATTACTCGGGCTTCTCGACCGGCAAAGGCTACTTTGTCGATCGAGAAGTTCGAGTAATCGTACGGGTGTGACGTCATTTCGGTTCGATTTCGAATACGACAGTTTCGACGTTCGATTCGGGTGTTGTAAATAAAAATAAAAAGAAATCGGTCGACAACTGAGTTATTGGAAGATTCAGAATCGACCCCCTGATCCCGTAAAGCCGATCATACATTTTATTTTATATTATTTTCTATGCCGATCGGATCCCCAATGCAGGGGTGAAGAATAAATATTAATATTCTATTCACACGCTGGTACTTACGAGTTTATTTTTGGTAGGTTCTGTGGTACCATCAACAGGAAAATGTATCCGAAAGTTGAGCTGTATTTTATTTAGTTTATCAGAAATGAACCCATGAATGAATGCCCTATAACTAGTGATAATCCTCAAGTCTACGTCTTTAAAACTGAGTTCACACCTATAAACAAATAGTAAGTACTCTACACATATAGAATATAATAACTATGGTAAATATGTAGATACACTATAGCTTTAGACGCAGTAGAAGTAGGTACATGAAATGGTGACCATATCCTACAACATTCAGTCTAATTATGGTGAAATACCAAAGATCTTATTCTATGACGTGTTATACATGAGTCCGGTATGGTAAATGTGATGTAAGCGGTAATCACGAACTTTATGACTGGAAAGGGTAACGCTGTTGCACCCCTCATCTCCTTCTGGCGTAGGAAAGCCAAGCTGGTAAATCCGGCTTCTGAAAACAAGAATAAACGAAATATAAATAAATATTAGACGACATCGCATACGTTGGTCTAATCCCAAAGTAATTAAAGCACAAAACACTAACGACCGTACTACAAATAATAGTAGCAATAGAGCTCCCAGTGAAAGAGGTCGTCCAGGGAAGTACCTTAGTTATTTCTGCCGCCAAGCAGTAATATGAGCATTACTGCGTTGCAGTTTTGAAGGGTAATGGTGCTGGTGAAATTACAGGCACATGGGACTTGTCAACTTTTGTCCCAGAGTGACGAGCGCAGTGGCAGTGCCCCTCAGATATTTGCGATTTAAACTCTGAGTGGCAGTGCTAGTGTTATGGACACGCGTGTCGCTTTACACCATATATATGTTTAACATATAAACTTGCGTAAATTTTTAATTGGCAACTTAGCTTTGCAAGGTATATGATAAACATAAATACAGCCATTGTGCAGTTGAAGACAACAAGTCATCACTGAAAGATTCAGCAAACAAAGTCATTTAAAATGACAAAACTTATTATAAATTTTCATAATTGGTCTGGAAATTATATCCAAAGTATTATGATACCCAATTAAAAATATTTGCTTATAAAGAACATGCCGTGGCATGTCGAAACGACTGTTTAACTTTAACGCGTTTTGAATTTAAGTACACGTAGCGGGATTAATTACAGATTTTAACAAGTATTCATTAAGATTATTAATGCGTCACACGTCCTAAAGACACAAAGTGTCCCTAAAGATTTATATTTAGCGTCCTAGAATTATAAGATACCTCTAACGCTTCAGCTACCATTTAAAAAAATGTAAAAGAAAATGGAAAAATTTAAAAAAAATACAAAAATCTTATCTACTACGAGAGACAAGTAAACCCTTTTTAATTAATTTTACTTTTTGCTACAATTAATTTTACACGCCTAAGCATCAACATCTGCCCCGTAGCATGGCTACGCATGATAGTCGCGACGCGAGCGATAAATTGAAATATAAGCACGCTATTGGCTGTCTCAATCAGATCTAATTTAGATAGCCAATAAGGCGTAATGGATTTTTTTTATTATTTATTATCCATTACTGTCCTCTTTTCCAAAATTTTTAAATCTGCCTACCAATAATAGCCTATGTAAACAGGTAAAAGAAAAACTTATACAGTCAACTGCCCAGTGTTCCTAGTTACGAGAAATAAAAATACCTACATGTACTGCTTAATTTAAAAAAAAAGAAAATGGCCGTAACCTTTTTTTTAACGCACACACTAAACATAGCCCGCACTAGGGAAACCCTGTGTCGCGGGTGCCATGGACACACACATAGACAACCACAAATTACACCCTCACGAGAGAAATAAATGCGGGCCATACACATATTTCTCCCGGCTTCGGAATCGAACTCAGGACCTCTACATGGCAGTCCGGCGTGGTAACCGTTAGGCCACGGATTAATTAAACGGTTAAATTAAAGTGTTAATTTGAACTAAAGTGTTTTGTTTTGTCATCTTTTTTGTATTTTGGTCGCGAAAATGTGTGCTAGTGAAAAAAGTTATAACAAAAATACAGTAATAATAGATATACACATTCAAGCACATCATCAGAGGCAAAGTATTATTAATGGGCCTGGAAAAACAATAATTTTCTTTTAGCAATTGTTCTAACACGTCAAATATTACTTTTAATATGAACTAATATTTCTGTACTCTTTTTATTATACATCTTCCTCTCTTTAATCTTTCCTCGCATTGTTTGAGAAAAATACCATACATGCCTCGGCGGGAAAGGGGATTGCTTGACTCGTATGACTCTCGTCCTTGTAACTCATACTCGTCCAGCAAACCCTCTGCAATAGTGTTCTTTCTTTGCTTCTTTCCGCGTTTAATAAAATCTTTGCAAGCATGTACTTAGAACTTCCATTGAGATTTGAATAAAGCCCATACTTATACGATAAACTAATAAAATGACACGGGTAAATCCCTATCGCTTCGCGGCGCAATATTGGCGCAATATTTATAGTTTATATATTATAAATAACGCAATTCTATAATGCCAATCCTTTCTTGAGAATCGTTTTAAATAGGGTTGTACTCCATTTAACGTTTTGACATCTTTCATTTTATCGTAACTACTACTTGTACAGTCTTGAAACTCGATTAATGTATAGTATTTACAAAATATAGAAACAATAATTCCGTTTAAATTGTAAAGTGAAAGTTTTTTATTTATTTTATTTTATTAATATTAGTTTGCAACATATTTATATGTATTTATAATTAAGAAAAAGTTTATTTACGTATTTTATATATACATACATATATGTAGATACTATTTAAATGGTTATTTATTATTTGATATTAACAATTATAATATAAGTTTATAATGTATTTTGACGACCTCGACATTGTGGGCACCTATACGACCAATTTGGGAAATAAACTTTTTTAAACTGGTTCTGGTTTGGATGTTCTGGGAAGTGCCCCAGAGTGAATTCCGTTAATCTGGTACTCATGGCACAGGGAATTCCCTAATTCGAGATCAAGCAGTTGGTGCTTTTTTGTTGTTGTTGTTGTTTAGTTGGTTGATTGTCTGGCACATATTATTTATACATTTCAAATTTTACCGTTGACACACTACGTCTCCCGCTCTATTTAGCTTTCCTCTAACTCAAAGGTAGTCTAAAAGAGATCGCTCTTAGCCATCCTTAATCGCATTAGATCTATGTACTGTTTTTGTTCGTGTGTTGAGCAATAAAGTATATATCTATCTATCATCGTGTCATGTACTTTTGTTTTGGTTCGTCTATCTGATATTATAATATAATAATATTGTTTCCATGTTACCGGGATTTATATATTAACATAGATATTGTATATTTTCATTACCGTGAAATATAAGCTGAACTAGCGTTATAAGGTGGGCACGTAGTAACAATTTGCGTTCTAAGGTAGCTCTCGAGGCTGAGGCACGAGGAAGAGGAGGTCCCGCGTTCGTTTCACGGTTCCTCCTGGGTTCTCGAAATTGAAAAATTAACTTTTCTAGATTGATTCTGATCTGGGTGTTCTGGGTGAATTTCGCTGGAATTCCCTAGTTTGGGACTATGGGTGATTGGTGTAGTTGCCTGGTATACACATTATTATTACTACTACATTTAAATTAAATAATAATTTAAATAATGTTACCGCGTAACATACGTACAAAAAAACATACAGTCGAATTGAGAACCTCCTCCTTCTTTTAAGTCGGTTAAAAAATAAAGTTTTAAGTTTTCGCGATTGTTACACATAAGGAAATGAATGTATTTTTTCGGATCTGAATCGCGTACATTTGTTTGTGCAAACAAACCAACGTTTCGGGCAATCGGGCACTTAAGACTCGATACTATCTTAGTCTCAGATTTCCAATTAAATTTTTTCCCGTACTAATACGGTTCATTTTGCGTCAGAGTTTATTTCAGAATTTACTTTTTTAATAACGCCATTTGCCATTAGAAATAAAAGCCATTTGAAAATTGCATATCGTATACTGTACGTGTTCTATTTTGTTCAGCTGATGTAAATAAAATCATTGGTATATATATGTAAAAGAACTATTGAATACAGCGGTTTTATCAAAATTTTTTTGGCGCCTTGTTTTCACATCGTATAGTGATCAGTGTAGGTATATCCTAAATTTTACTATATATTTTGTCCAAAGCAGTTGATTCAACACTGCCACTGTTATGCGGGATCAACCAAAGCCATTTGAGGTTGTATAGAATCTTAACAGATCCCATGGTCACGGCTGACATGCCAGATCCGAAAAAATAGTTTCATTTCCTAAATAAAATAAGGTTATTTTTTCGTACACTACTTTCGCCATTGCCGTTGCATCGGCAAAGTTATGCAGGGAAAAATTCAACTCTTTTTTTTAAATTTTATTATTAATCAATTGTCATAGCAATGCTTTACTTTCAAAATAATTCAAATCTAATTTTGTTTCACATTCGAGCATGTTAAAAAGCTGAATGTTTTCAGGTATTTTTTAGCTTCAATTTAAGTTTGGCAGCCCTATTCTTTACTTGCACAATGCAAAGAAAAGCTATTGGATTTTCAAAAAGGATTTCAATGAACGGTATTGAATCTTGAATGATAAAATATTCATTTTCAACTGTCTATTCGTATGTTCATTGTCAGGTGGTCATTTCGGCAATCTTTGGATAGAAGAAGTGACAATCATTTCAGAAAGTACTTAATAAAGTCCCTCATATAGATATAATACCATCCAACACTAATTAATATAAGTCAATTTGGACGTAAAACAAATTATTTACATTACAATATAGAACATGAAATTTTGAATCTAACTACGCTCACATAGCATAATAAAACAAGTGTGGTAACTCCATACAAACGTATCAGAGCAGCTTGTATGTGTGCGCGCCCGCCGCGCGCCATGTACTGACGCACACATTCGCATAACCTCGCGATGCACTTGCGTTGCAATAAGTGCGCGTTCTTATTACGTCGTAACGTTTTATTTAGCGTTAGACGACTGTCGTGTTTAGCTTGTTCCCATATCACGACTATATGTCGTGACAGTGTCATGAATATGTATTTTTATCGTTGAACGACTGTCGTGTCTAGCTGTTCCCATTAGATCGTGACGACAATAATTTATCGGTTCACGGCAGCTGTCTTGTCGTTTGCACAACTGAATCGTTTGATGCGATTATCTGTCATCACATTTTTATCGTAACGTTTTATTTACTGTCGTTCTAGCGCTTCCCATTGTCACGACAGTCTGTCGTCATAACGTCAAAAAAGTTGTGAACGACATTTATCGTAGTGTTCCATGTGTGAAGCCACGACACTTTAAACTGCACAATAATCTGTCGTCACGGCATAATGGTAACGCGCCCTGACACTAGTCGTCCCAACTCGCCTTTCAATATTATGCGAATGTTTGCAACTTGTACAGGTAATTAAAATCAAAAGACGACTGGAGTCATTCTTTATTCAAATGAACGTGAATGTGGCCAGTGGTTCAAATGAAAGTTGTTATCATAATTCAACCTTTTCAAGCTTTGCTCTAAATGTCCGTGAGTCCGTGTCATCCATTTATGTTAAAGTCAAATAACATATTTGACTTTTGTGAAACTTAGGCTCAATTTATATTGCAGTAGAACGGGATGGAAGAAACAGAAACAGAAGTTTATTATGCAATGTACAATATCGTTACAAAAATATCGTAACAACATAAATTGAGCGTAAGTATTTATTTTTAATATAATGATAACTTAGTGTAACCTTCAAGTGTCATTAATTTTATTTTTATTGTCCCAAATGATGGGACGAACAAGTTGTGCGCCTGGTGGTGTGCGTCACGTTTGTTACTCGTCTATTTAAATAAAAGCAGTTGTGTCATTATCTGCGTGCGGTTAATAATCAATTTCTTTTTGCATCTCAGTGGCAAAGCATGATAACCAGTCTGAATAACTAACTATGAGGCCTCCTTTGGTAAACCCGCATTTGGGTAAGTAAAGAATAGGCCGTTTTATCGGCCAAACAGTATAATTACAATAAAACCAAAAAATACATTGTCAATTTATAGTAATTGCTCCTTGTGAAAGAGTTCGACAATGTAAGTACTGCCACTTTACCCATTTGTGCCGCCAAGCAGTAATATACGCATTACTGTGCTCCAGTTTTGGAGGTTGGGCGCTGGTGAAATTACCTATTGCCTATATGCCTATATGGGAATTGTCAACTTATGTCTTAAGATGACGGGCGCAGTTGCAGTACCCATCAGATCTGAGCTCTGTGTGGCACTGTAACTGATATGAACAGGCATTGACCACCAGTCGCGCGATTTGTTTATTCCTTAACTTGGTATCATAAAAATAAGACAGTTTTAGTTATAGACAACTTCGCTAACCCAACAACACTAAGAGTGCTGGATGACGTGGATTTCGATTAGATTCCGGTAGGAACGATTTGGGAAACGAATTTGTCTAAATTGGTTCTAGTGTTGTTGTGTGGTGTAGTACGTAATCAGGTTATTGGTGTGTTTGTCAGGTACATTGTTATTGCGTTTTTTTGTCCGTGTAGTCAGCGAACACCAAGTGTTAATAGAACGTCAGTAAATTCAATAGCCCACTTCAGATAGGAAGGACATGGCCCACGCGAAATTATACTCCATTTCAAATTGAATTAAGGATCCTTTCTAATGCCGTAATTTGTTGTAGGTTTTGAAGTTTAAGAGAGTTCGGGTCAGTGATAATTTTTACCTTCGGACCAGCTTACACTACTCATGTCTTGCATTATTAATGGTTCTTCTTTTTTTTATTTAAACTTTATTGCATGTAAAATAGTACAAATGGCAGACTTAATGCCATTAGACATTCTCTACCAGTCAACCGGAGAGCTGGGTACAGAACAATTACCAAGAGTATACAGTAAAAACAGAGTAACCCTGCTAACAGAATTACTGCATGTTTGCAGTTAATGCGTGTAGTCGTAACGATTTCACGCATTAATTGCATGAAGTCGAATGCATGAGTTTATAACGACTTCGCGCATTAACTGCTTGAAGTCAAAACCGACTTCATCACTAGTTGAGGTCTCGGATGCATGAAGTTGATTACGACTTCACGCATTAAATGCAAACATGCCGTCAATCTGTTAGCAGCCTAAATCGAAGACCGCGGTCTCTAGTCTACAATAATCGCTACAATGTTTTGTTAAGTAAGTGACAAATAAAAGCTTTTCTATGTCGACGCAAAATTTCCAACACAGTTTACAAAACAGTTTACAGTTTAGCAAAGTTTACAATACAGTTATTATAGAATAACACACCCAAGATGATTTTTAACCACATCGGCTTAATAATAAAACACTAAAAGAATATACTTTTTAAAAAACATTGCCTCTCTTATAAAACCAGCCCTTATCTATGTATATCAATACGTTTTATCGGAAGTTAAAAAGGTGAAAAATGGAGACCCTTGCACAACAAAAGAATGTTTATGTCTCGTAAGATTCGTGACCACTACCGTATACGCTCTATCATACCTTTACGCGTTTTTGAAAAATGCGCCGAAAATGAAGTTGGGAAATCTTTTTTTCGTGAAAATAGATTTTACGCTATCTTTCGACGAAACTTAAACGTCCTACTGGAGAGCGCGGGTCACTTGTAAGAGGAGATGTACAATACGATTTTTAACAGGAACTTCCAGGGAAACTGCCTTAGGGCTTTAGTCATTAGATCTTCTTTTGTGAAAATAAACATGTTATGTTATACTGGCTATATCAAGTCAATTCTTTGGTTAAAAAAAATATGTTTAGTGAAATGAAATTTGATCACCTTTTGCTGTTCCCATGTTTTCTTTCTATTGATCAGCATTAAAAATTTTAATATTATTCCCTATAACTCACGCCTGACTAAAAATTTACTATTTCAAATTTATTTCAACAAAGAAACCTCATGGTCTGTAACACAGTTTCCCTGTAATTTGTGTGTTTCGGAACATAATTATACATGAAGGTTTAGAATTCATTATTAAAAATTCAAGTTTTTCAAATTATCTGTACGCTACTTCAACAATATTTTTAATTCATTCATCATCATCTCAGCCATTATTGCCCACTGCTGGGCGTTAATAGGCCTCCCCTCCTCCTCTTTTGCACGCCAGCTCCACCGGTCCGGTGCGAGTCTCATCCACGGTTTTATGGCCACTCCGACGACATAGTGCGACCATCATGCAGGTAGTCTGCCTCAAAGACGTGTCGCTCCTACCGGGTACCACTCAGTGATCGCCTTGGTAAATCGGTCGCTGTCCCGCCTGGCAACGTGTCCTGCCCATCTCCATTTTAGACTCTTACGACTTTTGCGCTTTGTCGTATCTCTACGTTGAGTATACAGTCGACGAGGGAAATGCCTAACATGGCGTGCACCATAGGCCTTAGGGCTACTCTGATTTTGTACATCTCGTCTGACTTTGTAAGCGTCCATATCCCTTAATTCTTAATTACAACAAAATAAGACAAAACAATGTAACAAATTGAGTACAGAAAGAGCAAAATAAAACTAATGTACGTTTTGCCTAAATTAATTCAATCGACGTCTTTCCAATATTTTATTTATTTTTGTCTTATATAAGCCACAGGTTAACTTAGGTGGTGAAATTAGTGACATAGAACTTGTCAACTTATGTCTCAGGATTATGGGAGCAGTGGCACTGCCCCTAAGATCGTTTTAAAGCTGTGAGTGGTTCTGCAACTGTTAAGGAGAGGTGTGTCACTTACCACCAGGTGCACGACTTGTTTGTCCCTGCACTTGGTATCAAAACAATACATCATTTGGTATTATAAGCCTTAGCTCTAATATACCTTACACATGATTGAAATTTCAGTTTTCGTAAAGCGTTATCCTAATTTATTTAATTTGTTAGACATGCTCGTCTTTTTTAAGGACCGTTTACACGGAGCCAATCGACGAGCCATTCCATTAATCCAAGCCATTATTGGCGTCGTGTAAGTAGAGACAATCCATTATGGAGTGTCTCCAGATCCGTGATAAAAACAATCCACTAAATTAGAACGATTTCTAATTTTTCGGGGCAATAATTAAGTCTGAAGGTGGTGGAGTACATGAGATTATAAGCAAAATACACACTGAGAGTCGAGCGGTTGGAGTCCGCCACAATGTGAAATTCAATTCAAGAGACTAAATTTAATAGTCTCTTGATTGTTTTACTGTCATTTATTTTTATAGTCTATTTGTCTTTGAAGATATAGTACCTCAGTTTTACAAAACATACAATTACGCATAATGAATGTACTCGAATGTACAGAGCCACGATGGGGTATTGGCGGGCAGCGAGCGCTGCGGGTCGTATCTTAGAAAAACGCAGTGTTGCGTTGTTGCTCTCGCGTAATATGTAAGTATTGTTTTTGACGGTGAAAATTTCAATTTAAATATATTTTTTTTTAATTTGTCAGTGAGAATCCCAAATAACTTTTTTTTAAATTAACTGAGATAGCGCAAACAAAATTAAATATATCTTTTACTAACCAAAGCTTGATTTATCTTGAGCATATCTACTTCGTAGCTTAATTTTTGTACAAATGTGTTTAAGTACATAGTAATGTTTTTAGCAACACAATATTAAGCTTGACACGGTTTGACCCCGTACGTAGTAGAAGCGTTTTTATCTGTCTTTGATATTAAAATTTGCAAAAGTCTACACAGTGGTGAAGTCGAAAATCACGAGATCTACTCGTTATTCTGAACTAAAGGATTGACTGAGGCTAAAAGTTAAGTACTATAATAAGGTACTACTGCTACTTACTTCAAGGTCTTTGCCCCAGTTCGACGAAGCCTCCGAACGTTTGCCGAACCTGTAAGCAGAGAAATAATTATTAATGTATTTAGATAATCAAGTGCAGTTTACACCAAGTAAACCTGCACCATTTTATTTCTTCTCCAGTCGTTACAGATCATTTGTTTTAAAAAGTCACCACTCCAGTTATTTATGAGCTATGATCCCACAGATAGACATACAAACAGACACGTAGACATACAAATACACTGACAATCTCTTCAAACGTATAACTTGTATCTTTTTGCGTTATGAGTTAACAAAATGTAGCCTATATTAATTTCATATTATCAAGTGATGACCGTAAGCATATGCAAATAAAGAACATACACACATAATTACAATAAAATATTGTATCTGTGTTTAGTATATAGGGCGTCAACATAATTGAGTTACATCCGAAAGGGGTGATTCCATTCATTAATAAAAACAACTTTTATTATTGCTTTTCAGATTGCGAAAAAAATAATTCATTCAGAATGTTGATACGACTCAGCCACATATCATATGGAAGAGATATTTTTTGTTCACGTTATCAGAAAGGATCCTTAGTGAAAGTTATTAGTCTTAACGGGAGAAATAGTCTCTCCTCGGTCGAATAAAATTAGGTTAACACCCTATTCACAACAGTGAATAGGTCAAGACTTTGATTTTCGAAAACAACAAAATTATCAACGTAATTGTATTATACCCTTAAGATAATTACGACTACGTTCATTATAAAGATTTAAGATACAATATTGACGAAACATTTAAGTACACTAATAGAAAGATCACAGAATTAAACTTACCCTTATAAGGTGATTAGCTAATTATCAACCTTTACACTATCAAATTAAGAACTCTATCCGTAAAGCGCTGTAACAGGGACTATATCCCTTTTAGATTGATTAAAATTTAGCGTCGTACTTTAGTACATAGACAGTTGTTAATACGAATTCGAGCTAATCCTGTTAGAAAATCATGTAGTATAAATATTTCTTATTCAATCTAACGCCCAGGCACGAGGCTTAATAAACGTTACGTTCGCTTTGATCTATAGATACAGTCAAAGTAATGGTTAAATTCTAGGAGTATTCCCACCAACTTATACATCTATTTCGTTATAAAATTTTTGACAACGATTTAATATTTCTATATTTCCACCACCCTATATTTTTTCATGTTGAATAATATCACTAGTAATTTTGAAGGCTCAATTAGGAAGTAATTTTTTATGAACTTGTCTATGAACTTATCAATTATGTAAGTGCAAACGTAGTTACGAAACGGTAATTTACCCGAGACTGTCCGAAAAAATTCCGGAAGATTAGCTAACTGTTTTTTGTCTCGTATCTAGTTTGCAGATTACACAATTGACATAAAGCTAAGTTATTTACAATTTCGTTTCAAAAAATCACTTCCTTTCCCTTTTGCGGAATGTAAATCAAGCCTAATTGTACCGTGGCCACAGTAACTTTAGCATTGGGATGACATTTGTATTTGCTGGAATAGCTTTATCTCGTGTGTCACACGAAACGTAGCCTAAACACAATATTTCACTCCCAATTCGTATCCTAGCAATTATTGCAACCTGTTAATAAACAAACGATTTATTTAAGGCTAACGTAGTTAATGCGTATTCACACGAATTATTGTCGTTGTTGTTGTTAACGAGTTGATGATGATGAATTGCGATGTAGTTTGCACCTTGTCTGACTACGTCCTTATATGGGATACCTTGAGAAATGGGGTTAAAAACTGGCTTTTGACATCAGTATTACCGAGAGAATGCTTTTTCTTTTAATTTTAACTTATTTATTTAACATATAAACATAAACATGCGTTGTGTGTTGCCAATATTGAATACTGTGGTAGATGAAGTTTCCATTTGATTTGAAACGTATTTGACGCGGAAATATTAATTGTATTCGGTCAAAAAACAAAATTAATAACGAATAAATTTTACCACAGTCCACTCTCCACAATGACACCAGATTACTTAACGCCGGTAATACTACCCAATTACTTCCACACTAAAATTTTATAATAATATCGGGATTCGAACCCGGCACCTCTCACATTATGACTGAATCACAACAACAAGGTCAAATGCATTTTAATCAAACCGAGCAGTCTAGAAAAGCGCACATAAATAGGAACGGTGTTGAGCAACCAAGTCACAACATCTCAAACTCAGTTCCCTAACTATACAACGAAGGTACATAGACATGCAATGAAGCCATAATGTTTTGCAGTTGGGGAACATCGACTATCGTACCTTGGTCGGCTGTGGTAGGAGTAAATGCGGTCTAGGTTGTGCAGCTGTAGGAGCCGCACCGCACGATCTAACATATCCGGATCGACGCGGTCCCCTTCCGCTACGTCGCGGCGGTCAATCCTGCCAATATGTCGATATCGATATAACATTGTTGTCACAACACTGGTTTTTTTTTATTGAGGAATAATATGACCAAGATACGATTGCCGGTGACGATATTTTGATCAATATAGAAAATACAGCGTGAAATAAAGTGTTTAATATTTCATATAGAGATCGTTTATAATGACAAATAATTTAAAATTCACAAACACAAAATGTGCACAGTCAATTGAACGTTTTTCTTTACATACATACATGTTTCCTTATAAGATAACTCTCACATGATGAGTATAGCCGCACCGTTTTGATATAAAGGGTTTTTCAACAAGAGTTTTGTTTTGTAAATCAAAATAAAACAATAAATGTAAATGACAATGATTCAAATTTTTATTAACCGACTTCAAAAAAGGAGGAGGTTCTCAATTCGACTGTATGTTCTTTTTTTTTTTTTTTTTTGTATGTATGTGACGCGATAACTCCGGTATTTGTGAACCGATTTTCATGATTCTTTTTTTGTTGGAAAGGGGGTACTTCCATAGTGGTCCCATTTCATTTTGAAGGAAATCATCCACCTCGAAGGGTGGCTGTTCACGCATGAAGATTCATTTTTATAAATAGCGCCTAACTTTAATTTAGGAGCAATTACTTTTAGCAATTATTTACTTGATTTTGCTATTTCCTCAATTCAAGGCGTTTTTCCCCCGATATACTTTAAGTAGTGTCGTGAGAACCTATTTTTACTATCTGCAGTATCAAGTCCTGTATAGTGGCGAACTAGGGGATATTTCAATGAAACTTAGCAAATAGACGTAATTCCACGTACTTTTGAGGTCGGTTTTTTTAGTACTCTGTACTGAGATTATTGTATTAAAAAAGTATGGTTTGGCAATCATGAATGAAAAATGATATCTGATAAATGTCCACCACGACCACAGTTACAGATGTCGATTCTTTCATTAAAGTTTTTAATCCCTTTTTGACAAAAATTCTTCTCTCGTCTTTCTTTCTTCTTTCTTCACTTCACGAATTTTGAGTTTTCAGGCTGCAATCGATTCGATTGGCACCGTACAGACCATGTCTTTAACATAACCCCATAAAAAATAATCCAGTGGTGTTAACATGCATGATCGAGCTGGCCACTTAACGGCTGAATTTCGTGAAATTCTGCAATCGAGAAACTTGGTTTGCTATAGGTTCATTGTTTTGGTGGCTGTGTGACTTGTGGACACCGTCTTGTTAAAACGACATATTAGTGATATCCATATCATCAATAATAGGCCAAAACTGAGTTGTTCACATCTATCTATAGCGTAATCCATTAACAGTAACCGAATTTTCGAAAAAAACGGCCCAATGCCAACGGCACTGTATATTGTGTTATATTTTTCGAATTTAAAGTTCTTGATAGTAAAAAAACAAAGTGCGCCACTCTAAAAACCTTGCGTACTACGTGAGATATTATTGCAAGTACGGTAAGAACCTAAAGTTAAAGAACGGGGAAAGCTGAACAATACATTGTCCAGCAACAGGTTTTAAAATTTTGATAAGTTGTAATCTGTCGAAATCGAATAGTAAATACTTTGAAAGTCCATGAATAATAACACAAAAATCAAATTTGAGAATTTCTTTTTTTGTGTATTATTAACAATTCTTTTTAATTCCATTTATAAATAGTCCAGTTTCCATAAAAGTAGCAACTGCTTTCGTGACTATATTTTTTTAAAGTTTGAAAATGTTGTTTCTTGAATATGACAATATTTGAAAGTAAAAACAGTAGGTACGTTAACTCTTTTTTCAATGTTAAATTGTAATATGGTATTTTTGTCATAAAACATATTTACTACCTTTTATTAACAATATTTTTCAGTTACGTTACAACACTGTCTAAATTACACGAAAATAAATATATTTTAAATGGAATCGTGTGCACTTCGTAAACAACGTTTTATAAAAAAACAGAAATTTTGACGCTTATTTACTCATAAAGCATATAACAATATAACAAACCTAAACAATTTTTTTTTCTCTGAAGTAATTAACTATTATAAAAAATAATAAAAATTTTCAGGGATTTCATTAATTTTATCGTATAAAAAAGTTACTCCAAGAATCCACAAATTATTCTTTTGCGGCCTCAAAAAACATCATAATACTGCCGTTAAAATGTTCTTATAAAAAAATCGAAACTATTATCAACGAAAAATCCTGTTTTCAAAACAAAAGAATCCAGTTTTCTCTAAATACCAATATCCAACCCTATTGAGATAAGAACGTACTCAATGACCATTTGTTGTCATAGCACAACTCAAATAGCAATTTACATATTTAATGGTCCATCTAATCTAATCTCAAAAACTTAAAGCCCCAACTCCAACAATATCCTAATAACATTATTGTAAAGGTTGTAGATCACGCTACTACCCGATCTAATTAGAACACTTCGATATCTTGTTAACTAACGCACTAGAGCGTTAATATCTACCTTAATATTGGAGTTTGAGTAGGCTTGTTCACAATCTGTCATTGACTTAATTAATGTAAAATTTCAAATGCCTCTGTGGCCGAACGGTTACCATGCCACACAGGGTCCCAAGTTTGATTCCCGGGCCGGGAGAAATATTTGTATGGCCTACATTTATTTCTCTCGTGAGTTTGGGTGTAATTTGTGGTTGGCTATGTGTGTATTCATGGGACCCGCGATACAAGGTTTACTTAGTGCGGGGCTATGAATGCGTACGTTGTTGTTGTTGTTGTTGTAGCTTTTCACATACGATCACATATGCATTTATTATATCAAGGATACAGATTTCACCTTGACACAATTTTATTGGGCGTAATTGCGTGCTTTTAATCCAGCAGCGTCGTTTCCGCATTCCACAGGAATTTAAATCACAATAAAACTTGGACTTCACGGCGCTTCTTGCTTCAGTTCTATCAAAAGTTTTACTGTAGTTCTACATAGTCTCACCGAATGCATCAAAACGTACATAATATATGCAGTGATTCTGACCAGACAATATTATTCCTAAGATCACGTAAACGCTCAGTGCATATTAAAATATTAAAATGAAATATTGCATTCAAATAATAATAATAATAATAATAATAATAAACTCATTTATTTGTCGGAATAGGTACATGGTACATTGATACATTTTATAAAGAATACAGTGGTACAAAATAATCCGACAAAACGGTCTATGACTCAGCGGTCGCGGGGGTCCCACGGCCTCTGTTATTCTGCCATAACCTTATTTAAATATTATAAACAGTTATTTCAGGACATCGAGACTTAAAATAAAAAAATAAAAAAAAATTCACACAATTCACAGTTTGTCTTTTTTGAAGACGGAGTAAAATGACATTTGCATGTTTGCAGTTTTTATAAAATTTTAAATAGTCATGTAGTTGTTGTGGACAGCTTTATCGACAGATTGTGAAAGAAGATAACATTTTGCCAAAAAATGTCCAAATTGTGAATGTTACGACGTTCTAGTGATTAAGTCTATTTTCTTCTATGGTTTTGGATTTCCCCACACCTTCCCATTAAAAAAAACACTGTATAATGACGCATAGTAATATATTGTAGATGTAGCCTCTTTAACCTATCTGTAAACTCGTAAAGTCAAGCCCTCTGATACCCTCGTCGACCAGTAGTAGAGAGAAAATGTTATTTGATCTAAGTTGTTATTTGCATTGTGAGTTCTAGCTAACGGAACTGCAGACCGTACCAATTTGAGCGTCTCATTGATAACTTTCCCCCTACGCAGATATGGACATTTGTAATGTGCGATAAACTTACGTAAGGTCAAAATCTCCGCTGATTGTTAGTAACATATGGGGTGGGATGGTTCAGGCTTGTCGATGATAATTCTTGAGTATTATCGCAGTAATATACCCATGGTACACCAGATGTCGCGACGAGTACCAAATAGCTATTTTTGTAACTAATTATTTTACATTGACAAGCTGCAATCCGAATTATGTGTCCGGAAGTGTATAATGATATATAAACGAGGGAAACTTGTCATTAGCTTTACTTAATATCTTACGTAATGCCGTTGATTTTCTTAATAAATGAATTCAAAAAAAATACATTCACAAATGAGTTTGTAACACAACGCCATCTATTGACACACATATTTGTCAAATGTATGTGTAACGTTCAAAAGTGTGTGCGTGTAAATTATTCAGCCTTACAAATATTTCTTCTCGCCCGGGAATCGAACCTGAGACCTCTGCGTGGCAGTCCGACATGGTAACAGTTCGGGCACGGAGGCAGTTAAATACATTAGTATTAGGTATTAACCTATTTAATTTTTATCATATAAACTAATATTTAATTTTTCAATAAACCTTGCTACTATCTGTGATTAAATAGCACTCCAAAACGTCACTTACTACTTTTCTTTGATTTAATATTATAATAATTACGCTTTATCACTTACGGTTAACCCCGTCAACGTTCTTGTATAAAATAAAGAACGGTTATGACTGTAGTTAAGATACTTACCTATTTCTGCCGCCAAGCAGTAATGTTAGCATTACTGAGTTTCAGTTTTGAAAGGTAAGAGTGCTGGTGAAATTACAGGCACATGGGACTTGTCAACTTATGTCTCTCTCAGGGTGACAGGCGCAGTGGCAGTGCCCCTCAGGTCATTGCGATCAACAGGTGTGAGTGGCACTGATATGTTATGTATAGGCGTGTAGCTTACCATCAGGCGCGCGACCCGTCACTTGATATTATAAAAAAAAGATGATTATAATAATATAATCCGTCCGTGACATTGCAGGTAAACTGCAAGAAAGCCGCCTACGTTGGTAAGGCCACATCTTACGGAAACCGGCATACTACGTGCAGACATTTGTTATGTCTGGCTATGCCACCTCCGCCGGGCCCCGGTAGAAGGGGCAGACCCAAGAAGTGATGACTTGACGTCGCTAAGGGTGATATGCGTGCCAATGGTCTCACCACTAAGGATGCCGAAGACCGTGCAAAGTGGAGCAGAAAAAGCAGGAAAGCGGACCCCGGGCTCCGCAGCAACACTGCTGAGGACGCAACCGGGACAACGCTCAGATGAGAGAGAGAGATTATAATAATATAATAATAATAACGCACACACTCAACATAGTCCCTATAAAAATTACTTGATACCCTATAGCGCATATCCTATACTATGGTAGGTACAAAGTTATACAACAATGAAAGGTCATTTTCAGAATTAATTATAACAAAATCGTTGAAAACCGCCAAGCTGATTGGATATAATTTCTGTTTTACTGAATCCAATTATAATTTCATTATTCAGAAATAAAGATTCAATCAAAATTCAATTTACAATGCTGCCTGCTAAATATCCATTGTGTGTAGTTTTAATTTTCCTAGCTACACTACGCTTTGGTTTAGTAGAAAGATTGCCGATTTTATTGAATCGGAAAAGTGTAAACAATGTATGCAGGGAGATACTTCGTATTTTGAACCAACTACAAAAAAAAGTGGGTGAAATCCGGTTTATTAGATTTCTCCTACTTCCCATTAACCGATTTCAGTAAAACATGGCAAATACATGTAATTTCACAAACTCTTGTGGTCGATATTTTTATAAAAATGTAATAATTATGTCATTGTCGCTGTGGTAGCATAATGATTTGACCTGCCACCTCCCAAGTATCTCTACTTGCGCGTGCTTTGGAATGGAATCGCATTATGTGCAAAATTTAATTTAAAATTTACCATGGGCTTCTCGGTGAAGGTTTCGATGTTTCATCGTAAGGAAACCTGCGTACATTGTATTCCCAATCCGTATTGGGCCCGCGTGGGAACTTCTGCCCATGCACTGGCATTGTGAGAGGAAGCCTAAGCCTATAGTTATGGTACCACAACATAGAACTGCAGCTTTTCGAGGTAGTTTCAAATGCTCGGCCTCCAACGTTGACTTTTCCTTGCCTGTATATTCTTGAAATCTCTAGATTTGTCAAAATGAACTTAAATTTCTTCTCAGTTAGACCGACGGTACAAAATCGTCATTTACGTCCTAGACCACATTTATTAAGCACAAAGATCTGCAAAACAGCTCTTCTTAGAAAGAGTGTTGTTCAACTCGCACCGGTCATATACAATAAAATTCCTGATCGTATAAAATCACTTGAAACGCATAAGTTCCAAAATGTGTTGAGCAATTTATTAATAGATAAATGTTACTATGACATCAACCATTTCTTAAATGACACTATAACTTAATTTTTTTCAACTGACAAAGCCGCTTGACTTTTGTAATTTAATTGTTGGAATGAATTAATTTGTTTTTATTATATTCACTATTTTGGACATTAATAATTAATCTGACATTCTTGAATACTAACGATATTATAAACATATGTAATACTTTAAATATTTTTTTTTCTTCATTTTTATATTGTCAATACCGGTAATTATGTTTGTATTATAATATTCATATACCAAATATACTTTCAATATGTTTGTATGCCAAATGTTTGGCCGGACACAGTGAAACTATACCTACTCATTTTGTACATGTCAACTTGCATATCTAACCTGTGTTTTCACAAATAAATGAATTATTATTATTATTATTATTATTATTATCAAAGTGCTGGAATAATATTCCTCCACCGCACCGAGACATCCAAACCCAAATCAAAGCACTGTACGGCATCACCTACTCTCTCACTTCAAAAATCTGTGTAGTGTCTTTTTATTCTTAAACGTAGTCTGTCTAGAAACGAATTTTGTTGTTGCTTTGATCTATTCTTATTATGTGTATAATTATATTATAATACTAAATAAATTAGACAACATTAAAACCTCTTTACAGTCACAACTTACTTACAACACATTTGCTCATGCACTTACATGTCAAACAGGTTATTTTAGATGCACTATTTACACTTTACTATGTACATTATTATTGTCAATGTATAACTTTACTCATAGTCGTTATATTTTTGCTTTCAAATAATTTAATCCCTCTCGTTGGTCATGATTGAAAACCAGCGCCTTAGGAAACTTTGGAATATGCTGTATCAGCGCCGTTTCACTGCTATGAAAATCATGTTTTGTTTTTTCTTTTATGCTTAATCTGTATTTGTGTTACATCAGTGAATAAAGTGTTTATCTATCTATCCAAGTGTGTGTGTGTGTGTGTGTGTGTGTGTGCGTGTGTAAGTGACGACACGAACAAGTCGTATACCTGATAATAAGCGGAGCGACACGCCTGTCCTTAGCAATTGCAGCACCACTCTAAGCTTTAAATCGCAAAGACCTGAGGGGCACTGCCACTACTGCCACTACACCTGTTACCCTGAGACATAAGTTGACAAGTCCCATGTGCCTGTATTTTCACCAGCACCCTTACTCTTTAAATCTGAAACGCAGTAATGCGCACATTACCGCTTGGCGGCAGAAATAGACAAGATGGCAGTACTTCCCTGGAGGAACTCTTTCACAAGGAGTTCTAACTGCTTTAAAAAAACAGTCGATTGTTTTCTAGAATAGCAGACTATCTCAAAAGCGTCTAATCCATCAGGTAAAATTTACTAATCGTAGACCATCCCCCAGATCTTATGTTATATAACCAATGAAAAGCTCTATATCCTGTTTACGATAAAATTTAGCGTTTTTTGAATACATTTCAATAATAAGCAATGGTCGGAAAAAGGTGTTCCACATTTATAGATACATGTATAGACATTGCTACAAGGAGCGACACAGAGCTGTTAAAATCACCAAATAATAATTAATTACTTTATTATTAATTGAATGATTAATTATTAATTAATTTTTTTTTCCCAGTCCTAAGAATCACTTCGTAAATAGCATTTTGAATATTTTTTTTAAGTTTTACTAGCAATGGTCGCCGTTTAGTCAATGTGACAGTCAATATGCGGTATCTAAAGCTAGGTAGGGGCAGAAAGTGAACATTTTCGTTCCTTTTTATTTTCTGTTTTGGTAAAAGGTCAGTTGTCTACTTCATTTTTTACATGGTACCATTAGAATTACTTTAAAATCCAACTTCGTCTTCATAAGTCAGTACTTTTGTCCTACGATGCAGTAGAACCATTTTCGAAAATTCGAAATTCGAAACTGTTTATTTGGTACTAGCTATATATCTATACATGTATCTACATGTGGAACACCTTTATTACTCACTTACTTACTTATTAGCAATAAGTTAAAAAAGGAGCTATTATGTACTGAGCTCCTATTCTAAAATAACGGCAATTTGTCAATCGTTCCCTAAAACATAATGAAATAAAAATCGGGTTATCTATCAGTTGTCCGAAATGACATTTTCCAGAAATAACTCTCTCGAATATTCATAACCTCGAAAGTAATTTTGAGACGTTGTTTTGTCTTTTACATTGTTAAACCTTTTTTTTTTTGTTAATCCGGGGGAATCTGCTTACAGATAATCGACACTCTACACAAGGAAGACATCAATAATAAATTACCCATCAGGTACAATCCCGCAAAGGTTGATAAGTAAGTAAAGGTTTTGTTGGCTTAGTTTACCCTTTTCTTAGAGTAGTCCCGTGCCCAACAGTGGGAGTTATGTTGGGTTTAAGATGATAATGATGAAGTAAGGGTTGAAAAAACCAAATAAAGCCACGTAAACAATTAGTCACATGTGAAACTCATCATAACGTTTTCTAATGGATACTGGTGTGTTACTAAACGAGTTACCGTACTTATCAGCTTGAGCTGGTCAAAAGAGCTTTACGCCCTTGCAATAAGAGCCAAAATTATGTTGTCGACGTCTATCTCTTAATTAATTTTTCAAATTACCAATTTGTAATTATTATTTTCAATAATATCATTAAATTTGAATAAAACGATGTAGAACAAACATTTAGTTGTAAATAATTTTTGCCCTGGATTTCGGACGTTAATGGTTTCAACCCGTTACAGACACATGGGACTTGTCAACTTGTATCTCAGGATGACAGGCGCAATGGCAGTATGCCTCAGATGTTTGCGATTTAAAGTTCTTAGTAGCACGGCAACTTAACACCAGACGCACGACGTGTTCATCCTGTCGCTAATTGGTATCATAAAAAAAATGGGTTGAAACCCAGTGCAGTTATTTTGTACGACTTAACCTTGACTGGGTTCAAGGAATAGTAAATTAATATACTTCCATTTTTATTGAGTTGTTAAATGTAAGTGATAAAGTTTTATTTACGTTTTAAGCCTTCAATAAAAAAAATTACTTGACAAGAGATTGAAGAGGCTTTAGTCAACGATACTCTCAATTTGGTCGAAGATCCATTGACCCAATTACGAATTAATTGTTACGATTAAGATAATGATCTCTGTAAGGTTCGTATAATTCTGTATTTCTAAGTCATTAGGGATTAAATTAGCCTGTTGAGATAAATAACCGACTTGCGTGTTACCGAAATAGATTAAGAAGCTTGTTTGGGTTACGAAGTAATTTGATACGAAAGTCTATGTATAGGTCAATGGTCTTTATTTACTGATGCTGTTGTGAATGTATAAAAACATTATTAAAAAAATTAATAACCATGATCACCTTATTTTCGTAGCTGATATAAAAAGTCGCTCAATTCCTAATTATATTCAATTAATTAATTATTATCATCCGGTATCCGTCCATAACAATTACTGTCAAATAAGTAATATTCGACCAAATTAAAAACCGTATGATGCGAATGAAGCTTCATACTTGATATTGTCTTTTAATATAGTCGAATATTACATAAATGGCAATAATTGTTTCGGACGCAGAACGAAAGCAGAACCCCAGATCCGAATCCGAGAAGTGACGGTCCAAATGTCACAGGGATCATTTAACTGCCTCGGTAGCCGAAAGTTTGCAAAAAGGACTGCCACGCAGAGGTCTCAGGTTCGATTCGCGGGCCGGGAGAAATATTTGTACGGCCTACATTTATTTCTCTCGTGAGTTTGGGTGTAATTTGTGGTTGTCTATGTATACGTCCATGGCACCCGCGACACAGGGATTCCCCACCTATGTTGAGTGTGTGCCTTATTTATCTCTACGTGTACAAGCGATATTCGTATTTTTTCGGATTCGAATTGGACTTAGTGCACAAGCGATATCGGAAGTGGGTTTGAGTTTTCTAGATTTATATAGCCTCGAATTTGGAACTTGTCAATCTACGTGTCAGAGTGACAGGTGTAGTGGCAGTATCCCTCAGATCTTTGCGATTTAATGTTCTATCATGGACAGGCGTGTCACTTACCATCAGGCGCACGATTTGTTCATTCAACACTTGGTTTCATTAAAAAAATGCATTTAAAATGGTCGTAGTAAAAAACTACGAACATCCAAATTTTTAGTTATGAGGTGTTATGACTTCGTCCCCCAAAATGTATTACGTAAATCTACACCAAGGTACAAAACGTGGACAGCAGACCACTCCTAGCAAAGCAGGAACGCCCTTCATTATATTCATAATGACTATTGCCAATTTGTTCAATTAATATTAGTTAACTGTGTGAATTGGCTTCGTCATCAATTTCCTATCAAACTGTCATACAATTAATTCTCTATGGGGTTTTGTTAATTTGTTTTATCGTAGCGAATATACATGGTATCATTTTTATATGAACAAATTTTCCTGTCTCACTTCCGATTTTTTTTTGTATGTATACGCGATAACTCCGGTATTTGTGAACCGATTGTCATGATTATTTTTTTGTTGGAAAGGGGGTACTTCCATAGTGGTCCCATTACATTTTAAAGAAAGTCATCCACGTAGCAGGGTGTCTGTTCATGCATAAAGATTCATTTTTATAAATAGCGCCTAACTTTAATTTAGGAGCAATTACTTTAATGGTTGATTTTGATATTTCTCCAATTCAAGGCGTCTTTCTCTCAATATACTTTGAGTAGTGAGAACCGATTTTTATTATCTCCAGTGTCAAGTCCTGTATAGTGGCGAACTAGGGGATATTTCAATAAAACTTGGCAAATAGACGTAATTCCACGTACTTTTGAGGTCGGTTTTTTTAGTACTCTGTACTGAGATTATTCAGATTCAAAGAGCCACCACAGCTCACATGTCCAAAACATATGCACGTTTTTTATTTCCTCTTATTGCTTGTATTTCACGATTTCCCTAATCCGGATTCAATCTGGCTCCACGTCGATACGTGTTGTGACTAGCATTGAGAAGTACCTGTAGTAAAAGTTGCCCTCTTGGGAAGACAGAATCACCTTCTACGATTTTGAATTAAGGTTACAACGACGAGCAGAGCATGCACAACCCACGGAAGAAAAAACAATGGAAGTACCTTAAGGCTCGATTATTATCAGAACCGATGTCGCCAAAACTCACACATTCTTATTTTGAAACACTACAAAATCTTGATATTTAATGGTCGTAGTTTCAAATTTAAAAAGAAATAACAAATTCTGGATTGTTAATATAATTTAAACTTTACCCTGTAGGCATTACGTTGAAAATTCAATACCATGAATATCAATTTCAAGTTACGACGTTTTGTTATTATATTAAAGTTTCAATCAATATGCTGCCACCACTAGATGGCGTTAATTGCTGAACGAAGATGAATTAGAGTTATTAATTTAGTTCTCCAAAGAAGAAGCCGTTGCTTGTAACAAAAAAAAATATTTCGATAAACAGAAAGTTGAAAATTTATTAAAATAATCCTTTCCGGTGCTATGAAATACCACCATGGGTAATACTTTTGGTGCGTCTATCATTGTTGCACTCCAAAATAGCACAATAAGGCATTTTTCTAGGATTTTAGAGAATTTGCACGAAAGAATGACACAACCATACTATATAAAGCGAAAATGGCGGATTGAACTCAGATAGGTTTTCGAGACCTATAGCTGGCACGCTGGCGAACTAACCACTTCTACTGTATTTTAACTACCTCCGTGGTCGAACGGTTACCATGCCGGACTGCCACGCAGAGGTCCCAGGTTCGATTCCCGGGCCGAGAGAAATATTTGTATGACCTACATTTATTTCTCTCGTGAGTTTGGGTGTATTTTGTGTTTGTCTATGTGTGTGTGTCCATGGCACCCGCGACACAGGGTTTCCCTAGTGCGGGGCTATGTTGAGTGTGTGCGTTATTATTATTATTATTATTATTTATTGTTCTGTGGCAAAACCCATCTTCTTGCGTATAATTTTCTTTGAGCTGTAAGAAGATGAACGCTTTATGCACGGTAAGGTTTAGCTTGCTCTGCTCGTTGCAATACTTCGTTGTTGTATAAAGGCGGTAATTGATCAACCTGTATGCATACAGCTCTGTAGCGCAATCTAACTGTAGAGTTGTCTTATTAGTTTGAGTTATATGGAAAAATACAGGCGACATGCAATTAAATTTTTTAATTTTTCTTACCTATTTAATAGTATCTGTGTTATTATTGTCCTAGCCACTTACCGTTAAAAGAAAACTTTTATTTTTAAATTATTCTCAACAGAATCTACAGGGTTTTTCAATAAGAACTTTGTTTTGTAAATCAAAGTAAAACCATAAATTTAAATGACAATGATTTAAATTTTTATTGTATTAAAAAAGTAAGGCTTGGCAATTATGAATGAAGAATGATATCTGATAAATGTCCACCACGACCACAGTTACATATGTTGTTTCTTTCATCACTTGTAAACGGCGCAAGTGACACAGCCACCGAAACAATGAATCTATTGCAAATCAAATTTCCCGATCGCATAATTTCACGAAATTCATTCGTTAAGTGGCCAGCTCGATCATGCGATTTAACACCGCTGGATTATTTTTTATGGGTTTACATTAAAGACAGAGTCTATACGGAGCCAATCGAAATCAAAAAGTGATTAAAAACTTTGATGAAAGCATGGACATCTGTAACTGTGGTCGTGGTGGACATTTATCGGCCTTTTCAATGCGAGAGAGAATAGGCAATATATAGGTGAGCATGCTCCATCGTCGACCTCATCGTCACATTCCATCAGATGACGGTAGGATTTTACTCGTAAAGATAAATTAACTCCGAGAGCACTGTGAAGAACAATCAAAACAGAACCCATTTAGTTCTTCTCCGAAATGGGCTCTATTGAAAATCGAATCTGACCTGCTCAACTAGCATCCAGAGTGCTTACCATTTGACCAACGAGGTCATCGGTTTTCCTCTGGTATAATATGGCTCTGATAAGTTCCGTATAAGGCGACTTTCCGCTATTATTTCAAGACTTAAAGCTTTCTAAGCGCGTTTTAAAAATGCCATCACGTCATCGACATTAAGCAGTACCTTGATTTGCCATTAAGAAACTAAACGATTCGAATGTATAATAAGAATCACTTTTATAAAAGAAAATTCTAGCGAATGGGCCTTAATAGAGTGGTAGTGAAGAAATTAAAGAATTTTTTACATAAATTTGCGCCTTTTAGACCCGAAAAAAATAATTTCATTACCAAAGTATGCTACGCGATTCGCGATTGGGAAATCGCGAAAACCTCGATAAATAATTATAACTTTTTCATTTAAAAAAACCCACTTCTGAACTGCAGCGGATAGCAATATCCGCTTACGCTGTGTTCGTTGCTGCGTCCTCTTTAACCATAAGGCTGATTACAGATAGCGCCGCGTCGTGCGACTGCGTTCTATGCCGGGCGTGCAACTGCGTTTGATGCCGCCGCGATGCTACAGTAGTTGCGGCGTCACACAGCAACACCAGCGGCATGACCGCAGCCCATTCAGCGTGATCATTGACCATCAGTTACAGTACAAAGACGGGCGCCACAGTCACTGCGTTGCTAATTGTTGCTCTACGTCACCGTAAAAGCAAAAGAAAAACAATTTAAATTCATCCTTTCATATGTACAAGAAAAAATAACCGTAAGTTTTATATTATAATTACTAAATATAAAAAGATATCCAGATAAATTACTTAAACATTTCCGTGTGTTTATTAATACATACGACGAGCTATTAAATCATCTGCACGTCTGTTTGCAGCACAATGATACAAATGTGAGGGAATGTGTTTCTCCTCCTGAGTTTGAATGGTGACAAATTGGTCCACTTTATTATCAATTAATTATAGCTTGTCTATTCTTGCGAAAATAATCTTTAACAGGCAGCGCGCGCGATGTAATCCGGCCCGTGTGCAACGATTAGCTATAATCGTACATTCGTAGAGAAATGCGGCAAAGCTCTCCGCCGCCGCCCGCCGCGGTATCAGGATTCGTCGTCACCGCCGCGGTGCATGTATGAAAATGTGTATACACAAGCACGGGCGAGTGTAACCGCAGCGGCAGCGGTACCGCTGGTGTTGCGGCGCCTTGTGAAATCAGCCTAATTGAAACACGTAAGGAAATAGATAAGAAACGAATAATATGCTATTTATTAGCCTTTAGAATATAGGTAATAAAACCACACGCAAAAAAGGCGGTACGGCGTCGAGTTGCGCATAGCAGCACGTTACACGATACCATAACCGTGGGCAAAAAATTTCTAACACCTACCAATATAATTTTTCAACATCATACAGCTTTAATAATATCTCATAAAATGTTTTCTTACCATTATAAAATGTACCGTGTCTGTCGGACATTTTTATGTGGTGTGGACCCTTTTTTGTGCTATTTTTAGACATTTTCGTATTAGTTTAATTTGTCCATGTCCATAAGCACAGATACCTGCTGAAATATGTCGACCTTACTGAAGCATAATTATATCTGTTTGAAATGCGTACTTGCAATTTTTAATCGAAATATGTGGGAATTGCGCTGGAAAATGTACCTTCAAGGACTTTTTAAACCTAACGGAAGCGGTTGTGGATGTGGAAGTGTAAATACTATAAAGATCTCAACGAAATAATTTGAAGACCGGGTTTGTGTTAGGTTTCATAATTACACACTTAACACAAAATCGCTAAACTTAACGAGGGAAAGGGAACTCCCTTGCGCCCCACCGCCAAGCAATATGCGCAAGCGTCTGATCTATCGCGGACGTTATAAACTTCCGCTAAAAGTTTCGTTATAAAAGTTGCGGAAACAGAAACGGAAACAGATGAGAAAAAGGGTGCGGTACTTCCGCACGCAGAAGCAGACATCTGTAGCATCACTGCTCAGTGCAGTCGCAAAAGGAAGCACGCGAGAGTTATTGCTTAATAAGTTACTACCAAACACAGATATAAAAAGTTTCAGATATTTACAACAAAAACTCAAAAAGTTTATTTTTGGCAAATTTATTGTTTTGTAACTTTTTACAGTCATGGAACAAAAGTTGTTGTTTATAGTATTAGTAACATAGTCCCACGAAGTTAGTATTTTTTACAAATAATCCGATACAGAAATTATCAGAATAAGTGTAACTCCTTTATTAAACCGTTTTAAACTACAAAGGTGCTTTTGTTGAGAACATTTGTAACAGACCATTAAAACATACAAAAGGATCCTTTATTAAGCTAAAAATAGGACTGCTTGCAACTTGGACAAGTAGAAAAGAGCAATAAACATGTACAGTGCAGCAAATAATAAGTTCCGTTCCAACCTGGACCATTTCCCGTCTGTGGTTTGTTACCGTACCTAGATAACACCGTCATAGGGAAATTACACCAGCACAATCAGCAGATGAATATTTTAACCTCGCTCTCGTACAACAGGGTCGTAGCCAGGGTCTTACTAACATGGAATTAAACACCTCGATTTTTTACCCTGTAGAAGTAAAATTTGGGGATCTACTCTCGTTCTCGTCTGACTTACGTTAGAAACAATTATTGCCCAATAAGTAATACTTGACTAAATTGGAAGGTGCATGATGCGAATGAAGCTTCATATTTGAGATTATAGAAGCCCTGCAGATGGGCCTCTGTGGCGCTGAAGCTGCACTATTACTAATTTTCATACAATATATTTTAGAAGCGCCATTACAGAAATCTAAATAAATAGGCATTAGAAGTAACATACCTACGGTGTCATAGTAGTTAAAGACAAGTGGATATCCGATATATTGAAGGCAACAGGCAAAAGGACTGTTAATTAGTTTCTTTTATTTTTATAATTCCAAGTGACGTGACGAAGAAGTCGTGCGCCTGATGCTAAGCGACACAAATATCCATATCAGTTGAAATATCACTCAGACCTTTAAGTCGCAAAGATCTTAAGGGCACTACCACTGCGTCCGTCACCCTGAGATTAAGTTGGCAAGTCTCATGTGCTTGTAACTTCACCGGCTTTCTTACCCTTCCAAACCGGAACGTAATGCTCACATTAGTTGCTTGGCGGCAGAAATAGGTAAATTCTTACAAGCTTTAGTAGAATTTGTTCAGTACATTTTAATGAAGATTAATATAAACTTTATTTTTACAGCAAAAGCCTCATCCCTAAAGTTGACAAAAAAACGTTGTTTTTAAAGCACCACAGTCACGCCACTCGCGCACCACTTTTGCAGGCTACATATTGTATGAAAATTAGTATATACAGTCTGTCTTTTTTGAGGATTGAGTAAAACGACAGTTCATTGCGAAAAGTGTTACTCGCTTGCAAGCAGCTAGTGATATTATTATACTAATAATATTTATCGACTGCAAAGTCGATAAATATATTATCAACTACCGACTGAATGTTAATTACGCTTATGAAATAAATAGCCAAACTTCTTTCTTTTGATTCATCATCGGCTCATTATACGTCTAACAGCTGGGCACAGATTCATTTGAATTGTTAAATTTTAAAAATTCATTCATACATACCCTGAATTTAGAACTCTAATATGTCTATAGAAAATACAAATAGGAAACATGTTATAAAGTTTTTCATTTTAATTCAATATACGTAATGAAATCCGCCTGTCGTTATTAAAATGTGTATAACTAAAAATTTAATTTTGTAACAGTAGACCAACTGTCAAAATAAGAATAAAGAATACGATAACGCGATTAGTAATGTAACATTCACAAATCGGATATTTTTCCAAAAATTTCACCGACTTTCACAATCTATCGATAAAACTGTCGACAACAACTACATGACTATTTAAAGTTTTACGAAAACTGGCAACACTGCAAATATCATTTTACTCCATCTTTAAAAAAGACAGACTATGGAGGCGCGGCTGCCGCGCCATAGACGCACCACTACAGCGATTCTACAAGCGTCTAATTAGAAAGCACCCATACTTATACAAAACAATAATAATAATAATTGAAAAATGGTTATTCTATTTAATAATAATGACAAATAATAATAATAATTCATTAAGTACATACTATATAAAGTGTTAAATTTACGAATTCTCTATTAAAACAAGTAAAAATGTCTACTGAGTAATTTTTAGGTTAGTTTTCTCAACCTAATTTTGGTGGCAAATTTTATATATTTATGAAATTAAGTAGAGAAAACTAACTTGATAATTACCCTACTACGCCAGCGACTCGATTTAGAATGTGTATGGTACGAGTAAGGGGTGTTTTGTTGATAAATTTAGTCCTGTCGCGCCGCATACACTATGTCCACTTGTTAATACAATTGGAGATTCTCTTTCTAATACGTCTGTTTACAAATTATACCATTGCACCTGACGCCGTTGAAATGAAAATCAGAATTGCGACCACTAAAGGTAGGGAGATACTAATTGTTACAAAGCCTTTGCATGCAATTTCTGCGTGTTTGTAACGAAAATGTTGGTATAGTACCTATTAGTGCTGTTTCCATGTAAGTGTCATTGTTTATTTCTAGAGTCATATTGTTATTGCAAATTTCAAAATACTTACCAATTTGTATAATAATTACTTATCGATTTGTGTTCAGTAGAATTGATTACAGCAAAATGGCTACACGAGTGACAGTGATGGAAGGGAGAGTGTGCAAGATCTTTTTTCTTTTGAAAATATATTTATTAGAAGTGTCTGTCTGATTATGATTTATATGACTTACCAATCTATTTATAAAAAAAAATGTGGATAAATCGAAACAATACACTTTATTGATCGCAACGACGATTACTCAATCGGGTTTTAATGGCCCGAACGTTGTCTGACACACAATATGTTTTATTGTGCTTGCAAAGAAGAAAAAAATAAAAATAAGTAGGCTTAATACGTTATAGTTTCTAATTTAAAAAATCTTATAGAAACTTTTAGAACATTAACAATTATTGCTTTGGCCTTAGATATAAATAAAAGTAAACTCTTTTCATTTCAGACGTAAAATCTCTTAAATTTATGTGTCAGTGATCCTCAATTCCGATAACTTCCGAGTTAATGCTAAACTAAAAAATAATGTGGAAATTCCCTTCTACAAATCCTAGGTTTTCTCGGAACTGATTATATTTGAAGATGCATATTATTTATAAAACTTTGAGTACATTGATGGCAAATTATTATTTCTTATTAAGTATTTACCGCACTAGGGTAACCCTGTGTCACGAGTGCCATGGACACACACATAGACAACCACAAATTACACCCAAACTCACGAGATAAATAAATGTAGGCTATGCATATTATTTCTCGCGGCTCAGGAATCGAACCCGGGTCCTCTACATGGCAGACAAGCATGGTTCCGCCACAGAGGCAGTTATGGGTATATCCATGTTAAGAAAACGTTCATTCTTTAGGTAAATCAATTCCCTCAACTCCGATCACTGGCTATAGAATTTATGAGTTTAAAATTAATATTAGATTTTATAAATGAAATCAAAAAGTTCACGGCAATTTGGGGTCGCTGCGGCTACGCGAATTCCGTGCTAGGTCTAACTTCTAGACCTTCGCGTCGAGGGCCGGCAGAAGAGTAGAAATAAAACAAAGAATGGTGATGGGTCACCGCTCCAAAGCCGTGTGATAAAAATATAGTTTTTAATACAGTTGCTCAAAACGTGGTATTTTTCGTGCTACAAATCGTGCCGAAAGTTGGATTTTTCGCACTAGTGCTTTTTCTATTCCATTTTTTTTAAATTTACTGCTGTTTCAAGTCTTAAACATAGAACTAAAGAGGTTTTTTTTTTGGTTGTTTTATTTATTTAGTATTTATGTGCTTTGTGACGTAAGTCATTCATCATTAAAACTTATATTTACTTACAAACGTCTTATTTATTTAAATTGCATAGGTGTTTTATAAAACAACGGGTTACATTTAAAAATACCAAAATATTTTCAATAAAGATGGCTGATTGACTATTAACAATGACCGGAGGTGAGTATTATGCGAGACCGCTGCGCGCCGCGCCACTAAAATAGCAATTTGTAGGCTGACATCGAGTATATAACCAAAAGTCGTCAATTGTTTCACTTCAAATCGACCAGTTTAACTCGAGGTTTGCTATAATGGACGAAAATTTAAAAAATACATATTTAATATTTAATTACCGATGAAATGTGATTCGGTTTGTTTTGTAATTAGATGTTTTGCTGTTTTTCCCACACCACCGAATAGAACAGCACGGCATTGTTAGAGATATTATCTTCATTACAATAAATACAGAATATTTTTTGGAATATGCGGAGACATACACACAGGTCAGTAGTTGGCCTGTCTATATTTCAGTGCAAACGGGAGCTGATATTTATAAGAGCTGTATCGCTAATTTGTTACCAGGGATATATGGCCCTTATTTCGTCTCTATTTCTGGTTATATACTCGATGGTGGCTGAATACTGGCAATTTTTTAATGTTGTAATGGCAACAGTAAAAAAGTATACTTTTTTATCAGACAAAGAAATAAAATGTATTATTTCACTTTCAACGTCGTCTAATACACGTGCGGATTTATCATTTTCACTTGTCTCGAGTCTTTGAGTCTCGAGACTCGTGAATAATGACTAACTTTCCGCACTTGTATCAAAAGTAACTATTTCCGGCGACTTACGAACAAGTATGACAAAAAGCTGTAATCTCTGTACTTGGACACGTTCTCAACTCACGATTTTCATGCACTACGTGAGAATTCAGATTTTGTACCAAAATAGATTCCCTGTAATTGTTAGGTACTTGGTATTATTAGTACGTTCTCGTAAAACATTGGAAGTTAAGATTGGTTCTGAGAATGAACTTTACTTCGGTACAGTAACTAGAATGTCTTATTCCAACTTTCTGCACGTTACTAAAGGGATTAACTACTTATGTACTTAGAGAAAGTTAACTCTACAGAACATGTAGAAGAATTAGTATTTTTGCCCCACATTCTGTAATAAGAAATGAGTTAATATAGATTTAAGTAGCAGTCGAGTACCTTGTCAAAGAATTCGTCCAGAGAAGTACTGCCATATACCTATTGCTGCTGCAAAACTGTAATGTGACCATTAAAGCGTTCCAGTTTTTGGGGGTTAGGGCAAACACAGGCGCCGTTCAAATCATAGCGCAACGCACCGAGTGCCACATGAGTAGTGCAGTGTCGTAACGTACCCGTCCCGCTTCGTCTCCTTGCCCCTTGTCCGATGCGCAAGCGTTCCACCATATGGCATTTTTTTAAATTTTTTTTTATTCATTGTAAACATAACAGAATTTACATGAGTAAAATATAATTGTAAAATGTCATAAAATTCAGTTTTGGTTTTACCGTACACTGCCACTTGTCATCTAATACAAGTATACATTACATTTAACATTAAGTTGTAGTTATAAAGTAATCGAAAGGATCAGCCCAGCAAACACTATTAATTTAGTTGTAAGGTAAGATACAACGCAATATCATTCAAATCTACCTGTCCTAACCGATCGACACGCCAAGAGATTGCGAAGTGCCTGTATCATGAGCAAAATTGTGCAGACACACGGGCGAATTTCTTACACTTGATTCTATAGTAGGTACTTACATTTTATATTTTTTATATTATTTATATTTTAGTAGCAGTAGAACTCCTTCTGAAAGCCTTCGTCCAGGGAAGTACTCCTTACCTTAACCTTACCTATTTCTGCCGCCAAGCAGTAATGCCAGCATTACTGTGTTCCGGTTTTGAAGAATAAGGGGAGCTGGTGCAATGGGACTTGCACATGGGACTTGTCAACTTATGTCTCAGGGTGACGGGCGCAGTCGCACTGCCCTCAGATCTTTGCGATTTAAAGCTCTGAGTGGCACTGTAACTGTTATGGACAGGCATGTACCTTACCATCAGGCGCAAGACTTGTTCGTTCCGTCATTTATTATTGTAAAAAAAAAATTAACATGTATAATTCTAATTTATACGTAGAACGTAGCATCACCGCTCAGGCGACGCAACGCCTATGCAACGCATGGTGAGGCATCGCTCTAAAGGTGCTGGTGAAATTAGACAATACAAGTGACTTGTTAATTTTACAACAGACCTTTGTGCTTTAAGTGGCACTGCAATGTTAAGGATAGGCGTGATGCGTACCGTCAGGCCCACGACCTGTTCGAATATTCGTCTCGTCTTAATAAAATAGTTCTGAGTTAACCTAAGTCTACTGTAAAAACGCAACGACCTCAGTGGCTCAATGGTTTGAAGTGTGGGCTATGCTTTTAGACCAAATTGGGAAGTAAGCTTTTCTAAATTGGTTCAGATCTGAGTGTTCTAGGATACGCCTATTAAACATGCCAAATGTCTTCACCGCTAGAGTAGTCTAAGCATGCATTAATAAATGTCAGTCAACACTTAAGATAAGGAACTAGACTGTATTTAAATTATAATTAATGAAGTGTCTTGTCATTTCAGATGGTATGTCATAAAATATCTATCGATTATAATCTAGCCTGTTAAAACGGGAGAAATTGTGATGTTTCTCAAGATCAGAGAGATATTTTAGCTGATGCGTACTTAATGCGACTTTAGAGCTCTCTTTTTCGGTGATGTCCCGTGTTTGAGTATCCCATAGTTAAACACGGTTGTGGATTTAAATATATAGACACAATGAAAAGCTTGTTTAGTGAATGATTGTAAGCTCGTGTTGAACATGTCTTCTTCTACTAATCGACTTATATAATGGGATGTTTACACGTAAATATTTTCTCACAAATTATTAGCATGTTTTAAAAATTTATGAATAAACAATAGAATTTAATCACAATGTAAAAAATAGATATTTATTTCATGAAAGAAATATATTTCTTTTTCAAATAACTGCACAATGAACTAAATTTAGACATTCGATAATATCGAGTGAATAGATAATAGTTCTCGAATAACCTTTTAACAAATTAATATCTTTTTATGTTGAAGAATACAGAATAGTCATGTTGAGGTAATTTATTTGAGGATACTGTTCAATAACAAAAGTGACTACAGGATGTTCAGACTAAAATCAATTTAGTCTTAAAAAAACTATTAAGGTTTTTATTGTCGAAAAGTATGTAATAATGAAATCTATTAAAATTACGTTGTTTTCAATAATGTTTTTGCATTTTCATGAAGAAAAATAAATAAAACAAGCTGAGTCTTGATGGTCACGTTGTGAATTCGGAATTATAGTCTAGTGTCAACTGTAGTGTGATTAAGGAGCATATAAATGTCGTTGTCATAATTTTACGAAATAAACATCGCGTAATTTCATTTAACGAGAAATTATTTCCTATGTACTATTAAGTAAAAAAAAGAAACAAAATGTTGAAGAGATATACCTGTGTATATAAAAAAGTTCAAATCGAATTCTTAGGTTTTCGCGATTGTTACACATAGGAAATGAAACTATTTTTCGGATTTAAATCGCGTATATTTGTTTTTTCAAACAAACCAACGTTTTTTTAAAATTTATAAAGAAAGTAGTGACATCTTTTAATTATCACCGGTACTATTTTTGAGATTGCCAGGCTTTCTATACCATTATTGTTTCAGTTATTTTACCTAGGTAATGACTGGGATTTTTCTATACACTATGTACGTACATAAATTGTTAAAAAACTTTAGAAAATTTACCATAACGTTTGCGACTGAAAATTATATTAAAAAAGCTCACCATAAATGAAAAGTTATTTTTCTTTTATATCTGGTGGGCAATTTTGATTAGTTCGGAGCTGGTAACATATTTTTCTGTCAATGTCACAAAATGGCTCCCGCGTCTTGCGTACGCGCGTGTATTTTGCCGGTTTGTGAAATTTTCTTGAGTGCTATTTGTGTGGAATGTTTTTCCTTGTGCTGTGCCTTATTGTACAGCTGGTGTAGAACTGTTAATCGGATTTTGTCTGAGAAAATAACTTATGTAGGGGACGAAGAAATTAAAAATAATGCTGCAGTATATTATAATAAGTACAAACGTAATAAAAATAAGAAGTAATCAAATAAATTTGTCTTTTATTGTGGCCTTTGTCACCTAATGTTTTGTTCTAA
>NW_020653492.1:314284-350795 GCF_003589595.1 Hyposmocoma kahamanoa
ACGTGATCTCTTCGTATAAGCTTTTATGATTATCTTATTAACTAATGTAATCTTTTATTAACTAATGTAATGTAATTCTATGTAATCTAATTTTTCTGAACAAATATCGTATAAAACAGCCATTTCCCGCATACGACGTTTATGGCTAAGTGCAGTGAGACCGTGTTTACAACACGACTCCCTGTAATCGTTCGGTATGTTGTTAGTATGAAAATTTAAATATTTTATAATTTTTATTTGCAGGCGTTCGATAGCGTGGGCGTATTTGTACCCAGAAATAGCGCAGCAGTATTCAAGAATTTTATATTAATTTGGTATCGTAGCATCATCATTATCTAGCCGTTGATGGCAGGACGAGATAGAGCATAAGCAAGTCTACTTCCAGTTGAGCTAAGACATAAGTGTGTAAAACTAATCGTACTTCTAATTATGTTTGTTATATGGAAATGGTGTCTATGAGACGGACATTTTGTCTGCCCGGTTGCATGTGTCCGGGGCGTCTGTCTCGTGAGCAGCTATCGGGTCTTAGTAGCGGTCTAGTTGAGGGCCTGAAGCGAAGAGACGCGTGGGACACGTGAGTAGCCCTTTAAGTTCTGCCTCCGTGGCCGAACAGTTACCATGCCGGACTGCCACGCAGAGGTCCCAGGTTCGATTCCCGAGCCGGGAGAAATGTTTGTATGGCTTACATTTATTTCTCTCGTGAGTTTGGGTGTAATTTGTGGTTGTCTATGTGTGTCCATGGCACCCGCGACACAGGGTTTCCCTAGTGCGGGGCTATGTTGAGTGTGTGCGTTATTAAAAAAAAGTTGGAAGCTATGTCTGGACATTATCGCAGCACACTGCGACTGGCATCTCCGGCACTAGCCCGGAGAGATAGTAGAGGATAAGCTAGATATCCTTCGGTCCCTCCAGCCACTTAGGTTATTGAGAACTGGAGTAACGTCGTTTTTCGGCGTCGGGAAGTGAGCATGCCTTACAGTTCCGCCACCAATGACGAGATTTGGTAGTGGACTCAGAGTCGACGACTTAGCGGTGGCAACCGCGAGATGTGCAATGCACAACGGGGAGTGAGTGTGCCTACAACTCCGGTACCTATCTGGAAAATAGGGAAGCTACTGTTCGTGCAATCGGGGCGGATCACCCGAGGCTCTAACCTCTCGAAGAACCGGATGAAGTCGTGACAGAGGTCTGTGGCAAACCTATATACTGGCTGATCTGGGGCCAGAACTTGAACTTATAAGGTTCCTGTGCGCGCACAGGTCATAGTGCCCTCCCCGCTTAACCAAGAGGTTGATAGGGAGGGGCACTATAAACAAAACTTACGTAACATGGTATGGGCCTGTTATATGGAAAAATTGAAACTTCCTAGTTTTTCATATAGCAAATAAAATTAGAGGTTGTAACACCACGTACAAGAAATAATACGAAGCGAGGGAGGGCGAAGAAAGACGCTTGGGAATCTCCAAATGTTCAAACGCGTTTATGACGTAGTTGTATGATCGACATAGGAGACGCAATCGCGCTGATGCACGGTGTCAGTTCACCGTCCCCACCTAGTGGAAGCGGCAGCCAGCGTTCGATGACGAGAGCCTAGGGACATGAAAAGTATCAATACTTTCTGGTATCGAGTAAGTACTTTTCCTTCCGATACCGATACTTTTGTACTCGATACTTTTCAGGTATTTGTACTTTTTGCCAAGTATCGTATCGTTTTGACTAATTCCTACTTAAGACACCTCATATCATAACACATGACTTGGCTGTATAGTGTATGCCACCATTTGCCTCTTTATCAGAATGAGAATGTAGAAAAATAGATAAAAACATTTCAATTAACGTACCTAACAAACATTGTATTCCAGTACCTCGCAATTCCGGCGAAGTTTGTTCCTTCTTCAGAACGTTTGTTCTCAAAAGCAGGTAATACAATATCAAAAACGAGAAACAGACTGTTACCAAATAGATTTTTGTTTTTATGTGAATATAGAGAGGAGGAAATTTATGTAAAACAAATTATGTGAAATGACTATTAATTGAATTGATCGATTTAATCAGTCTTTTATTATTTGTGTCAATTAAAAATCGTGAATCAAGTGAAAAACTTATTAATTCATGTGTTTTATTCTGTTTTTAGGTATCGACATTTTTATGAGTACGCAACTAGTCATGAGTACAGTATCGATATTTTTGATTCGATACTGTGTCTCTGCGAGGACCGACGATTCTTTGAGCTCCCACCCGGTGGAAGTACTGGAGTGCCACTCATAGGCCTTATGATTCGATACAAAGCTACTTTCTTTTGCTACTTAAATAGTAATTTAGTTAACACTTCGATAGCGCGTTTTATTTTGATTCCAACGCCTGCTAGCGGCAAGGCAACGTTGTTAATATTTCTTGTGTTAATATTTCTTATCTCTTGGTTGTTACATGCTATTTTTTTTTTTTTTTAAATCGAATTGCTCTCCTGTAATATTTTCCAAGCGTACGTTAGGCGTTTTACCTTTCCAGGGTCGAACTGGTTGTTGAAAATGTTGAAAACTGAAAAGTGTTTAGACTTTCTCGAACTTAGAACTTACAGGTCGCGTAACTTTGTACAGAATGAAAGATTGTATCGCATTAGCGCTTATTAACGACTTATTAATTAAGTATTTTAAACTTTGAACAACTTATAAGGAAAGTTTTCATTCTTAGGAAAGTTAGAATTTCACGTCCAGATGCTGTGCAACAATAAACGTGAAGAAACTAAATTCAAACTTTTTCTCCTTTGGTTTTTACTTTAAGAATTTTCACGTCATCTCTAGGACCTGAATTAAAAGACCGATCGGGCTTTGACATAATTTTCAAAATACTTTTAACATAATAAAGCCTATTTTAAAATATGGAAACCTTTGTATATTATTTAAAAATGAATCCTAGAACTAACGTGGAAACATTGGAAGAGGTTTTCGAATAAGGAACATCTTCACATTAAATCGAGAATGTTCTTAAAAAGTGTGCAGTGAGAAGAATAAAAGGCTTGTATGAAAATAATGATGAAGTCTGAGATGTTTATCAGATTCGCACAAAGTTGCGAACAATATTAATAATTTATAATTTAACTGCCTCCGTGGCCGAACGGTTACCATGCCGGACTGCCACGCAGAGGTCCCAGGTTCGATTCCCGGGCCGGGAGAAATACTTGTATGGCCTACATTTATTTCTCTCGTGAGTTTGGGTGTAATTTGTGGTTGTCTATGTGTGTGTCCATGGCACCCGCGACACAGGGTTTCCCTAGTTCGGGGCTATGTTGATTGTGAGCGTTATTATTATTAAAAAAAAAAAAATAGTTTCTACTTATCCCGGAAACTCTAGGGCGTATAAAATGCTATTTCAAATATTGTTACTATATTTTTATATCTATTCAGAAGTATTTTTGTTGAAAGTAACAACAATGGTCTAGATAAAAGGTTCTCAATTGATCCGCGGGATTCTAAAAACTCTGAATTCTACAAGAAACAAAATAAGTTGGACGTAGTGTATTCGCCCTAGGTTAGATTAGGTTAGACATCGTCGCTGTTAAGCCTTCGTATATTATTCTAAACTAAACAACTGTAAAGTTTGTTAACTCTCGACTTAAAAACAAGTGTCTATAGTTTATTTATTTAACGCAGAATGCCGAACACATTTTCCCATCGCCACGCCGTTTGAATACCACGTGATAGCTTATTTCAAAGCCAACCTGAATGCGAGGGAAAAATAAGCTTCTTGTAATTACTTTAAAATACATACCTCGGTCTAGCGGCCTGAGTATAGAAGCGATCTAGCTCCTGCAGCATGCGAAGAGCATCAGCCATGTCGTGTGGACCATCGTCGTTACGAGCTTCAGCCAGACAAATAATGGCCACAAAAACGGCGATTGCTACGGCAATCTTTTTGTTCAGCATTTTCGTTTCTATAACAAAAATAAGGGTCAAACATTAAGCATAATTCAAATAGAAGCTATATAGGGTGACACTAATGACCAACACTTTAAGGGAAGTGTGTTTTTAAATAAATAAATAAAATGAAAAAATAAAAAATGTTTCTTTATTTAGGTATACACATGAATTTATTTATAATTATCTAAATTAACAGAATTGAAGTAAGTAATTAAGAATCAAAAATAATTTGAATTTAAAGTACAACTAATAGTTATAATTCTATTTGTATTTTTAAAATTAAGTGTTCGCTTAAAAATTAGTAATATTAATATATTAAAATATTCAGTAATATTGGCCGAATCACTCACTCTCGTAAGAAAAAGCCTATATTTTTATGTATATAAGTGAAAAAACTTTTTGTTTCTAAACTTATATGTATATCAACAGTGATTAGTTTACTTGACAGATATAATCTTTAAGAAAGATTATGCTGTAGTGTGTTTCATGAAAAAAAAACTTTTCAATTAATTAATAAAGCTATTATAATTATTAGTAAAACAACCTAAAATACATTTTCTTCAAATCTCCTGTAATGAACACCAAAAATTCACTAATTAACCAATAATCGACATTCACCAATAATGAACACCCAGTAACTGACACTAATAACAAACGTGTCACTACGATAGAAAATATTGTTCTGAATCATATTTGAATATAATTTAAAAAAGATGTCGTATTACTTTTATATGATAATTAATTTAAATTCAAGAACATGTTATACCGATGTCTGCTTGTTACACAGCTGCACCACAGGTATTTTTATAGTTTTGCGGTGCACTAATAAAGCTACTTAATTTTATTAAAGCCGCCGCCATTATATTTTTTATTTAAATAAAAAATAAGAAAGATGTACATTTGTAAGATGTAAATTTTATTGTGAGTGAGACGCCATAATTTTTCTACTTATTAAAATAAATACGCGACAACATTGGGCTGGTATAAATATGGTATTTGTTATTCCTGAATACAAATAAAATCATGGGCAGAGAATATAGTATTTATAAATAATACAATTCTAGCACTAACAAAAATGGTGTTCTAGTCAAATTTATTCCATCAGCGTACGCAAACGGGTCACGCACAAGATTATTAAACCCCACTATAAAAAACAATTTCCTTTGTTTCCGAACAGATTTTTGTAATTTGCTTATGGTACACCAACATAAAATGTCAAAATCGAAAAACTGGACATTGTTGGTTTCTCGTAAAATTACTTTTATGAAAGACTGATATATTTTCCGCTTCGTGTATTTTGGAGATTGGTATACATTTTACTTTTTCGTTGTCTGAAAAATTGTCGATGGTAAAAAGATTGACTTGTAAACACATGTAGACTATGAAATTGCTAAAACAATACATTTTATAAAACACTGAAAAAAGTATTTTTTAATTCATTGTCAACTCTATTTAATAGAGGCAACAACACACTGCCTTGTGAAAGTCCAATTGTGATTTCTCGTACAAGCTCATTCTTGTGATTGATTTGATTTTCAAATCATTTACACATTCCTCTGCACCGAGAGGCATCATCCACGACCTTAGTCTGACATAGGCTAAGAATTTCACACATTAGTAAATACTTCACAATTTTTTTCTAATCTGACGAACTCGGGTAGCCCAACGGTTTATGCTATGAGCGCTGGATAAGGAGATCCTGGCTTCGATTCCCGGTAGGACCAATTTGAGAAATTAACTTTTCTTTTCACTTCATTATTGTGTGTTAGATTCATGTTTAAAATTATAATGCATCCAAACGACATTAGACATTCTTAATAAATCAGTTTAATGTAACACTGGTAAAGTCGACAAAAGTTTGCAAAAAAATGTTTTACACGCAGTGAAATATTAAAAAAAGGAATAAAAAAATTAATACTAAAACAAACATGTCAAATAGATCTATGATTCTGCTACAGAGGGAGCATAGCCCAAAAGTTAATTAAACAACTAGAATATGCAAGAGCAACACAATACATAAGACACAAATAAAAAAAAACCGCGGTATGTGTCTTAACCCCGACAACGACTGAGGCACTATCTCTATTAAATAAAGAAAGAAGCCAAGTCATTCATAAAATTGTTCGTATCGAATGCCTGGTTGTAAGCGACACGTATACACGTAACAGTTGCAGTGTCACACAGAGCTTTAAATCGCTAAGACCTGAGGGACACTGCCAATGGGTCCATCGTCGTCTTGAGACATAAAATTGATTAAATTAAAAATTAGTTTGAATTCCCTTTTGCCTTATTTTTATAACATCGAATGGTGGGACGAACAAGTCCTGCACCTGTTGGTAAGCTACACGCCTGTCCATAACAGTTACAGTGACACTCAAAACTTTAAATTACAAAGATCTGAGGGGCACTACCACTGCGCCCGTCACCTTGAGACATAAGTTGACAAGTCCCATGTGCCTGTAATTTCACTACCACCGCTGACACGCTGTAATGTTGACATTACTACTTGGCGGCAGAAATAGGTAAGCTGGCAGTCCTACCCCTCTTTCACAAGGGAGGTCTACTGCTACTAAAAATATAATTACAGTGTCATCAGCGATGCAACATTAAAATGTTGCATCATTTCCATTGATATAGATGTAACATGAGATGGATTTTGACATTTTTAATCCTGCCAAATATTTTATTATATTCATTGTGAAAGTACAAGTGTGGAAGAAGACACAGTGGTACTGCCTTCAGGTAATCGTGTGAGGCAAGTTATAGAATAAGGAAAAACCACGCTTTCTGTGTTTATTATCTGTTTATCCGTAAATGAATATACCTTTCGCCTTGAGGCTCTCGGGCAAGCTTTCGAGTATACAATTAATTATGGGAGGCCAACGTGGAGGGTGCGCTCCCTTTGATTCTAAGAAAGGATTCGAAGACCAGAAAATACCGAAAATGATAATATGGTTTTGATCATCAGAAAGCAGCGTGTAAAATGTATGGGCTTCAAACATTCGTTGCCATTGACAATGTGCCTTGTATATATATGAATGAGTTAAACAATGTTTTCTCCTTATACCGTTGTTTTGCTGAAAAATATTTTATTCTTGTTAACCCATATTGTCATTTACGTTAGTGGAGAACGGTTTCTTCTCAATTGAGTTGTTGTCCTATCACTTTCATTTGTATGTAATAAATATTTGTAAGTGTAACAATACATCTCACCATGTGCTCAACCGTTAAAGGAAAACGCGGCTTACTTCATCATTTCGAGGCCTTTCTTTTAAAACGGTCTTCAAAATGAGGTCTTAATTTTTGTTAGGTTTGTTTATTATTAATACGAACACTTAGAAAAAATTCCTTCAATCCGGATTCCAACCAACGTCTTCCAGCAAACCGTGTCAGACGCTATGCCAACTAACCTTGACCTTAAGAATTTTACTATGTGCTTGTTGCAGGTCTTTGTTTTTAGCGACTGTTTTGTTAGGCTATTGTCAAGAAAGTTCAGTAAAAAAAGTAATGTCATAATTTTTGCAAACTTTTTTTTTTATTGATAAGTATATATTCTGCTTTCTGCTAAGGATCGAAATGCGTCGCAGAAATCTACGAGCTCGCACGACGCATCGCAGGAATTTGCGAATTGCTCCGCATCTCTCTCTCATTCTTTGTGTTTTTTTCCTATACTTTCTTATCAATAAAGGTTGTACAACACTCTTTTTACGATCCATGTCGCTACCTAGTTTAAAAAATATGTTCAGTACGGTTGATGATCGTCGAAGGAATGGTTACCCGAACCGTGCCACGGAGATGCCTTGCCTTGAGTTGCGAATTCGCGGTTTTGTGTTTCGACCCTAAGTGACAAAATATTATTTGAGATATCATAAAAAACCATAACCAGTTTTAGAATATTGAAATGTTTAATGATATTTCAGCTATACATCGGTAGGGTTAGTTCCGATAAGTCGAATACGTTAACTAATTTTAACTGTTTTAATCGACTTGAAAAAAAGGAGGAGATTCTCAATTTGACTGTATGTTTTTTTTTGTATGTATGTTACGTGATAACTCGGGTATTTGTAAACCGTTTTTCATGATTCTTTTTTTTGTTGGAAAGAGGGTACCTCCATAGTGGTCCCATTTAATTTTGAAGAAAATCATATACCTTTAAGAGTGGCTGTTTACGGATGAAGATTCATTTTTATAAATAGCGCCTAAATTTTATTATAAAGAGCAATTATTTTAATGGTTGATTTTGCTATTCTCTAATTCAAAGCCTTTTTCTCTCTCAATATAGTTTGAGTAGTGAGAACCGATTTTAATTATCTCCTGTGTCAAGTACCGTACAGTGGCGAACTAGCGGATGAATCCAGGTATGCGCACTTTTCGGTAACCGATTACAAGAAAACTTGGCAAACAGATGTAATTCCACGTACTTTTGAGGTCGGTTTTTTTTTAGTTCTCTGTACTGAGATTATTATAAGAGAATTTTGTGCTCTATTTTTTGCTATTTAAAACAGTTATTTGACCATTTGTCATTCAACCGCATTTTAGTTAGTGGACGGCCAGAAACAAATTCTCTGTTTATAAAGCTGAATGTTTTTAACGAGACCTTATTACCTACAGTACTTCAAAAGCATTTTTTTTTATAAAACCAAGCGACAAGATGAAAAAGTCTTGCGCCCGGTGTACCACTACCACTCAGAGCTTTAAATCGCAATCTGAGGGACACTGCCATACTGTTGTCCACTAACTAAAACTAAGTGGCAAATGGTCAAATATCCGTTTTAAATAGCAAAAGATACTAAAAATTCTATTTTGTGATGTATCTTTTATTAAATTGACAAGTTCCATGTGCATGTCATTTAATAATAAACGCGGTAATGTTCACATTAAATCGCAAAGATCTGAGGGGCACTGCCACTGTAATACTCTTTGGCAGTAGAAATAGGTAAAGTGGCAGTACTTCCCTGGACGAAGTCATTCAGAAGGAGCTGTACTGCGATTGAAATTAAACAAAACGTGTGACATTTTCACTGCGAGTGAAAATGTCACAACTTACTGGCTCTACAGCGGAACGATTATCGTGCTGGTTTGCTACGCAGAGGTCGGGCCGGGTGAAATACTTGTATAGCATATTTATTTCTCTCGTGAGTTTGGGTGTAATTTTGGGTTGTCTAAATGTGTGTCCACGGCACTCCCGACACAGGGTTACCCTAGTGAAAAAAAATTTTGCTTATTTTCAAAAAGTTGGGGTTTTGTATGGTCACGTTCATTCTAAAGATGTGAAGGTCACCGAGTCATGACCTCTAACTGCCATGTTAAAGATAAAAACGTTATTTTACGAGTATTACGTTAACATCTAATTTTTTCCTCACTGGGTTATCATATCTTTTACCCGAAACATGAATACTTTTGACCTTGAGGATTGTATGGAAGAACTTGCTGCTAATGGGGTCAGTGGTACTTTGTCTTTTTATACGATTGTTTATCCTTTAATATAAGTGACTTATGAAAATGTAATTTATATCGTCTCTGGAAAGCGATAATGTTGTAACACTCAAAAACACAACTTTTCACTGGAGCCAAAACAAAAATTGCAAAATCATAATTCAGAAACGGTTCGAGTTTTTTGTGCCAAATTTAGCAAATAAACCTATAAAAAATAGGACTTCTTAACAATAAACTCGGATTGGAAATAGTTCTACTCCTAATGACGATTATGTGGGTTATGACAATTTGATTTTAAGATTTAAACCCCAAAGAATGCTGTAACTTTCAAGTTAATTTGTATGAAGGTGCGACTAATACCGTCAATTTACGGTATTCTAAGAGTGATGTAAATGAATTAGAGCTCTTTAACACAGTTTTGGTCTTTAAATGTTAACTTTTTTAAGATGTACGGAATTCAATACTGTTGTAAGAGTATTTTTTAAACCAAAGCAGGTAACATTAAAATGGTGTTAGTGAAAGTCACATTCAATTTACATGACTTTTAAAATGTTTATTATTAAAAAGAACCACTATTTGTGAAAAAGACTTTGGTCACAATGAGAACAATGAAACAAATTGAATTACAATATTGGAGATTTAACACAATAAAATAAAATCATTGACACTTTGTGTGCCATATTATATCGTTCTTAGAACTGATGATTTATAAATTCCTTAAATTCCATAAAAGAATAACAATCAACAACTTTTTTTAATAATCAACTATTTTCATCTACTAATCTTACAATTGATTATTAGTTTTTCATTTTCTGTTCTTATATTTTCTATTTTAGTTTATTGCCTGGTACAAGGAAAAAGATTATCTACATATTAAAGATTTAAAACTATGACGTGTTACTATAAATAATAATAATTAAACCATCCCCATTCCCCGTAGGCACTAGATAATGAACGAAAATAGTAAAAATATAGAAAAATTTTATCATGATTATAATTTAAATTAAAACCAAAAGCAGACTTGAAAATTAAAAAAAAAATCATAATTGAACTTTCTAAATAGTGTCGTAATTCTTTGTCATATTCCATGAACTGCAACCCGTTTGTACACCATTGATATTTTTGGGTGGTAAGTGGTTAGGTCCGGTAACTGCAACCAGCTTCTGCATTATTGGTCTTTTTGAAAGTACATATTTTCTATGATCATTTCAGTAGATACTTGGAATACGTTTTTCTCAGGATTTCTAACTGTGAGCATCAGATCATAAACTTTTGTAAATACTAGTTTTGAGTTTGGCGTGTTGCATATAGAGCTTCTTGATGAAGTTTGTGGCATTGAATCTGGTTAAATTATTCTCGGTGGAAGATTGTTGCACATTGGATTAGATTACAATTTATTAGAACCGTCTGATGGCTGTAGTAATTTGTTATTTAAAATTTCAGTCTTAGTTTGTTTTGATCTAGTAACATAGCGTTCGTCGACAGAAAATTGTTTCTTTGTTCTCTTTTAGCTCACCTAGGCATTTTCTTCTTTTTTGTGACATTATTTGTATTTTTAAATTTGTTAGCATGTGTAGAATATATTTTATACATGTATCTATTTTATTATTAATTAAACTTTGTGGTACGCATGACTTAACATACCTGCAGTCATTTAGACCATTAATAGTAACTATTATGACATAATCTGTGCTATTGGGTGTGCCAAGATTCACGTTGAATAAATGATGATGGTTACTGTTGTGTGAAGCGAGAAAAAACTTCATGAAAAGACTGAAACGCACTACATGGCTCTCTGCCTGCCCCGATAGGAGAACGGCGAGAGATATATGTGTGTATCCAGAAAATGGCTTGTTTGCAATATTGTATCTAAATCCTTAGAATAATAACGCATAGAAGCCTAGTCCGCACACGCTAAGTGAGGCAAATTGAAGCGCTTCCAATGGGCCTACACGAGCGGACGGGCCGTCAGTGCTCAAGGTCAACTTGCACCGCGAACAGATCAAGAATTTTAGCTAAAAATGACGAAATGTGCGGTAAATGAGTGTAAAAATACGTCAGACAAACATGAAATAGATACTAACATCACATTTCACAAGGAAGTAACGCGTTTCAACTCGTATTTTTATATAAATATTCACTAAAACCGAAAATTAACCTACTACTGAAACTAGCCTACATGAATTTGATTTTTGCCTCACTTGTGACAGTTCGTTTGATATGAAACTATCATTCTATGCGTTATTATTCTAAGTCTAAATCCGTTTTAGTGATTTAGTGAATAATAATCACCTAAATATATTAACATACCTACATATCACAATAACTTTGAACTTTGTAGGATTTGTCAGTCGAATAAAATCACTCTAATCATGGTGATATGAGTAAATTTCACTATAATTTAAATGCATCGTGCATGCATTTACAAGTCCTACATAATTCATTAATTTCTGACTCTTATGGTCTGAATAAATAAATGAGATTAAATATAATTAGCAATGAAATAAAATAAGGAATAGAAATAATATTTTCAATAATAATTGAAAAAATACTTTCGATTTTGCTATAAACACCTCGGACAACACACACAAGTACCCTCACTGCTGCAAGCGTAGTCTCTAAAGATTGCTGAAGTCGAGGTGTCATTAAGCGAGAGAAGGATAAAATGACGTAAGGAGAAGTTCTGTACTTGTTTATATTTGTTTTTAAATATCGTAACACTCATTGCACTGTTAAGACTCGGACTTTTCAAACGCTGTAAATCACATTTTTCATACTTAAAAACACCCAAGTAAATGCTGTAAGTGGTACAATTTTAATATTAGGGATCGAAAAAATGCTGTAATCAGAGGCACAGAAAAATTTAATTACGTGTTCTTGATGTAACGCACATTTCGCAAAAAAACACTGGATTTTAAGTGGGTTAGATCGTTTTAAAATTCCTTAACCAGAACAAAGCGTTAAAAAAACTATGCTGTCCAGAGTTTATTTTTCATTTTAGAGACATGAAACCCAGATCAATCGAAGCATAAAAAAACTGAACTGTACAAGAATATGCAAAAAAAAAGCATTTTTGGAGGTTATTGCGGGTTACAGCATCATCGCTTTCCAGCGACGATATTAAGAATAATATTTTTTTCATGAAAAATAGTTCTAGACATTAATCCGAAGAATAAAAATAAACTGCCTGTTTGTTATAATTGGTAATACAAAGATCGAACACTCGGAAAAAATCCTTCCATCTGGGCGCATTCGAACCGACGTCTTCTAGCATACTGTGCCTGACACTACACCAACTAAGCCACGGAACGAACCAGCTAACCTCACGGATTTTTCTATGCTTGTGTCGTATCTTTGTATTTGGTTGTTCAACGACTTTTTAGCCGTAGCGCCATCTATGAGAAATCTATGATATTTCGTCACCCAGATACCTTTACAACTACCAGCCCAAGTTAAAGATGTCGCTATTCATTCTATTTTAAATTTTTATTGAACTGATATTCAATTATTCTCGATCTTTGTATTAATAATTATAACAAACTAGTGGAGTAATATAACATAAAAATAATTGAATATAAATTTTAAAAAAATTTAAAACTGCCTGTTCTTAACAGTCGTCTTCACAAATTGATTTAAGGGATAATGTATTTTTTTATGATACTAAGTGCCAGAACGAACAAGTCGTGCGCCTGGTGGCAAACGTCACGCCTGTCCATAACAGTTGCAATGCCGCTCAAAGGGCACTGCCTCTGCCCTCGTCACCATGAGGCATACGTTGAAAAGTCTTAAGCTCAATTTATATTACGGAGAAACGGAATGGAAGCGATTTTTTGCAACATGGCATAATTAACGCTATGATCAATTGTGTAAAGTACAAACTAGATACGAGCCAAAATCTTCCGCGGAATGCGCGAGCATTCTCGAACATACACGAGAATTCCGCGGAAAAATTTGATTCGTATCTAGTTTGTACGTTACATAATTGACAATATCGTTACAAAAATTCACTTCCATTCCGTTCCGCCACAATATAAATGGAGGCTTTTCTCAAATCCGAAACACAGTAATGCTCGCATTACTGTTGGGCGGCAGAAATAGGTAAGAGTGCATTTTAACTCTGGACGAACATACCTTATCCATCTATGAAAAAATAAAAATAGTGACAGATCTTTTTTTTACTGATCACGGTAGCATACATGACAAAATTTTTGAAACTATGTCACATGCACCTTTTCAACTAACGGCGGACGAATTGTGTATTAATATATTTATTTACTAAGAGCAGTTTAATGTGTTCAATATGAAACGTAAGGGACGTATCTGATGGTGTTATAATATTAAGTACCTGTTTATTATTATAATAATTTCATACGAAGGTTCATTCCTAATTATTCCATTTAATATATATTATATAATAATATATATTTAATATATATTGTAATCAATGTGACTATTTCAAGTGTAGTTTGTTTACCCATAAGAATAATTTGCATTACATTTTCGTATGTTTTGAGATAAAAAAATAAAATATATATTCCTCCATATAAAAAAAATATTATTTTTTTTCTCCGGAACTATGAACTATTCAAAAAATTATACAAGAATAAAAGTTGTTAGGAATGTTATTATCTATCATATAAAAAAAATAGCTCGATACTCCACAAGTTATTCCCATGTCCAAGAATTATCTATTTGGGCCCACTGTGAGCCGTATAAGAGCGAAAAAGACGTTGTGCCTGTCGCAAAGGCGCCGGTTCAAGCGGAAGCTAATTTTTTAATTTATTTCGAGTAAACAAATTCATACAGCCAGTAGTACACTCGGTTTTAGTTTCATGTCTTCTCCGCATGGACAGTGGTGCCATATTATTTTCCCGTGAAAGCGTTTGTTGTATCTCTCTGGTTGAAAAAAAATACCGCGAATACTTCAGAATTTTGGTTCATGGATTTTGACTTACCAGATTTTACTCAAGACAAATATAATATGAAGAAAGATTTTCAGAAGTTTTAATCAATGGATTATACAAAGATGAAAAGGGAGCTTTAAAAAATAGAGTTTACTTAACAGACTAGATGGACATTAATATGTATATAATAGGATTTAATTTATTATGAAGAAGTAGATGAAGGCAGAAGAATTGACTAAAGACGTTGACTTACCGGATCTTACTAAAGACGGATATAAAGAAAGAAGAAGTTTTATTAATAGATTATACTAATGATCAAGAAGAAGTTATAAGAAAAAAACTTTAATACAGACATTTATTTCGTGGACTATATCAGTAACTCACCGCTGAAGACGAGGCAGAATGATCTTTGACCCTAGCCTGTTCTTTTTGGACGAATGGAAGGAAAAAAAAACTGGTTTGTAATTTTGTTGTAGAGCGAAAACGATTGATTTTTTTTTCTCGCAATTGAAGTGAAAAGTAAAGTTTTCTCCTCGAGACTAAAAGCCAATATAAGCCCTCAGAGTAATAGACATCGTCGCTAAAGCTCAGTTGTCTAACCGTTAACAGTTGTATATTATATTGGCTCATTTTAATCCCTCGATAAAAAAAATACACTATGGACATGAAACTTTTTGAGATTGCTTTATTAATTTATAATTATATGAATCTAATTATAATTATTTCAAATTCAATTTGTTTACTAATTTAATGTGACAAATAATTTATGAATGCTGAGTACTCCTTAATGGGATATATATTACAAATTAAAAGAATTATTTAATTTTTTACTATAAATAAATAATTATTTATATTGAATATCACGATGTTGGACCACCATTATATTAAATTATTTTTGTAAAAACACTCCATCAGCTCGTTACAATTATTAATACAAAGATCGAACACTTAGAAAAATTCGAACCAACGTCTTCCAGCAAACCGTGCAAGACGCTATGCCAACTAAGCCACGGAACGAACTCGACTTGTTTCAGATACAAATGAAATTATTAGGAATGAACCTTCGTATTAAATTATAATAATAATAAACAGGTACATATATAACTCCATCAGGTACGTACCTAACGTTTCATATTGAACACATTACATTTTCATTAACAGTAGAGTGCCATAATAGCTACTTATGAATAACTGAGAATGCCATATTACAAACAATGTCATCCTAATGTCACAATATCAGGAGCTTATAACAGTAGACTATATTTTAAGAGCTGTGAACATTAATATTATGCAAGAATATAGTGTTCAATTACATGGTTTATAGAGGCCTATTAACCTGGTTAATATTTTATGGTTTCACAAGCTTATTGATTTAGAAGCTGAAACATTGGCTTTGACTCTGGTGTCGATATGCCGCAATTTCATTCATCATCAACCCACTGTTAGGCACGGGTCTCCTTTCAGGCGAGAGTTTAGGACATAGTCCTCCAGTCTGGCCCAATGCGGTTTGGGGACGTCACACTGTGAATCTTCTACGACGTGCACGTTTCAACATGATGTTTCATTCGCCGAAAACATAATGGGAAATTTAAATTTAATTTTACATATACAGTCCGAGAAAGCAGAGGTTTATAGGATTTGAACCCACGGACATTCTTAACGAACATTCTTAATTTCAAACAGTATGAAATCTTCATAACATTGGTCCTTTAATGCCTTTAGTGCCCCATCGTTACAGTCTTAGTCGATCCAGTCTTGGAATCACTATAGACGTATTATTAGACCTATATTCATTGACTTACAATTGTATGGACGTCGGGTCCGCGCTAAAAAGTGTCCGAACTTATAGGGCGTTAAAATCGTATACAGAGTGTCATTCACGCTTTAGTCTTCGTTTGTTCGACTGACAGCGAAGCAAGCAAAATTAGACAGTATTGCGATGACATTACAATTTAAATTCAACGTTTTAGCTTTTTCATATTCCTTTACATGTCACTACGTTTAAATACGTTGACTTGGGACATTTTTTTCGTGATTTTTGTATTAGACTCGTCGTCCATTTATTTGTAAGTCAATGGTTAGTACTTACAATATATATACTTCTCGTCTTTAACCCGTCAGGGTAGTCAGATACCACAGCCTCATCAATGTACTCAATAAATTTTTGTCTATAAAACGAGTTATGAATTAATCAATTTTAAGTATAGAAAATTAACACGAAACATATAAAAAGAAAACTGGTTAAATGTCAGTGTTATTTCGGGTGATAATTAGTTAAGAATAAACCTGTTATCGATGTGAAGTTCTTATGAAAACATCTGGACGACCAACTACCGTTTTTAAGATTTAACAACACCACGGAGAAAAGTGCATCGTCTTCAGTTAAAAGCATTTATTTCTATCAGGTTTGTGAAAGTTATTAAAAACTGGCCGTTCCATAACCGGGCATAGTGTTTGAGTTTCAGATTTCAGTTGTTTAACTTGCGATTACAACCCATCGAGCCATTGACGAACAGATTTTTCCTTATTTTTATGGTATTTAAGAATAAACTTTTATACGTTATTATGTACTGGAAGAACCACACCAATTAACTAAAAAAGATACATGACTTACAAATAAGACTGTTAAAGAAAATCATAGCCCTGAAAGCTAAATACAAGCATGAAGATAATTATGATAAACTATTCCAATACTGTAAAGTATTAAATGTTTATGATACAGAAAATTTAGCGTTGTGTCTGAGTAAAAACAAAAAATTCCATTTTTGGAGACGGAAAAAAGACTATCAAGACTAAGAATATTGAATAGCAATTGTACATTTAAACTTCCAAATTATAACAAGAATATGGTCAATTGTACTTCCAGATGTGTTAAACAGGGTACTAAAGGGGTTAGTACAAAGATTAGAATCAAGAAATGAAAGGATCTGTCCCAAATCGATTAGACGACACTTGGCTAGGGAGTAGTATTATATAAGAGTTGTTTAAGTAAATACAAGATTTTGGAGTGAGTAATAATGTTAACATGCCGCTGTGGAATTTACTAAGGCGCATAATTTTAGAACAACAAAATTTTATCTTTAGTGATGTGAAATAACTTTTGTAATCTTTCGAAATAAGCAGTTTCAAATTTTTTTTAAATCTTTTTAACCAGTTAATTGGTGTGGTTTCTCTATTGGTCTGGTCCAAATAGTTTGCTAGGGTTAATACCCTTAGGTATAAATTAAGCCACGATGTGAGCAGTAGGGTTCTTTGTGAAAAGGTTCGTCCAGGGAAGTACTGCCACCTCACCTATTTCTGTCGCCAAGCAATAATGGTCACATTACTGCGTTCCGGTTTTAAAGGTTAAGATTGCTGTTGATTAACAATAATAATATAATAATAATAAACAACGCACACACTCACAGGCCCGCACTAGGAAAACCCTGTATCACCGGTGCCATGGACACAGACAACCACAAATTACACCCAACCTCACGAGAGAAATAAATGTAGGCCATACAAATATTTCTTCCGGCCCGGGAATCCAACCCGGCTCTTCGTAGCAGTAGCAGTCCAGCATGGTAACAGTGTGGCCTTGGAGGTAGTTATTACAGACTACAGGCACATGGAACTGGTCAAGTTATGTCTCAGGGTTGCGATTTAAAGCCCTGAGTGGCACTGGCTTGGCGGTAAGCGAAACGCCTGTCCAAAGCAGTTGCTATCGCCAGGTGCAGGACTATGTTTGTCCCTTCACTTTGGTAATGTAAATAAAAGTAGTTTTGAAAAATTTGTTTCCTAAATTTGGTTTTCCAGTAATGGATCCGGGATCTCTCCACATATAGCGCTAAAAGAGGTACTAACCGCTAAGCCAAGTCGTTTCATTGAAAAATATTGGTTTTAATCAAATTAGCACATCAAGATGCTTAATAGAATCTATAACAATGATATAATTTATTACTTCAAATCGCAACTTTGGTTTAGTAAAGAAGTATCAGCAAAATTACAATCTTTTAAGAAAGAGGAAGGTTTTACGAACGAAATTAGTCGCAAACTTTTTTAAGTTTTCAATACGAAATATAAAATTTTACATATACATGATTTGTTTCATGTAGTTCGGATTTTAATAACTTTCACGCTTTCATGGGAAGTGACAATTATAATTGTAAATTTATCATGAAAAATAATTTTAATAAATCGCACATGACAACTAACATAGAATTATCTCAAAAATGGCTTAAAGTTATATATTACCTATTTAGTTTTAAAGCGACAGTGTTGTCCTGTCACTTTGAAATTAAATCGTATATGAATGACACATAAATACGGCGAAATTTTGGAGATTTCTCTTCGTTTGTCATTTTTAGCCAAAAACAAACTTTTAATGTATAATCACATGTGGCTTTATTGCGTTTACATTGTTTTTTATTGCTGTTCTTATAACTATGATCACCCCTAAAAAATGATTGAACAATTTTATAACCTCCGTTCAAATCTAAAAGGGTAAATCCCAATCCTGTTACACATCGCTATATTATTCTTATATATAATAATTTTTCATAGTGTTTATTTATATGTCACCGTTGAAATATTATCTGATAGGTACATCGGTTTACTTTTGCCCCGATGTGTCTCAAAGGCAACATTTATATTTATCTCAATTGATGTTTATTACATGAGTGGAAAGGCATGGGACATTTTATTAAAAACGTTATAGCAGGAAATATCGATGGAAGGGGCAGTATTTTCATAATCCGGTAGCTGAAGTATTTTTCTATATAGACTATTATATAAAATCTCTAAACGACAGACTTTTTTTATTAAAGTCAGCAAAAAAAAAGAAACAGTTGTGGATCAATTAAAAAAATGACACTTTCAATGACAGATGATTACACTGGATTTATTATTTCTTAAAGTTTTATGAATAATTAATAATAATAAATAAAGCATACACTCATAGGCCCTCACTGGGGAAACCCCGTGTCGCGGATGCCATGGACACACACATAGAGCACCACAAATTACACCCAAACTCACGAGAGGAATAAATGTAGGCCATGCGAATATTAAAGGCATATGGGACTTGTCAATTTATGTCTCAAGGTGACGGGTCAGTGGTAGTAGCAGTGCCACTCAGATCTTTGTGATTAAAGTTTTAAGTGACACTGCAACTTTACTGTTATGGACAGGCGCGTAGCTCACCATCAGCCGCACGACTTGTTCGTCCCGTAATCCCGATCCCGTTTAATATTTTTGATATTTAAAAAAAAATGTCCCGGCCTTGGAATCGAACTCGGGACCATTCGGCAACTGAGGCAGTTGAATGAAATTAATATTATTTGAACATAAAATTTAAGATAGCAACATATTTTCTACCGGTCACGACTATAAAATATTTGTGAGTCCAAAATGGACATCATCCTTTCCGAAAGTACTCAACTCTTACTGCAAAAAAAATGGCATAAAATTAAAACATCATTAATTAAGAAACGTTCTTTATATTAAAATAAAAGATCATTAAGAAAATCATAACATTGAATAATACCTAGAAATTTCCTTGTTTTCTGTTATGATTCGAAAATAAACCCGTTTCCACGGTATCTGACGTCTTTAACGACGTAATGTTTGTCCTGTTGGATGCGGGTTACCTATAAAACGTAAATAAAGGCCATATATATTCAAGCTTTCAAGTCCTTCATTCCGTCATCGTGGAACTGGACGTAGGTTGGGGTTCCACGTCCGTGTTGTGGATATTCCAAAGATTAGCTTCAGACGATAAGACGATAGTCTAACCTAGAACACTAAAAGAAATAGCGAACTAGGGCGATTGTGTTGTAATAGTTTATTTGTTCGCAATACCACTGCACTCAGTAGTGAACCTGAGGATTTTTCCTAACCTTTGATAAAGAGCATCAGCAAAATGAAATTACAAAACGCATACAACTGAGATGAACTCTGATTATATACTCGTAGGATGGACTGCATTCAGTAGACTGGATGACATCTTAAAATCGATTGATACTCCATAGTGTGTAAAAACCCGCTTATTTAACCATTGTGTCTTACCCACTATGACTTATGGTGCCGAGATGTGGACTCTCACATAGAACAAAGCCGTGTACAGAATAAGAGTCGCGCAATGAGCCATGGAGTCAGTCATCAGAAGTTTCGTTTCCACATTTATATGGTGAACGACAAAGGAGTGGAATTCTCTACCTGCAGATTTGTACCTTGAACGCTATAACTTGGGTCTTTTCAGGGCGTGAGTGAATAGGCACTATTTAAGTGTGCACGCTACATCGTTGACCTCATATCTTCGCTTTCTGTCAGGTGAGATGGAGGTCAAATGAGCACTTATTTACTTATAAAAAAAGCTAGTATAGTCAAGGTATTAATCTCTCAATCTTCGTACTTTTAACAAGTAAGTTAAAAAAAACTGTCAAAAATTACCGGTTGCAGAAAAGGCGGGAAAGAACGCAGTAAAAGAGGCACAAAACGCCACAGAAAAGTTCTTAGAGAAAACATCCAGGGAATAACAAAACCTCCAATCAGAAGATTTTTTTTTTAATACCTAGTAATGGGATGAAAGAGTCGTGCGCCTGGTGGTAAGCGAAACGCCTATCCGTAACAGTTGCTATGCCACTCAAAGTTTTGAAGCACAAAGATATTTTTTTTTATAAAATGTAAGTGCGCATTTGACCTCCATCTAACTTGATGTGAATGGCGAAGGCGGTAACCTATCACAAACTCGATTTTTTTTCCGAAATAACTTTTGTTCGCATTTTCATTACACCGAAAACCGAATTGTAACGAAACCGTTGTTATTTCAGGATATGTTGGATGTTCATCGTAAAGACACGATTAGGTTCGGTTAGGTTAGGTTAAGTTCCCCTGAGTAGGTCATGAGGTGGAGGAGATCCGCCCAACGGAAAGTGTTGGCGCAAAGGCGAAGTCGGCTGGAGGAGCCGAGCGCGGGCGAGCAGACTGTGGCGGCTGTTCGTCCAGTCCTCAAGGAATGGGTAAGCAGGCGGCACGGTTCGCTCACTTACCGATTGGAGCAGATCCTGTCGGGGTACGGTAGCTTCGGCAGGTATCTGTGCCACATAGTCGGTAGAGAGCCACTGCCGGCATGTCATCACTGCTCTTGCAGTGAGGACACTGCCGCCTATACGCTTGCAGAATGCCAAACGTGGGCGCAACAACGCGCTTTCCTCGCTGCAGTGGTGGGAAATGACCTCTCGCTGCCGGCCGTGGTCAAGGCCATGGTCGCCGACGTGGCGTCGTGGGACGCGATGGCCTCATTCTGCGAGGAAGTGATGGCGCAGGAGGCCGTGGAGCGTAGTCGAGAGGACGATCCACTCTCGGCTCCGATCCACAGGAGGAGAGCGGGACGAAGAAAGCGGGCTCTGGGGAATCCTGCCGCTTGAACATAAAGGGACCCTGGCGACGGTAGCGCGCTGTCAAATATTCCTGGCAGTCCCCTGCGTCTAGGAGAACAGGGTGAACTATTCCCACTCTGGACTCTGGGAGGATCCGTGCAAACGGACGGCACCGGTGGGTTCGCGGAAGAATACGGAAGCGTCCCCGAGTTCCCGCCACAGGGTGCGTGAAGGAACACGCCCGGAGTTTTAGTGGGTCGGCCTCTCTTCTTAGAGAGGAGAGTCCCACATAACACCGAGCCGTAACGCATTTCTCCAGGTAAAAAAAAGATTAGGTTAAGTTAGGTTTAAAAGAAAAAACATTTTCCTCTCAAAATTACTTTCGAGGTTATAAAAATTCGAGCAAAGGTTATTTCTGAAAAATGTCATTTCGGACTAGTGATAGGTAACCGCGAAGGCTCTGGTTTATGGTGGTAGTTGGTAGTGAAACATTGATATTCAATAAACTGAATATTAGTGGAGTATTTTCGCAAAATATTTATAAATGTCATGGTAGTCAAAACATTATGATATTTAATATCATTAATAATTCATCAATGTTCCATTAATTTGTCTTCGCTAAATATTAAGTTTTATGTATTAGTCTAGTTTCTTCATGATAGAGGTAAACTTTATTAAACGTAATTTGCTCAAATAGACCGTGTGAAATAAACTGGAATGTATTGCTTTTAATAACGTGTAGATGTTTGCTTTTCGGGGTCCCGTTACGAAATTGCGAGAAATCGACTTGAAACTTGATAGAGCATTTTCTCCCTTGGTACTAAAGTTGGTAAACTGAAAATCTTAAATTAAGAACGGTGGTAGCCTGAACGGAGAACCTTAGTATCATTACGATGTTATCCAGTTACAGTAAGTTACATTTACCGTTGCGATAGGTTGCCAGTCTAGTCGTTTTTTGAAGAACCCCATATCCTAGTTCTAGCGCAAAGGAAACTACTACACGAGGGAGCCTTCACATCTTTGGCGTGGTCTACGTATGTATGTATGTAAATTGAAATTTAAGAACCAAATTACAATATTATTGTACAAAGGCGAGCTTATTCCATAAAGGAATTCCACCCAACTAATCTTTTAAATATTGGTTTTTGGGTTGCCAATAAAAATAAATGAATAAATTGAATGCTACATACTTAATAAATAGACAGATAGATTTAATATATCAAATGTACGTACGAACTCATTATATTAAAAAAATATTGATACACTAATGCATATTTATTTTTCGCCATTTATCAATATGGCTGCCATACATCATTTTTGGCAGCAGAAAAAAAATTAACTGATTAAAAATCTTCTTCTTCAATCGTAACTTGGGGTAAAAATTTTGAAGTCTAGCGGAGGACGAAAGCCGAAGTGTCCGCGCGCCTCTGTACGTAGGTAGTATATGGAGGCTCTATTTCGAATATAAGATCTCACAATTGTTAGAAATGTAAGGCATACTTCCCGTTATAGTGGAAATAAGATATTTATGGCATTGTTGTATCCATGTATCTCGACCGTCTCACTGTTATATTTCTTTTTCTTGGAACCTATGCCAAATAGGTTAGAAGTATTTTAGGTAAAAATAGAAATATATAATAACAATAATAATGCCAGACAATCACACCAATTTTCTGGTCTCGAACTAGGGAATTTCCTGTACTATGAGCACCAAAATAACAATAACTTTGAGGCAATACTCAGAATACTCAGATAAGAACCAAATTAAAAATGTCTGTTTCCTAAACTGGTCCAAATCGGAAACCGAACCCGGAACCTCCTCATCACGTGCCCATAGTACTGTTGTGCTACTAAAGAGCATAAGTACACCCCGTAATCGAAACCTGAAAACGTGCCGCAATCCAAGCCCGAGGTTTCGAAATTTTAATCTATAGTAAAATGAAAGTATAAATAGATATAGGAAATGAAACTTTAAATCGCGTATATTTGTTTTTTCAAACAAACCGACGTTTCGGGCCCTTTACACACGGTCACGGTTGACTGAGGTGGTACAGTCTTCAGGACGTCTACAGGAATTTAAATCGATAAAAAAATGCGATTAGAATTAGAATAGTCCCATTTCCTATGTGTAACAATCGCGAAAATCTAAGAACTCGATATATAAATAGATATATCAAATGTAAATAAATATTTTGTAAGCTCTAACATGAGGTGTTTGAACATCCCAAGACTTCAAAAGGGCACCTTATATGCCAGGCATCAAAGTTGTGAGGATGTGCTCTGTTCCTTTGGCGGAACGTATGAATTTTTAAATTGGTACTACGTAAAGTTGGTCTGTGAAATCCTAGTGGTTGCACAGAGTGCTGGGGACATTCAAATACAAAAGACACGTTAGAAGAGCAGTAAGCGTTAATTGTCTATATGAAAGAGTACGTCCAGAAAAGTACTGCGTACATCATATCTACGTTTACTGCTAAGCAGTAATGTGAGCTTGACTGCGCCCCGGTTTTAAAGGGTAAAGGTGTTAGTGAAACAGGCACATCGGACTTGTCAACTTTATGTCTCAGGGTAATGGACGTAGTGGCAGTGCTCCACAGGTCTTTGCGATTTAAAGTTCTGAGTGGTGCTGCAACTGTTACGGGTAAGCGTGTCACTTACCACCAGGCGCACAGGCGTCAGTTGACATCATATCGCACTGTTATTACAATAGTGTTGTAACTCAAAATTCGTGAAATTCAAGATGTAAAATTTGATTCTCTACACGTCAATAAAACCGCCGTTAGAATATTGTAAGAGACATTTAAAAGATATCTACTTAACTCAAAATAAGACAAAACTTATGTGAGCTAGTTCTGGACAAAACAGTCCTTACTCAAAAAAATTAAAACATATTTTCCCTTTTATTTTTAAATATATTTGGCAAGCAGAAAACTGTTTAGATGCCTGTAATAAACGTTAACTTAATATAACTAAATTAAAAATCTTTCACGGAAAGTGACTAATTCGTTTTTCATCGATTCTGAAAAAATGCACTTTTTGAGCTCATACACTATTGTAGTAACAGTACGATATAATTAAAGCTTTTTTATCGGTTACAGGAAAGTGCGCGAAACCGGATTCATCCCCTAGTTTGCCATCCTTAGAGGTGGAATATTTTTTTCAAATTTAAAAGGGGACAATACTTAGATACCCTCTTTCTAACAAATAAAGAATCGTCGTAATCGGTTCACAAATGCCGAAGTAATCGCTTAATATACATACAAAAATAAAATATAGTCGAATTATGGACCTCGTCTTTTTTTGAAGTCGGTTAAAAAGAAAAAGATGCAAATGTTTATTGTAGTACATACATTACGTATACGTGTCAGTTTGAAAAATGAGTGACCTTAAGTTTATTAAAAACTTATTTCGGAATTCATTTTTATTTTTTAATTTAGAACTCCTTGAACTGACGTTACTTTATTAAATTTATAGCATTGACTTACAAATAAATGGACGACGGGTCTAATACAAAAACCACGAAAAAAATGTCCCAAGTCAACCTATTCGAAATTTAAATTGTAATGTTATCGCAGTATCGCGCTGTCAGTAGAACAAATGAAGACTAAAGCGGAGTGTCGCGCTCTGTATACGATTTTAGCGCCTTACAAGTGCGGACACTTTTTAGCGCGGACCCGACGTCCATATAATTGTAAGTCAATGATTTATAGCGAAAATAAATAAAAAAATTGAAATGAAAAAATTAAGTGAGGTCGATATGCTTTTTGAATATGGAGAAAATAGAAAATGGAGTTTCGGGTATTCCGTTTCTCATCTGCAATCAGAACATCAAAACTTGCGAATTATGAAACTACTTTTGCTACACCACCCGTATTCACCAAATTTGGCCCCATTTCACTGTTTTATCGATTTGTATCAAATAAGGAAATTATAGCTGAAATAGAGGCTTATTTTTCAGTTTGACAAAAATATTTTTTTCATGGGTTGAAAAAATTGAGACATCGCTGGTCAAGGTATATAGAGTTAAAAGGAGATTATATACAAAAATAAACCAAAATTTAGAAATAAAATATTGAATAACAATCCAATAAAAATTTAAATACAGTGAATAGCGATACCCCTAGCCGGGGCTGGTAGCTGTAAAGGTATGTAACCAGGTAACGAAATACTTTCATAGATGTCTCATAGATGGCGCTACGGCTAAAAAGTCGTTCAATGCCAAATATAAAGATCCGACAAACAAGCACATAAAGAAATTCATCGTCATAGAAACATAGAGTCTATTGAATCCGGCCGGATCGAAGGAATTTTATCTTCGATCGATTTGTATTAATAATTAAAAATAAAAGTTTCTTTTTTCTTCTCAATATCACGGACTTATCAAATCGCCCTCGTACATACTGTAATATACAATACTGTATTTAGGTTAATATGATATTTTTAAGAACGAAGATGGTTAATGTTAAGCAAATTTCGCCATCATTCCACTGTAGACTAATTGTTTATTTGTTATCGTTTTATTGCAAATATTTTCATATTTTTAGTGCGCTCCACTTCCATAAAAGCTTGTTCGTTATCGACAATTCGCCGATCAATTAAATAAAACTAATGCTTTTGGATGTGACAGCCATACACTTTTATTACAATATCACATTAAAAGTTCATTCCTAATGCCTTTCATACATGCATCATGCTGGTACATTCTGTTTTTAACCGACTTCAAAAAAGGAGGAGGTTCTCAATTCGACTGTATGTTCTTTTTTTTGTATGTATGTTACGCGATAACTCCGGTATATGTGAACCGATTTTCATGATTCTTTTTTGTTCTAAAGGGGGTACTTCCATAGTGGTCCCATTTCATTTTGAAGAAAATCATCCACCTCGAAGGGTGACAGTTCACGCATGAAGATCACGCAGAAAAGAAAACAAGCTAAAATAAAGTCAAAAACGAATTATTTAAAAATTAAATATAATATAACACATAATTTTTATATGGCAATATTTCTTTAAGTACTACAGAGAACCTGCTAAATTTTGATTTTCAACTGTAGTAAATTCTTATCTTATCTCTAACTTATCCCAAAATTTCAAAAATGCCCAGCGGTTTAACGACGGGCCGCGCCGCCCGTTGCTCCATAAGTCGCCATCAGGCGCTTGTCGACGTCGGATCTATGTCAATTTTTCTCCGCCTTTTATTCGCTAAGTCTGAGTAATTATTTGGAATAGAAAATTCGGATTGTGAATCTCAACATCGATAACATTAGCTCCGCGACCAGTCGCTAGATGGCGTAATAGGCGAATTAAAACGCGCAAGAAATTTAGCGAACATAAGGTTATTATACAATTTATAAAGTATTGCAATCAAGTTTTTGTAGACGCTCTCCGCGACTTTTACTTCTTGTTTGTGAGGATATTTAGTTCTATACAGCTCTACGTTTGTACGCACTAGTAAAATGTGAAACTTATCTGTTACTTGTTTGCTGCTATTAGACGCCTTGTCACTGATAGCCAAGTGTTTGTTTGGTTCATCACTTTCAGTCTTCCAAACAATAATACAAATGTTTGTCTGTAATGTCTTCTTGTATTTTTTATACATATTCAAGAATAAGACAATTTCTTGCAAAAGGTTTTGTAATAATAATATTAATAAATATATTCTTTTTATACATAGGTATGCCTATATTTTAAAAGTACAATAAATACTTTATCTTATGTCCGATTATTTTAAGAGTCTACATGGGATGTTTTGATGGTCGACGACCGGTTGATCGGCCCAAATAAATGGAGGATAAAGTGGAGAAAGACCTCCGCGCCCTGTACTCAGATCAGAGACCTGAAAGAAGATTGCACAAGACTGGGCGCGCTGGTGCCAACACGTATCGGGAACCAACACCCACTTCAGGCTGCTGAGCCTGTGTTATAAGTTTGTCCGATCGTACAAAAAGAATAATTAATAATAAAAATAATAAACTAAGGAAGAAATTTGTTAGGAAATCAATAATGTAATGGATTGAATTCTCTTAAAATAAACCTTTCCTCAAAATATTCTTTTAAAGTCTTCGACCACGAAAAAATCTCGTTATACCTAAGCACAATCGACGTTTCTGACGAAACGGCTTTTATTGTAAAATATTTCCACGTATACAGTATATAATCCAGTTTTCTTTCATCATCAGTCGCAGAACTATATTATTGTTTGAATTAAATTTTTCGGTTCCAAAAAGAAAGCCTTTTTTGGAAAGGAGGTCCAAAGTCGCCCGTCGGCGTTTCTCAAACTGCCTTGGAGGTTTTTCGAAAAATTAAAAAAGGGTAGGGCAACACGTAGTTTGCTTAAATCATTCATTACAAATACTGAAATGCTCTAGAAGCACTCAAGTAAAAAAGTTTCGTTTACATTTTTATCTTACAATATTCGAAAAAATTGTTTTTCTCATTGAAATTATTTCATACAATGACATTATTTAGACAAGGCAAATGGAACAAAATTTTTCCCAAAAACCATCAAAATTATAAACTGAGAAAAATTACAGTCACAAATCAAAAATCAAAATAATCTTTATTTCATAGGTAAGCATTATAACATTTGCAATCGTCACATTGGTTAAACTCTATCGCTCATTCGTAAGGAAGATTTCCCTGAGAAGAATGAGCAAGAAACTCTAGGGCTACAAAAAATATAACGTTATTTACAAAGAGCAACTTCTTTGTAAATAGAATAGACGGGTGACAATGATCGCTTCCCACCAAGAAACTCGTCTGATCCTTTGAACCTGCGTGCCGACAGGTCCGTCACAAAAGTGAAGATTTGGTAGTGGACTTTAGAGTCAACAGCTTAGCGGTGGCAAATGCATAACGGGAAGTGAGCGTGCCTACAGCTCCGGTACCTATCTGGAGAATAGAAGAGCACTTTACGTGCACCCGGAGAACTCACCCGAGTTACTAGCTTTTTGAGAACCGTATGAATTCCGTGACAACGGTCTATGACAACGCTGTCCGCGTGCTGATCTGGGGTCAAGGCCTGAATTGTTTTTATTACACCAAGTGACAGGACATGCAGGTCGAGCGCCTGGTGAAACCTTACCCTTCAATACTGGAACACAATAATGCTGACATTACTGCTTTGCGGCAGAAATAGTTAAGGTGGCAGTACTACTCTGGAGGATCTCTGTCACAAGGAGCTCTACTGAGACTAAAACTATATACTACTAATAAAACTTATAAGGTACTTAGTAATGTGCCCTATCCGCGTAACAAGAGGTTGTTAGTGAGGCTCATCAAAACTTAAGTAGAAATATGTGAGACTGTTCCATTGCCACTTTACATAACACAAAAGAAATCCGCCTACTGGAAGTAACATTACATTACATTCCTTGTTATTAAATCGATATTTTCCACGAAATCTCAAAGTCAAACCAAAAGATCAAATTACAATATTTTTTTTAATAATAATAATAATAACGCACACACTCGACATAGCGCTGCACTAGGGAAACCCTGTGTCGCGGGTGCCATGGACACACACATAGACAACCACAAATTACACCCAAACTCACGAGATAAATAAATGTAGGCCATACAAATATTTCTCCCGGCCCGGGAATCGAAACTGGGACCTCTGCGTCGCAGTCCGGCGTGCATTATATTTAATATTAACGGTACTGATATGCGATCTCTTTTACTTCATTTTCAGAAAAGGAAAAAGACAAAGTATTTAAAAAAGAGAAATGAATGAAGGCAGAATGAAATTCCTCAAAAGAGTTCCAAGACTTTAAATTGTATAAAAAAATTCATTTACCCGTCCAAACGCATTTAAAATTTTTATTTGTTTCATATAGATTGCGATTGGAAACTTATTCTTCAGAAACTCCAATAAAATGCCTTATGGGTTACAATTTATAATTTACAATTTTCGCAAAATTCCAGCTATATAAATACTACTCATATGTTTAATGTAACTCAATGGTTTAATGTTATTTCTAATTACTTTTCATTAATAAATTAAAATGGAATGTTCTTTTCTTAAATTAAAAAATAACTTATTAAGTTTTTGATGTATTTATGCTATTGCATTACAATTAGACGCAATCGGTTGCCTTTACTATCTCAATCGTGGAACCATTGTCATGGAACCTGTAAGTAGCCCGAAACATTGGTTTATTTGACAAGAAAAAAACAAATGTACGTGATTTAAATTCTAAAACATTATTTAATTTCCACTATTTTATAACTTTTTTCCATCAAAATTATCAGTTATGCCTATTCGTCCTAAAGTGGACAATAAGATAGGAAACAGGTTCACTACAAGTAATGAATATTGTTTTCTAAAAGCTGGTTTCTAAATCTAACAATATGAACGTTCAATTTCGTAGCAAAGAGGAACAAAGTACAACAATTTTAATTGTTGTAAGTAATGATGGTTATTACTGTATTAAAAGAGCAATAATCTTTCAAATGGAAAAACTGATTTTAATTTTTATCCGCGACCAAATCCGTAACACTCACATCTTAATAAAATTTAAAAGTAAGTGTCTATCTCCTTCATAATGCCTTTAATTGCTCTTTGAAGACAATATTAGGTTGTTTATAAATAGTTAACAAACGATTTTTCAAACATTTATCGCCATAAACTTTGTTTTTTCGTTCTTTCCAGTTTTAAGTTTATTCCGCACAAAGTTTTACGCACAAACTAACATTTGAAACAGAATTTCATTGTTAACACGTTTATGACATATTTTACGAAATACTTGTAATAAAATTAAAAGTATTTCAACTTGACTTTATCAGACTTCAGTTTCACAGATTATTTTCAAACTTATTTAGAAATCGTATAATCGTAATATTATGTCCTTTTAAAAAGTAATTTACGACTACAAAGATTTTTTGTTTGGAATTCGTGTTAAAACTGCACAAGTGTTCAAGTAATCAACTTTTTTATTGAATTTAAACTTATAACAAGGACTTACCTTCCAAAGATCTGGAGTCGAAGAATCGAAAAGTGTAAAATTCCTAAACTCTGGAGCTCAGAGATCGCGAAGGGGCCAAAGTACGGAGTGGTCGTGGACGCCAACAGGGTCCCCATATATAGGTTGAAGAAGGCGGGAAGGGGCGGTGCTACGCAAGCGTAGGCTACTCTCACACTAACGTAGACGTGATAAACATGAAGTCGGGTGAACTGTTTCGTAGTGTGAGTGCTGCTTTATAAAATCTGTTAGATAATTTTCAAAAATCATTACAAATCAATAATTAATATTCTTTTACATATGTAACAAAAACTTCTATCAAAATTAAGCACTATATTGTAATATCACATAATGAAATTTCACGTTTGAAACGATTCCATTTTTAAATTTGTTTAATTAAAAATACTTTTTCGATTCTTTCTCAAATACCATATTTATATGATGTCCCACGGCTTTGCGATAGGGAGGTAAAGTGTTTTAAATATTGTGGATAGAATATTCTGATCTAAGGAGACATTATTTTATTTTTAAAAGTAAAATAAAATATGTTTTTTAAATGTAATACTGCTTATATTTAATATTTGCTAATACTTAAATGCTAATGCATTTTTTATTAAAGTCGCTTGCTTCATTTGAAAATGGAATGGACTAATTTGATTTCTTGTTCTGGGGATACGTGAAACATTTAATAAACAAGAAGAAATTTGACAATGTGATTTTGAATATTCGTCATACAATGCAATTAATGTCGTATAATATAAAAATCAAAATCAAATCAAAATCAAAATAATCTTTATTTCATAGGTAAGCATTATTACACTTGAAATCGTCACAATGGTTAAACTCTACCGCTCATTCGTAAGGCAGATTCCCCTGAGAAGAATGAGCAAGAAACTCTAGGGGTTGCTCTTTGTAAATAACATTTACAATATTTTTTTATTTGAAACATCAGATTGAGACTACCTCCATGAGCTAAACGGGTTACTACCACGGATTTTTGTCATCCAAGTACGCAGAAGTTGTATAATAACCTTTAGTATAAAGTTTTTGTTTCACTATAGTTTTAAACCTCGTGAAAGGCAAATTTTGTATATCAACCGGAATCTTGTTATAGAAGCGTATACATTGCCCCTTAAATGATTGTTTGACTTTGTGAAGACGACTATCAAGAAAAGCTAGTTTATTTTTATTCCTCGTATTAATGTTATGTCTGTCACTATTTTTCATAAAGAAATTACTATTCCTTTTAACATAAATTATATTTTCATAAATGTATTGTGAGGCTAGTGTAAGAATGTTAATTTCCTTAAACTTATCTCTCAAAGATACTTTGGGGCCCAGATTGTAAATTGCCCTAACTGCACGTTTCTGCAGGACAAAGATTCTATTGATATCGGCGGCATTACCCCAAAGCAAAATGCCGTATGTCATTAGACTGTGAAAGTAGCTGAAGTAAACCAATCTAGCGGTTTCGACGTCTGAAAGTTTCCTTATTTTTTTAATCGCGTACACTGCAGAGCTGAGCCGTTTTGACAACTTACTTATATGGGGACCCCATTGCAATTTAGCATCTAACGTTATACCTAGAAATACAACTGTATCCACAAGATTCAATTTTTCGTTTCTAACTACAATGTTTGTAACCGTCTCTCTAACATTGGGTAATGTAAATTTCACACAATTTGTTTTTTTCTCATTAAGAAGTAGGTTATTAACAGCAAACCAATCAACTACTTTAGATATAGCATTGTTCACATCGTCATAGGAACATTGGTGCCTTTTAACTTTAAATAATAAGGAAGTATCATCAGCAAACAATACTATCTCATGTTTTATACCCTCCATAAGGCTAGGTAAATCATTAATATAAACTAAAAACAAAAATGGGCCTAGAATTGAACCTTGAGGGACACCCATGCTAATTACAGACCCTGACGATCTCGTACCGTTAACATCGACCCTCTGTACCCTACCACGCAAATACGATTTAAGAAGGTCGAGATCACGTCCCGCCACACCATAATGGCGAAGTTTCCTGACCAGTGTATCATGGTGCACACAATCAAAAGCCTTGGAAAGGTCACAGAATACACCAATAGCATCATGTGAGACTTCCCATGCATCAAATATATGATTAATCAACTCTACACCAGCGTCGGTTGTAGAGCGACCCCGAGTGAAACCAAATTGTTTAGGAGACATTAAATTATTACTATAAAAATGTGCACACATCTGATTTAGAATAATTTTTTCAAATATTTTACTGAGAGTTGGTAGTATTGATATAGGTCTGAAATTGGTGGGGTCAGAAATACTACCAGATTTGAAAAGTGGAATAACTTTACTTTGCTTCATGAGGTCAGGAAAGACACCATCATCAACACATTTATTAAAGACACAGGCTAAGTAAGGCGCAATACAATCAACTATAGAACTAATTACTCTGACTGAAAGACCATCAAGATCAGCAGTATTTTTTATATTTATAGACTTAAAGGCCTTAACAATATCGTTTGGAAATACATGACGGAACCTTAAATTAGTGATACTAACTGCATTATTTTCTTTTAGTAAGCATTCAGCGGCCGTGGGAGATGAATTTAACGAATTAGTAGTCAAAATTGGAATGTTGGTAAAAAAATTTTCAAATATTTTAGCAACTTCTGCGTCTGTGTTTACAATTTTGTCATTAAATCTTAGTTGAAAATCTAAGTTACGAGGTTTGACCCTTCCAGTTTCGCTATTTATAATATTCCAAGTCGTTTTTACTACATTCGCGCTGCTTTTTATTTTATTATTAATAAACATTGCTTTGGCTGCCACACAAACACGTTTAAACATTTTCGAATATTTCCTAACAAAATCATTAAAACTGTTACTAGTGTTATAAGTTCTTTCATCGTAAAGATCGTACAGCCTTTGTCTACTTTTGTGAATTCCCACAGTCGCCCATTCACTAAATTTCAATGAATTATTAATAGTTATGATTTTGGACTTAAAAACATTATCACGTTCACTTTTCACTATGTTGAAAACTGAATTATACAATTTATTGGGATCGTTAACGTACGGAATGTCAGTTAGTTTAAGCATTACGTTATTTCTATAAGCTTTAAGTCGACCATTATTTATCGGAACACATGTGATATCCTTTTTCGGCATTTTGTCAACAGTTATATTAAAAGTGGCCAATTGACCGCAGTGATCTGAAGTTAATTTATTTATAATAGATTTATTACTAGGTACGGCGTTGGTATAAATGTTGTCTAAACAAGTGGCAGTAGTAGAAGTTATTCTAGTAGGCACCAAAAAAAGATTCACAAGGTTATAACATTGGAAAAATGATATGAGCCTACTGCTAGCACTGGAATCTTCTAATAAGTTAACATTGAAGTCACCACAAACAGCAATATATATATATATATATATATATATTGCTGTTTGTGTATATATATATATAGGTCAGCAATGAACTTATCAAAAAATTGAAATTTGCATAGAAATAGATGGAACACATTTTGAATAGTTAGTAAATTTGTTGCAAATGCTGTAGACACTCGTACAATAAAATCGCAAGTTTGTTTCTTTTTTAATAAATTGTATAATTGGATAGTGTCCTTTTAATTTAAGATATTATGCTACTTAAAAGAAATTAATTCTTGTAATTGACCCTTTCGATAGACATCAAGAAAATACAATTTTTTTTTACATTTATACGGTCGGATTTCCTGAAGGGGCAAGCAACTTTTTCAAAATCTATGAATGCGGTTTTACTTATTTTTAAAAATAAAATAAGTAAAACTGCATTCATCTCGCACCTCTAACTTACTCGGTATTTATGTGCGAAATTTTATTTGAAATTTACCATGAGTTTTACGACGAAAACACCGTGATGAACCCGACGATTTACGTCGACGAATTTTCACAACCCTCGGGACCAACCCGCATAGGGCCATGGCGAACTATGGCCGAAATCCTTGCCTAAGAAACCCGTGTCCAGCAATGGGACGTATAAATAAGTTAATGATGACGGTATTCATATATTTTTTGTGAAAATACTCCTGTAGTTTGGTGTTATTATATATACAAAGGACATTGAGTTACAATTATAACAAAGGACGAAAAAATACAACGAAAAATTCCGATCCAGGCAGAGCGAAGGAATTTGTCTTTGTGTTGTTCATTCTTTGAATCAATGATGATAATAAAATAACGACTCCATGAAGCTAAATATCCTTTCTACAATATTCAATGTACTTTCAAACCATGTCACATAGCAGGACACCCTGTCTTTAAGAATTATTTAAATAGGTTAAACAAATACTATAGTATAATTAAGCACAATATAAATTTTATTGAATTAATATTCAATTATTTTTACTCCACTAGTTTTTTTAATATTAATAATACAAAGATAGAACACTTAGAAAAAATCATTCGATCCGGCCGGAGTCAAACCGACGTCTCTTAGCAAACCGTGGCAGACGCTACACCAACTAACCAACTAACCACGGAACGAACCAGCGGACCTCACGAATTTTTCTATGTGCTTGTTTGGCGGATCTTTGTATTTGGTTTTCAACGACTTTTTGGCCGTAGTATCATCTATGAAAAATCTATTAAAGTATTTCGTCACCCAGTTAGATTACAGTCCCAGCCCTGGCTAGAGATGTCGCTATTAATGCTAACTTTAATTGTTATTGAATTGATATTCAATTATTTATGTGGTAATAATTAAATACACTTTATAAATTAAGAATACGGCAATGTTCTATTTTTATTTTGGGTAGGCAACACTGCTTTTTCCTTGTAACGGCCGGATTTTGACTGTTTTAAGTTATTTATAGAAATAGAGTCCATCAATTTAAAATCAATTTACATTTTTTATACTTGCAAGTTTGTGGTCCTTCGAGCCGAATGTCTTTACAATGTTACGCCCATTAATGTCAAGTTCTTCAAAACACTTTTTCTCGTCAGGAATATCTTCAAGTATTCTAAGTATAATGGAGCACCAGTTATGAAGATCGAAAGCCTGTGTATATAAGGCGTTGCACATGCGTGTGTGTCAAAAGAAATTTTAACCAACGGAATTTCCACTCATCCTCTGGGATTGTTAGTCATTTAACAAAAGCTCGCGATGACGCCATTTTTGCAATTGTGTCAGAGTATTTATCGATAGAATTAGATACGTAACCACTTGTGATAAATTGTGACATGGGTATATAATGAGTTGACAATGTTAGGTCATGTTGTACACTTTGTGGAAATATAATACACACGTGTTTTATATTTATAACACAGGGCGTGAATTTCACAGAAATCCGCCCAGACACTGAAGGTACTTTTTAACCTTTGTTCCATGACTGTTATAAACACGCATTTAAAAGTTGCCTTTTCATTTATTAAATAATTTAAATCGGACAACTATGACCTATATAATATATACCATAAGGGCGCATTTACTCGACACGAATTTCATCGCTCTCACGCCGCGCGGGTACCGCGTTGCCGCCGCATGCGGCTGCATCCGTCTAACTGTCATGGCAAAGTACGCTCTATTAAAATTAGCCTTAACGTTTGTCTTTGGTCTACGCGGCGACCGCGCGGTTGTTTTATACAGAGGAATTTTAATGTTGTTGCCTAGTAAATAGAATTCAGATTCATCATTAATGTACGTGAAAGCTTGGTAAAGAAAGAAAGAAAGAAGTAAGAAAACTGTTTATTACACAAGCACAGACACGCATATAAACAAAACAATACAGGAAAAATAATAATAATAATAATACAAATTTTAAATTAATCTTTGAGGACCTGGCAGAGGCGAGAGTCTAAAATAAATAATGATAATAATAATAATAACCACCATTTACTTACAATATGGACGTCGGGTCCGCGCTAAAAAGTGTCCGAACTTATAGGGCGTTAAAATCGTATAC
>NW_020653492.1:360795-364743 GCF_003589595.1 Hyposmocoma kahamanoa
TGGTGGTGGTGGTGGTGGTGGTGGTGGTGGTGGTGGTGGTGGTGGTGATGATAATAATAACAGCTACACAAGTCATTGCATTCCCTGAATCTCCCACCAAACATATACCACTTGTTACAGAAGGCAGCCGTCCTTAATACCTGTCGCATTGTTAGAAGGTTCTTGCAGATAAAAGAGGACGAAAGTAAGCTTTTGTTTTTTTTTTTTTTTTTATACATGACAGGCAAATGACTCCACTCCACCTGATGTTAAGTGGAAAGTGGTATCCAAACGCGAAGGAACCTAGTGCAGCGATGGAACCCTCACTGCACTAGCCACCTCTACCCGCCTGCCTACAATATGCCTCTTCACGCCTCGTTTGAAGGACCCCATATTATAAGAGGGAGGGAAGACATGTGCCGGAAGGGAGTTCCATTTGTCAACCGTGCGGCAGAGAAAGGAGCCACCGAACCTTTTAGTACGCGATGGAATGCGGCAGGTAGTGAAACGGTGACTACGAAGGCCAGCACGCGTGCTTCTGAGCAGGAACGAGGAAGGGGGGATGAGGTTGAACAGCTCTTCAGAGCACTCACCATGGTACATGCGGTAAAAGGCGCTAAGCGATGCAACATCTCTACGCAGTTGCAGAGGTTCAAGGCGTGATGAGACCTCTTCGTCGCCTATGATTCGAGTAGCACGACGCTGTAATTTATCCAAGGCATCGAGTAGGTACTTGGCGGAGCCGTCCCACAAGTGCGAACAATACTCAACGCAAGACCGGACCTGTGTTTTGTACAGCAGGCATAACTGGTCCGGCGTGAAAAAACGTCGCACCTTGTTCAGGACTCCGAGTTTCCGTGAGGCTGTTTTGATCACAGATTCGATGTAGCTCCTTGGATTCAAATCACAGCAGATTTCCATACCGAGCAAGCTAAAACTGCTCTGAGGTGAAAGTGCTGTGCTCATCAGAGAAGGCATGGGAAGGAACGGCGACAATTTTGTTGTTAACGCGCAAACCTGTGTTTTCTTGGCGTTGAACTCAACAAGATTTTTAGATCCCCATGCAGAGATGAGGTCCAATATCCTATTGAGCTCAACGACAAGATCAGATCGCTCTCTGTCAGTATCGGCGCGCCCAGCTGCGGGGAATCCGTGATATCCCCCATGAACAGTGCTATCATCTGCATAACAATGAATATTCCCAAGTGGAAGCATATCATTGATATGCAGAAGGAAAAGCGTGGGAGATAGGACGGATCCTTGCGGTACGCCAGCGTTCACATTCATGAACCTCGAAATGCTGCCGTCAGAAACGACGCGAATTCTCCGCTCACGAAGGAAATCGGCAATCCAGCTGCATAACTGGGCTGGCAAACCGTACGCCGGGAGCTTGGAGAGAAGAGCTTTGTGCCAGACCCGATCGAACGCTTTGGCTATATCGAGGCTAACGGCCAACGACTCGCCACGTTTGTCTATAGCCTCAACCCAAATATGCGATAAGTACGCTAGAAGGTCACCCGTTGATCGTTTCGGACGAAATCCATACTGCCGATCATTAATTATGGAGTGATCTTCTAGGTATTGGGTCAGTTGTTTGTTAAGGATCCGCTCTAAAACCTTGCATATTATGGAAGTAATGGCTATGGGACGGTAATTATGCGGGTCTGATCGGTCGCCTTTTTTGGGAACTGGTTGCACATTAGCCTCTCTCCAAGAGCCCGGCACACGACCTGAAGAGAGTGACAGACGATACAGTCGCGTTAGCACGGGGGTCAACTCAGCTGCGCAGTTCCTAAGTACAATCGCTGGGATACCATCAGGACCACTAGCTTTCCGGACGTCGAGAGACTGCAGCTGCGTACGCACATCGCATTGTCTGATACGAATATCAGACATCGTGTAGCCACAGTGAGGTAGAGTTGGTGGCTGTGCGTTACAGTCGTCGAGACAAGAGTTAGCTGCAAACAGATTTGCCAAGAGGTCGGCTTTATCTTGCGGCTTGTGGACTAGATTGCCGTCAGAATATCTCAGCGGGGGCAGTGAGGGCTGGCAGAAGTTCGACGCAACGGCTCTGGCCAGACGCCAGTAACTCCGACTACCAGTGGGATGCGTCAGGAGTTCTTGGCCAACTCGTGCGACGCGCTGAGCATCCGCTCTGATGTACGCTCTTTTGCAAGACCTGGTGGCATTATTGTAGGCTGTTTTAAGTGAGTTCGAATTGGGATCGTATGAAGCTAGACCCCTGATCCAAGCGCGGTATGCAGTCTGTTTGTTCTCAACAGCCACAGCACACTCGCGGTTGAACCAGCGGTTGCGCCTCCCTTTACTAACGAGATCCGAATGCGGGATGTAGTATTCCATCCCGATCAAGATCTCATCAGCAACGGCAGTCGCGCTAGCTGTTGGATCCACCTCACTAAAACAGCGCTGCCGCCAAGGAACGGATGCAAAATAGTCCCGCATACCGTCCCAATCTGCCGACGCATAATGCCAAATGCGGCGTTTAGCCACAGTAGGTGGTGGTGGCAGTAACGTTGCCACTTTAGTGGATATCAAGCAGTGATCCGAAGTACCCAGAGGGGCTTGGACCTCCACCCGATATCCAGCCGGGCGAGACGTCAGCAGAAGATCCAACAAAGAAGGCGCGTCACCAACCCTATCTGGAATCCGGGTGGGCTGTTTTACCAGTTGGGTTAAACCGTGTGTGAGAGCGAATGTGTGGGCAGTTCTTCCAGCATGGTCAGTTTTAGAGGAACTTAACCACGACTCGTGGTGAGCATTGAAGTCCCCTAAAAACACCAATTCCGCTGTAGGAAACTGCGCCTGCGCGTCATCTGCCGCCCGAGTAAGGTGGTCTATGAGACGAGTTGTCTCCATGTCGCCGTGGTGGGATCTGTAGAGGCAAATGTAGACGCGGCAATGACTGCCCAGGTCAACATGTACCCCAAGGATGGAGAAGGAGGGGTCCTCCAAATGACGCAGACGGCGACAGCAAACATCTGCCCGGACAAACAAGCAGACCCCAGCTTTCGCTTTGAAGGACTCTTCAAGCATATAGCCAGGGTAATTCAAGTAGCTGCTGTCAGCCGGGCAGAGTATTTGCGTCTCCGTAAGGAACAGCATTTCTGGTCGAGCCGTCTCAAGATATTGGTGGACGGCGTGGATGGTGCTGTGGAGTCCTCGAATGTTCGTGAACTCCACCTTAAAGAGCGCTTTAGTGGTGGGGGTGTGCACCGCTGTACGACCGAAATTTGTACTTTGCGCTAACATGTTGGAGGGAAAAAAGAGGCGTGAAGCGAGAAAACAGTGCCGCGACACAAGCGGTCAAATCGCGTGGCCTGCTTCCCCAGAGACTTGCCTACAGACAAGTTGCGCTGATCCGCCGGACGGAAGGGCCCCCGAACCCCCCCGGGAATGGCCGCCGGGACCCCACCTCCCGGTCACCAACCGGCACGACGAACCATACCGAGATTATGCGCGGCATGGTGGGGCAGCCTGACGAGCTGGTTAAGCACGCTTGGGCCCCTGTACTGTACCGCGGGCGGCCAGCGGAACAACCGTTTCTACGGGTCTCCCTGGCCGGCGGGTCAATGCAGTTGTCCTGGCACTGGTTCGGCGGAAGCCTCCACAGATCACAAATGTCGCGGCAGCGTTGCCTCGGGCTCTGGTTGTACGCTGACTGATCCCGGAACGCATCCGACTAGCGAACACTTGGCGGGTTTTCCATCATGCGCACGGTGGTCACTAACCAGGTGGGTTTTCAAGCCCTACCACCAGTGGAGCAGCTGGTAGCTCAATATCCCTTAGTCGCCTTTTACGACACCCACGGGAAGAGAGGGGCGGTGTATTGTATTCTAATCCGTCACCGCACGGTGTAAAATGATGATGATGATGATGATGATGATGATGATGATGATGAAGATGGTGGTGGTGGTGGTGGTGGTGGTGGTGGTGGTGGTGGTGGTGGTG
>NW_020653492.1:364753-395492 GCF_003589595.1 Hyposmocoma kahamanoa
TGGTGGTGGTGGTGGTGGTGGTGGTGGTGGTGGTGGTGGTGGTGGTGATGATAATAATAACAGCTACACAAGTCATTGCATTCCCTGAATCTCCCACCAAACATATACCACTTGTTCCTTTTGCCTTCTGTAGGCAGCCGTCCATAATACCTGTCGCATCTTTAGAAGGTTCTTGCAGATGAAAGAGGACGAAGTAAGCTTTTGTTACGCATCACCACCACCGTCCACATAGACATGCTGCATTTGTTTGATTTCAGTCCGCAAGTGTGGTTCAAACCTGCTACAAAAATGAAATAAATACAATAATAATAAAAAAAATCAAAATCAAAATCAAATAAAAAATCAAAATTGATCTTTTAGGCCTTGGGAGAGGCGAGAGTTTAAAATAAATACAATAATAATAATAACAGTAGTAGTAGCAGTACTAATAATAATAGTAATAATGATAATATAACCGATTTCGATGATTATTTTTTGTTTGCAAAAGAGGGTATCTCTAAAGGTTATCACTAGCGAGTGATGCCATTTAAATTTAAAGAAAATATTCCACCTCTAAGGGTGGCAAACGAGAGAATGAATGACTTTTGACGTCGGTTGTTTTAGTATTCTGTACTGAGATTACCTCGGATTCGAATTGGACTTAGTGTCCGAGTTTTCTAGATGTGTGTAGTCTCGAATTCTGAACGCGCAAACGCGCTAAAGGGTGATATACATATTTTATCTTGACAGTCTGGTTGTGTTCAAGAACGAACCTAAACACAAACAAATTTCATTCAAATTCAGATTATTTTTTCGTCGGAAGCTTACCAGTCTTGTCAACGCGAATATAAATATCAGTGCGACTTTACTTAACGGCTTGCTGCCTGGTGATCTTCATTGCCTTGAGCACGGGTTTTTGGGCCCCTTATACCCAAGAACCTCAAGTTGTAACTCGTCAATATCTGTGAGAACCTTGACAGCTTGCTGCATTGTCTCTTGAGACAGCTTGCTGACAATGAGCGATGCCACACGGTTGTTGTGTCGTCGCAACGCTATGTATTCAAAGTAGTAAGCTGCTTGCGGTGACGCGCCGTTTTAACGTACGCTGTGGCATGTCATGTAATAATACAGCGCAGCGTCGATGCGTTCTTTCCTATTTCTTTTTAACCAACTTCAAAAAGAGGAGTTTTTTTATTTATTTTTAACTAGGAGATAAATCCGGTGTCGCGCATTTTCCGGTAACCGATTTCAATACAATTTGGCCAAATACCAAAGCAACCGATTTCAATCAAACTTGCCCAAAGCAAGTTTTTTTATAAATATGAAAAATTTAATTAATTTTAAATGCTTTTTCTAAACGAACTTCTATATGTTAATCATCTAGGCGTAACGAAAACCGGGAATTTTCATCGTACTTTATTTTAACTTTTCGGTGAAATTTCTGAATAGAGTTATAACTTTGTGTTATCCATTACTGACCCTCGTTAGAATGTCAAGCAACTGTCAAATTCTGTAAGTTCAATTTCAGCAATAGTTTTGATATTTAGTTAATATATAAGGTAATATATATGAATTTATTGTAAAAGTTTTATTGGATAATATAAATGACAATCCCCAAATTCAGTTTATTATATCATTAATATTAATTTTTGTCGATAAATTATATATTTTGTGTTACTAAGCCCCGATGTAAGTAAATACATGTAGAATGGGTAAACGATGTAACAGTCCCATACTCGTTAATTTTTGTAAGATTTTATATATATATATTTTTATATACCTAAAGAAGGAGGCTCGTTTGAACAGACGAACCACTTGATGGGAGGTGGTCATCGTCGTCTATGAACATTTGCAACATCAAATGGGTAACCTATCACAAAGTCGATAATTTTATGTCCGAATTAACGTTTGTTCGAATTTTCATTACACCGAAAACCGAATTATAACGAAACAGTTGTTCTTTCAGGATATGTTGAATGTTTATCGCAAAGACACGATTAAGTTCGGTTAGGTTAGATTAAGTTAGGTTAAAAAGAAATAACATTTTCCTCTCAAAATTACTTTCGAGGTTATGAAATTTCGACCAAACGTTATTTCAGGAAAATGTCATTTCGGACTACTAATAGGTAACCCATCAAATGAGCTGCCTATGTGTTGCCAGCCTTTAAGAACCCTGTAAAGATTCTTTTTAAAGAACCCCATGTCTTAGCGCAATGGAAATGTTGCAGAAGAAAGATCATTCACGTTCAAGGAAGGAACGAACGAGATGCCTTACAAATATTATTTATATGGCATCTCGTTTTATACAGGTCTCGTTTTATACTCTTACAAATATTTATCCAGTATTGCTCATTGTAAGTGAAAGTTTGAACTTTGTTTTTAGAAATAAATTTCTGAAAATATTATAGTTATACAAATTTACTTCTATACATATAACGAAACACCTACTTTTCATGACTAAGTTGTAATAACTAAATGGTTAAGGGAGAGCTTTAAAAACAAATTTATAAAACAAATTTTGATTAAGTAATAATAGTGAGCTAAGAACTACAGAGTAAATTATTTTGTTTTGGATAATAAATTTAAAAAGCACGGTTTTCGTATTTACAAAACGGATTTTGCCTAATGTTTATCTTATTTATTTTTTGTTTATTTAAAATTCAAACAACTTTTTTTATAATATCAAGTGACGGGTCGAACATGTCGTGCGCCTGATGATAAGCTACACGCCAGTCCATAACAGTTGCAGTGCCACTCCCGAGCTTTAAATAGCAAAGATCCGAGGAGCACTGCCACTGTAATGCTGATATTACTCTTTGACGGCAGAAAAAGGTAAGGTAGCAGTACTACCCTGGACGAACTCTTTCACAAGGAGTTCTACTGCTACTAAATAGGTCCACAATTATGTTAATAACTCGTAGCCTACGTTATTACTTAATAGTTAAGAATTATTTCGTTCTTTGAGTGAGTTTCCACATTAAAGGACAATCAAATTTCTTAGCTATCATATTCAAGATGTTGTTACTACGGCCCATAATTTGTTTATAATATAATATTCTTCCGTAATACCTGAAACTGAAACTGTATGTGCGTGCCTCGAAAAACATGCTCGAGGCATCACAGAACCACGGCAGCCGGAACAGCACCCTGAAGGCGTTGTAAGCCCTTTGAGTGTATTCGACCCACAGACTCGTCGAGTACCTACAGACAAGTGCAGAACGCCCAATTACGGTCTCGTAACTTCACTCGTTTTCCGACGTTTGTGAATCTTCTTCGACGTGCAGCAGCTTGATTTTGATTGCCTCTCCCGATCGGAAACTGCGTCTTTTCCGAGTCGAGGTGCATAATTGCGTTTCACAACTGGCCGATCGGAAACGGCCTTTGCTTGAGAGGCAGTAGATGAAACATTAGGCTAATACAGCTGTTTACAGTTATCTTCCTATACTACGAAAACACTACGAGCAACGTCCATATGTTTGTAACTAACCCACGTAACACCTTTTCACAATTATTTGATTAAACTTAGGATCATACAATAAAATTGAAGTATTCTGATTTCTAATCAAAGTGAGAGGAAACCTTAATTTTCTTAAAGAATTTGTATTCATCTATTGCTTTTTATTACAATGTCCATTGTTAGAAACAGTGTTACTATTTATTTTCTTTCATTGTGTTTGCCTACATTTTTGCAAAGGGTTGCTTTTCATTTAGCGGAAATCAAATTTAGCTCGACAGGACATGTTGCCAGGCATCATGATGACGGTGTAAAGTCACAATGGAATAGTGGCCACGTAGTAACTTTTGACTTTGACCTTGACGTTGTCTTCGCCTTCGCCTTCGCCTTCGCCTTCGCCTTCGAATTCGCCTTTGCCTAGAATCTTGACTGCGACTTTGACTTCGACTTCGACTGCCTGCATTCACTCACACTATACGAGTATTAACAGGAGGTAATATCAAACTGTGATTGATGATGATTTTTAATTTTACCTAACACTACACAGCATTTCTCTACTAAGTCTAAAAACTTATATTAATGAATTTCAAACAAAGCCATTCCAACGATTTCTACATAGAATAAAACTTCAATAAATAAATATTAATGTATTGTGACTACAAAAGTGGCGCGCGCGTGTCACGACACTGCAATTGCTCTAACTTTTTCATTGATAAAAAAACTGACCACAAAAGTTTGCTTTTCGGCTTTTTTCAATTTCCATGCGATCCCTCATTAGATTTTGACTTCTTGGTGACAATGGGACTGTTACGGACTCCTTTGTACATTTTGTATTTTGTTTTATGGATCTCATAGTGACGCTGATTTGTTGATTACATACACACACGTATTGTGTCAAGTGAGAAATCTACTTTCATTTGCAGAAAATAATTAGTAATTTGTGATAGCCGAAACGAACCCGGACCAGTATCAAAAACTACCTCAAGATCCTTATATCCTTCGAAACAAAAAAGAATTTTCAAAATCGGTGCACAATTGATGAGAAATTGGTGAATACACGATGATGCCTTTAAAATTTGAGGATTTCCTTCGAATTTCATGGGAACCCCTTATCAGATTCTGTCTTGGTGACAATGGGACCATTACGAGAGTGCACTTTTTCAAACAAAACAAGAATTTTCAAAATCGGTCCACAATTGACAGAGATATCTGAAAACATACATAAAACATGCACACAGCCGAACAAATAACCTCCGTTTTTTTAAAGTCGGTTAAAAAATTAGTAGTGACGCGGCTACAGCATTACTATAGCGCATCTCTAGGTGTCTTATTTGAAGGCGCCTAAATTTTTATTACACAAGCCACAGTATCCTGTTAGAGCTCTAGCCAGCATTCTGACGCCATTCCTGCTCAGTAAAGAGAAAACACCATCGAATGTTTGAAACAATTGATCTGCTGTAATACATAGTAACAACTGGGTATAGAAAATTTAATTATGCCATAGTTATATAATCAAAGTTGTTTAATAAGTTAATTATGGGTAGCGTAAAAACCAGAAACCGTACTCATATACTTGTAAACTTAGTTTCAAATATAACCCATTCCAGGAAAGTAGGTTGTTGACACAAACTTGTATCATATTTTATCATGCCACTTGTTTTAGAAGGTTTTTATCAAGTGTCGATAGTCAAGCATCAGCAATTACGGTTAAGCCTTATCTCAAGTTGATTAGTGTTTAATTATTGCAAACCCAATCGGCGTGGGAGGTATTCAGGAAACCTGTACTTTGTTTATCACTTTTCCGTACAATCTTTTTAATTAAGTTGTTTTTTAATTATAATTATGCTTGCAGGAATGGAGGTATGTGTAGAACCTTGTGTAGGTTATAAAAGTATTTCAGAATGATGCGACCGGACTTGCCTCTTTAATAATATCTATGTCAATGTTATTTACCATTGGTGGTACCTACTTGTAGAAATTACAAAGCTTTGGCGAATACTTTACTTTTGGAGATGCCGCTGCAGCGTCGCATGACAGGGTGTTCAAAATAATATAGTTTTCTCGTGATTTAAGTATTTACATCCTGGCTGCTGAAGAATTCGTAGTAGTTACACATGGTAACTTTAAGCAGCGATGTAAACGCGATGTAAACGCGATGCAAACGCGATACAAACGCGATACAAACGCGATGAACATTTTAAATGAATTAACTAATTTATTTATTTAATGTTATTTACTAATTTCACTTTTAAATTTACAATTAACAAAACAAAATAATGTGCATAAACCTATACAGATTTACATAATGATTCAACATAAGTGACTGTATCGATGCAACCGCGCGTTTTACTCTTAAATGTTTAATTCTCAGTAATGATATTTCCGTTTCGAAATTTTAATTTTGTTTAATTTTTTTTAAATATATATTTCTTTTATCATGCGATCAGTAGGGCGACTATAAGTAGCAGTTTTTTATGGTAATTAGCGTGCTAGGCAATCCCTCTCGACGTCGAGTGGCTTTCATTAGTCACTGGGAGACAAATTCTTAGATTAGACACACAGATTTTTTTTTAAATTTCTACATCTTTACGTAATGTCACACATATACCCACAATAATTACTGACCTGGTATTATAACCAGTGATCGGAAAAGGTAGAGTATTTTTAACCGACTTCAACAAAAGGTTTTTGTGTGTATGTTACGCGATAACTCCGGTATTTGTGAACCAATTTTCATGATTCTTTTTTCGTTGGAAAGAGGGTACCTCCATAGTGATCCCATTTTATTTCGAAGAAAATCATCCACCTCTATGAGTGGCTGTTCACGCATAAAGATTAATTTTTATAGATAGCGCCAAATTTGTAGTATAATGAGCAATACTTTTAATGGTTGATTTTGCTATTCTTTAGTTCAAGGCGTTTTTCTCTCAATATACTTTGTAGGGTAGATGGGTAGGGAGAATCGATTTTTATTATCTCCTGTGTCAAGTCCCGTATAGTGGCGAACTAGGGGATAAATCCGGGTTTGCGCACTTTTCGGTAACCGATTTCAATAACACTTGGTAATATGTAATTCCACGTACTTTTGAGGTCGGTTTTTTTAGTACTCTGTACTGAGATTATTTTATTAAGTACATTAAAAATTGACGTTATTTGGGACAGGTAGGTAGACTCCGGTGTCTTAAAACTATAATATAGTAGCATCGAGTCTTCTTGTAATTCTACGTATACGTATTAGCTTTCCCACTCAACCCAAGGAGCACACTTTATACTCCTCAAAACTATTATATCTATAAACAATCTTATTATGGTACAGGACGTTTAGATAATAGTTCTCTATAAATGGTTTTAGAAAAAAGAAATTGGCCTTATAGACTTATTTCATTCAAGTCAAAATTTTAAAACCTTCTTCTTTCTTGGTCAACCAAACAACTTAATTAAGTGTGATCTCTCTTAAGATTTACTCCTAAAGTCCTTATTTTAATCATCTGTAGATCAACTGATTATTTTTACTAAAATTGTTCTTTAAACATTCAGTAAAGTCTATTAATACTCTAAAAACTAGTGTTATTAAGTTTATTCTAGATTTATTTCATTTATAGACATTCTGTAGCTTATTGTCAAACACGTTATAGCGCGTCTTCAGTAGATTTTATTTTTTTAAATACTATAATTAGCGTTTTTACTTTATTGGACGTTGTAAGAGTTCATGCAAAACGGATAAAGTAAAGAATATTAAAAGATCTGGTGAAGTTGGTGAACCTTGGATATTATATCACATCGTTCGATGCATTAGTCGGTGATTCGCGCGCGAGCCGGGCATGATGCATTTCTGTTTGTTGACAAATAAATAAACATTGTGAAGTAATTACTTCTCTACGTGTTCTGAAGTCATAAAAGCAATTTAAATGAGCGCGTAAACTACTGTACTTCGGTGTTGTGTATATGTATTGTGCCGTCTATCAATGGAATACAGTGAAATCATTGTGTGAACTGTGAGTGGCGTGAAGAAATAACCTCAATTTTGTAATGAAACTTTTATTTCTTCCAACAGAATGTTAGGTATGTCATTGAAATATACCTTATCTGAGAGGGAATTTATCCACCTTTCTAGTCATATATAACACACTCCATATAATTAATTATACAGAATGAAGTTATTTTTGCGACAAATTGAATTTTTAAATTTTTTTTTAACTTTGTGTTCTGAAAAGTTTTTTATTGCATAATACGCTCACCATTCCCTATAACTTTTACTCCTTATAAAGGTTTTGTAATACTGTCAAAATAAAAAATCGCTTAGGAACATAGCGTTTTGTAGACAATTATAAAAGCTTCATAGGAGTGAATATTCTTCTACAAAACCAACTACACTAAAGCAAGTACAAATAATCTTTTCGTATTCTAAAGTTTTTCTATAGGTAAAGCTATAGACAAAACGCTCCCAACAGTATTTTCAAAAAACCTCTAAATTCTCATCGCCATTTTTATTTTAAAGGATGACCATGAAGTAGCCGAGAAAAAGTTCTTTTCTTTTTTTAAAGTAGATCTAAATTGAAATTAGCTTGAAGAAGCCTAGAACGTCTTGGAAACGGTTTGTTTTGTGAGTTATTTTGTATATTTAAGCCTTAAATATAAATATAAATAAAAATAAATATTACAACCGAAAATCGATAACTGTATTTTTATAAAGTTTATATCTATACATAAATATTTAAAATACAGCGAGCGCATTAGTTTTATGACAGGTTTTTCATTACTTTTCACAATGTATTTAAAGTCGTTCCTTCTTCAAGTTATCTTGAGGGAATTTGAACTCTTAAAATGTTTGTACATTTTTTTTTCGAATTAAATTCTATTAGATATCTTATAGTATATATTTAGATATAGATGTGCTGCTTAGGAATTTTCATGACATAATCTAAAAGAAGAAGTAAGAGAATGAAACAATAAGCCTCTGGCATTGACTTACAATTATATGGACGTCGGGTCCGCGCTAAAAAGTGTCCGCACTTATAAGGCGCTAAAATCGTATACAGAGCGCGACACTCCGCTTTAGTCTTCATTTGTTCTACTGACAGCGCGATACTGCGATGACATTACAATTTAAATTTCGAATAGGTTGACTTGGGACATTATTTTCGTGGTTTTTGTATTAGACCCGTCGTCCATTTATTTGTAAGTCAATGGCCTCTGGCTAACAATAGAATCAGAAAGTTAAAGCGTATACCTAAAACTACACGAAGAGTCGATGTGACAGCTTTAGGATCTCGGGGGAATGTTCATAAATCAACAATATGTTTGACGGAAAAAGTTGCTGGTAAAAGGAAAGCTGGTCGTAGGAAAAAATCGTGCCTGAGGAACATACGAGAATGGCTGGGATAGCGAGTGTCGCCCAACAGTTCAGCATCGTCAGAAATAAAGATAAATATGCTGAGCTGACTGCCAACCTTCACTAGTTGAAGAGGCAAGTTACGAAGAAGAAGAATTTACAGCTAAATTATGCACTATAATGAAATATCTCATAAATACAATCGTTAACTATCTTAAGACACGAATAGCTCGATAGATTAACTACACATATTGCGCACTATAAGTTTCCGGAACTGGCCACTTACGTAAACAATATTTAAAAACAAATTTCAACATTTGAACATGCAACTCTTTGGCTGTAGAATACAATTTGTTTCATCTGACTGTCACTTATTTTTACATTGTGACGTCGTTTTAGAAATTAGTTGTCCACATCACCATGGACTTAACTCGTGAAAACTTTCGAAGTGTGATTTTCTAGGACATTAAATGTAATTTAACAGCTCAGCGGAGATTCGCTCGGCTTCTTTTGGCAATGAAGCACTATGCACGACGACTAATTATAGCTGGTTTGCAGAATTCAAACGCGGTCGTGTGAATCTCAGTGACGAATTTCGTGATGGTCGTCCGTCCACTGCTGTGAACAACAAAAACATCGATGCTGTACGCCGTATGAGCAAAACGGACAGTCATGTAACATACCATGAGATTCGGGCATCATTAGGCATAGACATGAGTCAAATACAATCAATACCTACTACCCGCTCACGCGATATATGCAGCCGTAGACGCATACCACACCTAGAGGTGCCGGTGATGATTTTATACCGATTTATCGGATATCGAAGTTATAACAGGTAAAAGAACTAATATTAATTGCTATTTCGGTAACTACTCTAGCAAACCATAAAGTTTTTAATGCCTGGGTCTGTCATTTAAAAAAAATAAACAACTTCAAAAATACGTCACGACAATCGTGCGTGTTATTGTTTGGGCTGGTGATTTCGGTGTTTATTTATTGAAAACATACCGTAAGTAGTATTTTTTAAGTTTACCCTGAATATAAATGTTTATAAACTAAGGAGTAATTTCATGGTAAACGTTAGAACCACTCAAACGGAATATTATCATATTTATCCAAGTACACCAAAAATTTTTGTTGGTAGTACGGAGGGTATTTATTTAGCAATGCAGAATAATAATTTTTATTTATAAAAACTTGTATTTAAACTGAATGCTTTTCTTATTTGCGAAACCAAATAGCCGCCATTTTGCGGTAGGATGAGCGCATCGCGTGAGCGGTTATACAGACATTTGGGTATGAAAAAGCTGTGCTCTCGGTGGATCCCACACAATTTGACTGAGACTCAAAAAACGGATCGCGTCACAATGCCATGTTTACCAGATTCAACAAAGGGGCGTCAAATTTGGTGTGGGACATAGCAACAGGTGACGAAACATGGATTTCTAGTTACGATCTCAAAACAAAGCAGCAATCGAGCGTATGGGTCTTTCAAGATGAGCCGAAACCAACCAAAGTGGTGAACGTGCAAAGTGCCTCTAAGCGGAGGATTGCTTCTTTTTTAAATAAAACTGGACACATGGCTACTGTTGCTTTGGAGAATTGTTGTACTGTGAATAGTGAATGTTACACGACCATTTGGTTGCCGGAAGTTATTGACAAATTTCGTAAAAATAACCGTAAACGTCGAATCATCTTGCACCACTATAATGCCAGTTCTCACGCGGCCAGACAGACAAATGAATTTTTCAAGGTGAACAACATTGACTTTATGAGCTATCCCGCGTACAGTCCCGACTTGGCACCTTGTAACTTTTATTTATGTTCAAAAATTAAGAACCAGTTACACGGTCAACGATTTTATTCACAACACGTTCAGAAATTAAATAAATAGGAAACGGATTTCGAAAAAATATCACTATTTAAATTTTTCTGAATCCGTCACTGTACAAAAAAGCTGTGCTGCGCAAACGATCCCTTCGTATGAAATAACAAAGCAATATTTATCGCAAAAAGTAAGAGGCAACCTTTGATCTAAACGGTTTTCTATTTTGAAGAGCTCTATTAAAGGGAATTAAGTGGAATTAAACTAAACAAACATAGTGTACTTCTAAATCGATTTTAACCATCCCAATTAAGCTGCGAAAATTTTCTTTTGTTATGGTTTCTCTTTGTAATAAGACTATTTTTAAACTCGAAGGGAATTAGATCCCCGTTGATCGAATTGCAATTTATAACTTAGATAATTACCTCTTTAATACTTAAGTTTGAAAATGTTTCCTTTGTTTTACTGTATGTGTATTTATTACTAGCAGTTTGAGGTATTTTGAATGGTATTCTATCACAAACTCGAATTTATTTTGTCCGAAATAACGTTTGTTAGAATTTTCATTACCCCGAAAAGCGAAATATAACTGTTGTTCTTTCAGGATATGTTGAATGTTTATCGCAAGACACGATTGGGTTCGGTTAGTAACCTAACCTTCTTCTCGAAATTACTTTCGAGGTTATGAAAATTCGAGCAAATGTTATTCCTGGAAAATGTCATTTTGAACCTTTGTTTCAATAACAATCTCAGTACAGAATACTAAAAAAGCGACCTCTAAAGTTCGTGGAATTCCACCTAACTACCAAGTTCTATTGAAATCGGTTACCGGAAAGTGCGCCAAACCGGATTATATTTAAATGGGACCAATACAGAGATAACCTCTTTCCAACAAAAAATAAATACTTACAAAAAAACAGTTGAATTGAGAATCTCCTCCTTTTTTGGAAGTCTGTAAAATAAAAATCACTTAAATAATAATAATAATGATGATGATGATGATGATGATGATGAAGAAGAAGAAGAAGAAGAAGAAGAAGAAGAAGAAGAAGAAGAAGATGATGTAGATGATGATAAAAAATAATAATTTAGGCCTTGGGAGAGGCGAGAGTCTAAAATAGATATAATAATAATAATAATAAATCTTATTTTAATCGAGCCATTCTGACTAACAGACATCACGCTAGTAAACAAGATTGACAAAACCCGATTTTTAATAGACATTGCCGTACCAAGCACCCACAACTTACAGTCTACAAACAATATCAGAAAAACTCTAAATACACAGAACTAAAAGAGGAAATATAGCATTTAAAGAATAATAGTACCAATAGTTATTTCAACCACAGGCGTCATTCCCAAACATCTACACAAGTCATTGCATTCCCTGAATCTCCCATCAAACATATGCCACTTGTTACACAAGGCAGCCATCCTTAATACTTGTCGCATTGTCAGAAGGTTCTTGCAGATGAAAATGAAAGGGGACAAAGTAAGCTTTTGTTACGCACCACCACCAACATCGTCCATATAGACATGCTGCATTTGCTTGATTTCGGTCCGCAAGTGTGGTTCAAACCTGCTGCAAAAAAAGCTGAGAAAAACAAAGAAAAATAATGAAAATAATAATAATAATAATAATAAAATCGTTTATTTATCTCAACATATTAATAAGTAAAAATAAATATAAGCTTTACACAGCGCTTAGTAACAACAATAGTGGTGTGAGATAAAAAGGTCTGTAGTTCAGCACAATGGCGGGTAACGGAGTTGTTAAATACTCCGCCATTTTGCTACAGCCTTGGCATGTTCATAAAAAGAAGAAGAACGAACACGCATTATCATTCTACTTCTAAGATTTCGAGCCGATTATTAGACACTTACCACACATGAATCGTTATACAGATTTTTTCGTCCTATATTCGCACTATACAGACACAGCTACACTACAATGCCTACCTCCCAGGTTTGCTTGGACAATAACCAATTAAAACGTTTCTTACGGAAAGTACGTAATGTATACGTACGTACATCATCATCAGCCTATCTTAGTTCATTGCCAGACACAGGCCTTTCCCAAAGCGCGGCGTTTCGTCCGGTTCTTGGCTTCTCGCATCCATCTGCTGCCAGCAGCCTTTCGCGGATCGTCTCTCCATTCCGGCCAGAGGATGTCCTACGCTACGTCTGCGGAGCCGTGGTCTTCACTCAAAAGCTCGCTTTCCCAATCGATCGGTTCTTCGATAGTTATGGCAAGCCCACTGCCACTCCAGCTTGCTTATTCTACCAGCTTTGTCGACGACATTGGTTCTCTGTCGGATAAACTCATTTCGTATCTTGTCCTTCAGAGAAACTCCAAGCATAGCTCATTCCATAGCATAGATGGACTAGCCGTATCTTAAGTGCTCACGTCTCGGCTCCGTATGTCATAACTTGTAGAACGCACTGACTGAAAACCTTTGTTATGAACCTTTGAGGTATGGGTGACGAGAAGACTCGACAAAGTTTTCCAAACGTTGCCCAGTCAAGCGAATCCTCTTTTTGGCTTCCTTGTTCTGAGTCTATAAAAATAGAGGTCACCAAATAGTATTAAAAAAGGTCTCAAACAACCCTAGAATAAACAATTAACTTACTTATAGTGCGTTTTATACATAAAGGGTTGGTTAGGAAAAAATTTAAAATCTACAAAATTTATACAAAAGTACACAATTGCTTCATTGACGTTTTAACATAAGGATGGGGCAAGTAAAAATGTTAATTCGTTTTTTTTTTTCAAATAGACGCATGGCAATGATGGTACAGTCGAGAGCATAATTCTTAAGCTTGATACTTTGGAGTGTGGACTGTTCTTATTATAGCAATTGGAATTGGAGAGACGCTTCGTCGACGGCAGGTGAGCGTGCCGACAGCTCAAAGCTGAAAGGTAGTAATAATCGGTCTTTTTTATTATGGAGTATAATGACATTTGCAGGGTTGCCAGTTCTCATAAAATTTTAAATAGTCATGTAGTAGTTGTCGACAGTTTTATCGATAAATTGTGAAAGCAGGTAAAATTTTGCAATAAAAATGAATGGATTGTGAATGTTACGCTGTTCTAATGATTACTAATTCCATTATTATATTCTTTATTCTTATTTTGAGAGTTGGTTTATTGGCATCAAAATAAATGTTAGTCATACACATTTTAATAACGACAGGCGGATTTGATTATGTGTATTAAAATTAAAATGAAAAACTATACAATATGCCTCCTATTTGTATTTTCAATACTCATCCTTCTAAATTTAGTGTATGAACGAATTAATTTTCAAAAACCAACAGTTTAAATGAACCTATGCCCAGCAGTTGGACGTATAATGGGCTGGTGATGAACAAAATGAAACAATTTCTCCTATTAATTGCATAAGCGTAACCAACGTTCAGTCGATAGTCGACGTAATATTTATTGACTGCAATCCCTAGCTGTTTGCAAGCGGGCAACACTTTTGCGCAATGGAATGTTATTTTACTCCGTCTTAAAAAAAGACAGACTATAGCGTCAACGGCTTAACTGTAATGCACAACGCGAGGTGAGCGAGTCAAAAGCTTCGATATCTATGTGGACAACAAGGAGGGTGCTGTACGTGCACCCGGAGGCGTTCACCCAAGGCCTTTTGAGTACCAGATGAAGTCTGTGTCAACGGGCTGACCTGGGGTCGGGACCTGACTGAGTAGATCCCTGTGTAAGCTTAACCAAAAAGTTGTGTAGGGATGGCACTATAATTTAGACTGTTCTTATAGCAAGCGACATAGAGTAGAATTTAAATCTTAAGCTAGATGCTTAAGAAGCTAGAAGCTTAACGTAATCTTGACCCTGTACACGTTTATAAAAAAAATACATATTCATTCTAGCCCTAAATAGCCGCAAATTGTAAATTTCTGTAAACCCATGACAGGTTAGTACCTATATATCAATCCTTTATATCCATTAACCTCAATAAGCCAATTTAATTTCGTTATTTATGTAAATATTAATAATTAAAATAAAACTTGTGTACTAAATACGTAGATACATAAGCTAACGCCCTTGTCTCACACGAACGGTAGGCAGAAACCACGGTACGCCACTATGTCCAGTACTTTCGAGCCTAACATAGGTAGATTAACTACCTTTTTCATACAACTTCTTTCATTCTTGTATTTCGGATCCCAGGAGGTCTACTCTCTTCCTGGAAAACGAAATTTCGTTAACGAACGATATTTAAACGAAGTTTCGTCAAATGACTTTACTCTAATTCTTTTTCGGTCAACAATTAATACAATTGTTTTGCTTTATTTTTAAATTTTACATGTAATATTTGGTTCATTAAGTATTTATTGTAATATTCATGCAGAAAATATAAAGAAACAAATAAAAATATATTTTTGACATAATTAGTCGAGACGCTATAAAATACTCATAGTTATCCGATTTATTTGAAGAGTACCATTTCATGCAAATTATAGGTGGCAAAAGTATGACAACCAAAAATTTCCGTATATCAGAAGCTATATTCTAAAATTGTATTCTTTGTAAACTTATCGTACATAATATTTACAAAAAAATATGAAAATGAAGGCATTTGAAGCTCTTGGCGAGATTTCTCGTAACCATTATCTCCTGAAAAAGCAAAAATATAATGCAGTAACAGATTTTATTCAATCAACTTGCACAATCTTTATTTCCTTGGGTAGAACTATATTTTGTACATGTTTTCCGAAATTTGCACTAACACTCTTCTTGTTCTTCGGCCAGCAGAAGAAACAGCTAATTCAGAGGCAACCTTCTTTCAGATAGGAGTTCATTTTCTCCCAACTCGAGAACAACAATCGTGAGCTCGTTCCCATAACGTCTTTCTTTTGAAAGTGATAAGGGCACTATTTCTTGGCACTACTCTATAAATAGAAATGTGCAATGTGGTATGCAAAAATAAATTGCCGATGGAGTCTGTAATTTCCTACAAAAGTCAGGAATTCCACATTTATACGTAGGTGGTTGCACTGCCGGCGACGACGGTTTTTCCTACGCTCTGAACGTTCTACAGGCAGAACCTCGATCATCGACAGCATTGTTGCAGTTAATTCAATTAATTTTTTAACAAAATTCACGTTTAGTAAAATCAAAAGGTAGCACTTTTAGTTTCATCAATTTGACATTATGATTCCGAAGAATTAACTATCAAAATCAAATTTTCGTTCGGATGTTCATGAATTAGAGTAAGAAAACCTTAGACTATTATTTTTTTCCATCCTCTGAAGGTAACGAACAACTAAACGTCATACAATTTCCGTTCGAACAAAATTTCGCATTGAAATGGAATTGTGGCAAGAAACACGCGAAACTTCGATCGAAATTTCGTTTTTCGTTGAAAAAGAGTAGACCGCCAGTCTTTTTGAGAACATCACTGATCTGGTCAATGTAAGTCCTTCTAAGACGACCTCTTAAAACCCTTCCATTCACATTCGGATCATAAAATCTGTTTGATAATTCTTTTTACATCCATCCGCTCTACATGCCCAAACCACTTCAACGTTCCGTTCCATTCTCACTTGTACACTTCAGTTTGAGAAATAACTTCATGCGAACATAAAAAACCTTATCAATTTTAACCCCCGGTGTAAAAAGAAGGAAGTTTGGTAGCCTATGTCTGCGTGTGTATGTAGGTTTGTATTCTCAAACGAATGGACTGATTTGTAAACGTTTTTTTATCGTATCTAAAAATACATCATTACAGTTCATAATGATAATTATCCGTAATTTGTCCAAAACGGGTCCGCCAGAAAGTTGAACATGGTGTCGCCATCTAGTCCAGACAAAAGGAACTGCGCTGTTGTAAAAGCACTTGAACTTTCAAACAACTAAGGTACTTCGTTGGTTAGTAGTTCACTTTAGCGGCAGTAACTTTGGAGCTTAAAAAAATACCACAACCAAGACATGAACCGCTAAGCTGTACAGATTTTGAAATCGCAAAAAACACCAACTTTACCGTCAATTTAGTATTCTAATACAACGCTTTATCGCTAGATGGCGCCGTAAGTATTAGAAAGCATAGATTAGAAAACTGCTGTCGTCGAGACGCGTGTTGAAACTCAGGTAAAAGAATCTTATGGAGAAAGGTTCTACCTTTAAAACTCCAAAATTTTGGTAACGTTAGAGGCTTTGTTCGCATCGTATTATATGAACATAATTTTATTCAAAATAATTTAGTTTCACTCTTCGATTGGACATAGATTGTAAAATAACATCGATAACTTTGGATCTAATTTAAATTTAAAAATCCTAGTCTTACTTCCTAGTATTTAAGGTTTTGTTGTACCTTTATTTAACTAAATAATTATTTAATAAACAAACTTCAAAAAAAAAAACATTAAATTATCATTTAATTATTGTTAAAGTATTACAAATCTTAAATTTTCTACCATTTTTACTTACTTTATTTTAAAAAAGTTATTGATGTCCTTTTACTCATCACAGAAAGTACTGTCAATATCAGTTTAAACGTTTTTGAAATCTTTTAAATTTATGGAATAATCGCCTGGACACACTTAGAACCAACATACTAGATAACTATGTGAACTTTTTAAATTAGTTTTACACATTGGTTAATGGAAAAGCCTGGAACGTTATGTCAGAAGCAAATTACGTGGTATAAGAACTTTTTTTGCTGAACAAAGAGAGTCGGGCAAATATAACGATCCACCAACAAATCGACTCATCCGTAGAATAAAGAGCTATATGCAAGACTACTTGTTCTCAAGACATAGTACATTTCGTTCGTTCTTCTTCGCTGTGAATATAAGATCGACTGTTGTTCGATTGTATATTTTTGAAACGAAATAAGATATATAAATTGTCAAAACGCCTTTACATAGGCCTTACTTTGAATAACGAAACTATTCACGTAACGTAGTTATTCTTTTTTCGCTGTCTAATTACATCGGACTCTGTTCTTCGGATGAGTCGAAATATTTTAAGGAACACTACGACAATGTGCGGTGAGGATCAGAGCATCCTTTAAATAAATATTATAGCAGTAAGAAAATATTATTATAGCACTACAATGCATTTTGGTGTTATTTTTTTATGCAAAGACCGAACAAACACTTGTTTTGCCAGACCAGCAGCTTGATTTTTATTGTCACTCCAGATCGGAAACTGCGTCTTTTCCAAGTCGAGGCGCATAATTGCGATTCACAAGTGGCCGATCGGAAACTTTTGACATTTGTAATCGGAACAATAGTTGATTTAACTCACAAATTAGAAAGATAGTAGGAATCAGTTTCATCTTCTCGCTCAGAAACCTGATTTCGAGACTACCCGATCGGATCAATTCCTATTCGAATCAAAATCAGGACGCGGGGCTAACTAAAATATATGACTATCATGGTAGTAAAAAGTCATGGTATGCAATAAAATAAAAATATTGTAAAACATTTTGTTTTAATTTACAGTTTTGTTTTTTCAGTAAATTGAGTAAGGCTTTACAAAGTCGATCTTAAAATACGATGACTTAAAATGTTTTTTTTACGGTACCAAGTGACATGACGAACAAGTTGTGCTCCTGCTGCTTAACGACACGTATACAGTTGCAGTGCCGTTCAGAGCTTTAAACTGCAAAGACATGAGGGGCACTACCACTGCGCTCGTCACTTCGAGGCATAAGTTGATAACGTGCCTGTATTTTCACCAGCACCCTTACCCTTTGACACCGAAACACAGTAATGCTCGCGTTACTGCTTGGCGGCAGACATAGGTAAGGTGGCAGTACTTCCCTGGACCCGGGCGGCGTCGTGGTGAATGTTCACTGATCCCACGGCGCCGACTCAACCGGCGAGAGGGAAACCCGGGGGGGTTTTAGTGGGGTAGGCCTTCCAGTGTGGAGGGAGAGTCCCCACATAACCGCTGAGTCTCCCTGGGCTCAGGGGTATCCATAAAGATTTCCCCCGTCAAAAAAAAAAAAAAAAAAAAAAAAGTACTTCCCTGGACGAACTCTTTCACAAGGTGCTCTATTGTTATTTCCTTGGACTCGACTCAAACATATTTATCGGCAACTATAAAAATTCTATCGTAAGCATATTGCACTAAGGTTAAGTTTTCGTTAAAAATACTTTACTTTATTCATCAATAGAGTATGCAAGTGCTTCGTTCATTTCAAAATAATGAAAAAGAAACTTACTAAGCCATCGTACTCTTTTTATTAAAGAAAATTTAATAAAGAATATTTTATTTAGAATAGGAATATGCTTTTCATATTAAAGTTTCTTCTTGAATAAATGAATGAATGAATGAAATAGTCTTTATTGCACATTAAAATGTATATGCACCAAGACCCTTACCCGAACGCAATAATGCTCACATTTCTATTTAGTTTCAAAATTAAGTAGTCAAAATTTTATTTAAAATGTTACTATTTTATATTTTCACTTTTTTGTATACTACATAACACAAAGAAGCGCTTGTAATACAGCTTAGCACTACAATCCGATAGAGCTTATGTCTAGACTGAAAAGAGTTTGCTAAGCATAAAATCTGTTAAATTTTTACGCATTTTTGTTTTACGACTTTAATTTCAGAACGAAACTTTTTGCTCGTTTAATATCGCTTCATGTATTTCTTTATGCCCTTCAATAAACCTCCGCGTAAAAAGCTATATTACTAAATCTACTCCGCTTATTTATGTACTATTGTCACACTGTTATACATAAAATAGAAAATGAAAACATCACGGAGAAACCTGTTAAGGACATGTTGAAAAAACCTATGGAACACAGTCATGTAAAATCATCAGTAGGGTGCTGGTCAGGGCGGTATACTAGGGCCACATCCTTTTTCTCAATACTTTAGACTAATCTTAAGTGGTTATATACTCGATGTCTTAAGACCACAAATGATTTGAATGTCCACGGGTGAGCACGGGTCTCCTCTAAGGATGCGGGTTGAGGACTTAACAGGTTGGGTTATGATACTATGACACTTTTGTAATAAAAAGCTTATTTTACTACTTAGATTACTATAGCAAGCACTTTTAGCAATAGTTCGTCTTTTAGTAATATAAATCGATACCGCCCATGTAAGTTGTTGTAAGTAAAGTGTCATTTTTTCAAAAGTAATTTTTTGTTTTGTACCCATTTTGTACCTTAGATATTACCTTTTTTTATGTATATTAAAGGTTCCTTATTTAAAAGTAAGTAAAAGTAAGGAAATCACTTAGTGTTATGTTTAGTTTCAAACATGGAACCTAAAATATACATAAAAAGGATATAATATATAAGTTAAAAAGCAAAAAATTGTATTTTGACTTACAATAAATTACGTGGGAGGTATCGCAATATACTACTGGATCTATTTAAGCAGCCGTGGTATTCATATCCAGATGTTCCAAATATAGATCAAGACTTACAAACATTTTCTCGACAGTCAGTAATCTCGGCAACCGTCAATTCAAGCTATTCAATACAACGTTAACTTTCCAGATCAAAGAGGTTTTTAACACACGCACTGTATTTACATGTTCATTCATTGAAATTTGTTTATAATCAGGTTACATAGACCCATAAATACATAACTTATAGACCAACATACATAAAAATATTAAAATAAACACTAATTAATTATTTACACGTATGTAGTGCGTATGACGCAACGCAGTTGTCCGGCAACAACGGTGCCATACGATGCGTGGTGTCGATGCTGCGTTGTACTACATATAAATTAGAACTACATGCCACATAGTGCTTTGAAACAGCACGCGGTGACGCGAACGGAACACTCGGTCAAAGGACCAGCAGCTTGATTTTGATTGCCTCTCCCGATCGGAAACTGCGTCTCTTCCGAGTCGAGGCGCTTTGCGATTCACGACTGGCCGATTGGAAACTTTTGACATTTCACATCGGAACAACAGTTGATTTAACTCACAAATTAGAAAGATATTGTAGGAATCAGGTTCATCTTCTCGCTCAGAAACCCATCTGATTTCGAGACTATCCGATCGATCGATCCCAATTTGAATCAAAATCAGGACACAGGACACGAAGCGGGAAGGGGTGCAGCCGTATGTAAGTAAGCGGCATTACATTGTGACACCGCATTGCTCGTGTGGCACTTGGTGCATTGAAACCACAGACCACATAAATACTAGTAAATTGAAACCAATGCACAATGTTTCTACTCTCACCACAATGAATTAAAAATATAAACGTTTTTATTTCGAATATAACCATAATTATTTGGTAATACAACTTAGAATCTAATATTAGCATCTCATAGCTAAATTGGTGGGGAAATTCAGTCAACTTCTTATACAGGCCAACTTCGACCCGCGAAGGGCTTTTATCCTGCCCACCATCGCCAACGTCCCTTCTAAAGTAGGAGTGTATGGTCCTCGGAAATAGATTTTGACTGCCGCGTCATTGTGTGTCTCGACATTACATACAAAATAACATACATATTATATCGCGTTCGTGAGTGACACAAAACTGCATAATTTAAAAAAATATTTCAAAAGAAATATTTGATACCTCTGTGAATTTTTGTTTTTCTAGCCCCCAATGAAAAAAGTTAGCCCACCCTTTTTCTAAAATTCAGAAATGTATGTAATTTAGAAATCACATTCATGTATTATTTATAATGTATTCGATATAATAATAACAATAAGTATAGACGGAATTGGCTGTACGTTTTTATTTATGTTTTCATTGTTTTGACGCCATTGGTTTTCCATGAATAAATAAATTTATAATAATAAATAATATTAATTTTGACTATAGATAACACATTCAGAGATACGTTATAAGAATAATAATTATTGTGCAAAACAATTACACCAATATCCTTGTCTCAAATTAGGGAATTAAACAGACTACCACAATTAAAATGGGAGCTGTATTTTTTTTTTTGTAAACCAAATAATTCACATTCAGTGGTTACATACCGTATCTTTAAATGAAAGTCAAAATTAATTAATCTTTATTTCATTGGTAAGCAAATTATACTTCAAATCATCATTTTAATTGGACTCTACTGCTCATTTGTAAGGCAGATTTTCCAGAGAAGAATGAGCATGAAACTGTTTAAAAAAGAAATGAAAAATCTCTAAGGGTTAAAGGTAAAGGGTGTAAAATTTATCATTTATAATATTTATATTTCAAACAACATAAACACTACCTGAAAGATCTAAAGGAGTTACTACTATGAATTTTTGTCATAAAAATAAGCAGAACGAGGCGGAAGCGCACCTTTTTATTATTAAACCACATGAGATTATACGTCAAAAGCGCTATTATCACATGAAACTCATAACAATAAAGCAAACTACACGAGACAAATTATTTGGATATAATATAGAATAGAAACAAAATATTAAAGATTAATATACCTGACCACTTAGCTGACCTTTTGGTTCTAGGAGTTCTAGGACCTTTTGGTCCTATCACAAACTCGAAATTTTTTCATCCGAAATATCGTTTGTTCGAATTTTCATTTCACCGAAAACCGAATTACAACGAAACCGTTATTCTTTCAGGATATATTGGATGTTTATCGCAAAGACACGATTAGGTTCGGTTAGGTTAAGTTAGATTTAAAAGAAAAAACTTTTTCCTCTCAAAATTACTTTCGAGGTTATGAAATTTCGACCAAACGTTATTTCTGGAAAATGTCATTTCGGACTACTGATAGGTAACCATTCTAAGAGCCTTCTTAGCATTCAACAAAAAGGACTAAAGGAATTCCAGCTGAAATGAAAATCTTGTATTTACGAAATGTAATTAAAGACCAAATTGGCTTTAAAAGTTTCTAAAAATGGCACCAAAATGAATTTACTGCTCACAGGCGAAAGGTTGAGTTTGTTTAACACTTTTCGTCACATTTATCTACTCCCACCCAAAAAGGCCGTTAGGAGTCGGTTATCTTAGGGCATCGAATTATTACATTATATTTATACATTATATACAGCATTATTATTCAAAGCATATTAAACATATTGGCATAGGTATTAAATAAAATTGAGATATGTTGGGTTCTTAGGTTATCGCGATTGTTACACATCGAAAGAGAAACAATATTTTTTTTCTAAATGGCGTATAATATTATTATTTTTTATAATAAACCAATATTTCGGGCTCTTTACAGATGGCATGGTTGAATAAGAAGTATACACGATTTCGGTCCGAAAACATTGTTTCATTCTTCAATGTGTTACAATCGCGAAAACCTACGTAGGTAGCAGTAGAGAGCACCCTGTGAAAGATTTCGTTCAGGGAAGTTTTGATGACGAACAAAATGGTAATCTAGACGCCTGTCCATAACAGTTGCAGTGCCACTCAGAGCTTTAAATCGAAAAGATCTGAGGGGCACTGCCACTGTGCCTGTCACTCTGAGACATAAGTTGACAAGTCCTATATGGCTGTAATTTCGTACTTACCCTTCTAAACCGAAACACAGTAATATTAACATTACTGCTTGGCGGCAGAAACAGGTAAGGACGAACTCTTTCTCTTTTTTTCTCTTTTCTTTTCTCTTTCTACTGTTGCTAAAAAGTACTGCTACCTTACCTATTTTTGCCGGCAACCGTTATTTCACAATAACAATAGCATTACTGTGTTGCGGTTTTGAAGGGTAAGGGTAATGGTCAAATTACAGACACATAGGACTTGTCAACTTATGTCTCGGTAGCAGTGCTCCATAATCTTTGCGACTTTTTCGGCGCGCGATTTGCTCGCCCCGCCACTTGATATCATAACAAAAATCATTTTCCGGAAAGTGAAATAACAAACTTAAACAAATGGGAATAAAGACTAACACATATACTATACCTGTACAAAATTGGATAATACTGCGAAGACGAATTGACGTAATTGAGGAGATTGCGTATTCAGAGCACCGCATTTCAAATTTAACCAAAATGTAGACATTGACGAGACGTCGAATGCCCTGGTGCGTGCCGCTGGAACGTCGAGTTCGTCATGATTAGTGGCCGGATATTTGGATGCTTCTATATACATATAGACATTGTTGTCGAAATATAGGAACGGCATCTTAAAACATATTTTTTCTTCGTATCAATCCCGACATGACATGTAACTATGTTAATATTTTAAATACTTAAAATTTGGGATCACTATTAGGGTTAGTAGCAGTAAAGCGCCTTGTGAAAGAGTTCGTCCAGGTGTTGGGATGCAATGGCCACCTTCTGCGAAAGCATACTTTCGCACAAGGAGGCCTCGGAGCGGCTCAGAGAGGACGACCTCCTCGCTGAGCTGCTACGAAGACGGCGGCTGGGGAGACGAAGAAGGCAGCAGTGAACCGCGGGGACAGGGATCGGCGGACCCTATATCCAAGTCTGCGCTCACAAATGCGAGGGTGCCCTTGTGTTGACCCGGAGCACTCCCCGAAGGCCGAGGTTCGCTCACGCGGACCATTCGCCGAGGCGTTCCTGTAGTATGCGTAAGCAGATTCAGGGGCGCCTCCTTATAGCGGTAGGGGTTAACCGCTAGATTTTAGTGTGTATACCGGGCTATGGCACACATAACCGCTCGCAGCTCCCCCCGAGCCGAGCGGTACGCGTAACGCGTATCCGAGGCATAAAAAATGGGTAGTACCGCCACCTTATCTATTTCTGCCGCTAAGCAGTAAAGTCAGCATTACTTTGTTCCGGTTTTGAAGGGTAAGGGTGCTGGTGAAATTACAGGCGCATGAGACTTGTCTAGACTCTGTTATGTCTCAGAGTGACGGGCACAGTGGTAATGCCCCTCAAATCTTTACCATTTAAAGCACTGTAACTGTTATGGAAGGGCGTTGTAGCTTACCATCAGGCGCACGACTTGTTCAACCCGTCTCTTGACATTATAAAAAAAAGGGTGCCTATAAATTAAACGCGTGTAGGAACGCGGCACAGCATATAATCGACCGTACGTTCTGTGATCCAACGTCAATATTGTACTTACGTGTTTTATCAATTTTAACACTATGAAATACCCACGCCCTTACTAAAACGTGACTAAGACTGTTTTCGTGTTATCAAATTGAATAACAGGCTCTAATTCAGTTCTAAAATGTTGAATCATACTTACGAGGACGTGCGAGGTATTTAGGTTCAATATTTTTTTATGGCACTTTTAGTAGCAGCATGGCTCCGTATGATCGAATTTGTCCACCGTTGATCCGGGTGCATAACTAGGTACCTCTCTGAGTGAAGAAATAAATTTCTCACAGATGGCGCTACGGCAAAAAAGTCGTCAAAAACCAAAAACAAAGATCTGCAACAAACACATAGAAAAGATCGTGAGGTCTAGTGGTTCATTGTGTGGCGTAACAGATACTCTGCTGAGTATCTGTTACGGATTGCCTGAGCGTGCTGGTTCGAATCAAGTATGATTTTTTCTTAGAGTTTTGAATGAATGAATAAAATATTCTTTATTGCACATTAAAATTACAATGCCAACTCAGTACAGTAATGTAACTATCACAGAGTAACCCAATGTCCAACAGGTGGCCTTATTGCTAAGTAGCAATTTCTTCCAGGCAACCTTCTTTTGATCTTTGATGTAATAAATAGAATAAACTAGTGGAGCAAAATTCACAAAAAAAAATTAATATCGTGGTAGTAAAATATAGTGACATTCAGTAAACTTAAAAATTCGCATACATAACTTAAACATTTCGACTCATCCGTAGAATACAGATCTATGTGCAAGATTACTTGTTCTCAGGACATTTCGTTCACTCCTTCTTCGCTGTGGATGTCAGATCGACCGTTGTTCGATTTTATATTTCCGAAACGAAATAAGGTACATAAATTCTTAAAACACCTTTACATACGCCTTAGTTTGAATAACGAAATTATTCTCGTAACGAACTTATTCTCTTTTCGCCATCTGCGTCTGTTCTTCCACTTAGCTATTACCTTATTTCTACGTTACCTAATATGTTATAATTAGATTCACATAATTCCTTTATATGTACCAGTAGCATAAAACATAAAATTCTATGTCACGACAGGGTCAAGAGCACGTCAACTTTGACACTTCATTTTTAAACTCAACTCTATACTGCTCACAATAAGAACGTCCCACAGTGTTAAACTTGATATGCTTTGACGATACAAAAGTACGTTAATAAGATAATTAGTTCTTGTTTACATGGCTTCAGCCAATTAGGCAGATAACCGATTATTTTGTATATGTCGACTGTTTTTCTTCAGGGTTGATGGATTTCAGTTCTTCGTTCTAATTTAGTAACTGTAACATTTGAAAGGTTAAGGTTTAAGAAATATTTATTTCTCACAAGAATTATAACAACAACTCACTTACATGAGAAATTTCAGTGTCTGTCAGGTTGGCTGGACCAAACGAGATATACAAATCAAACTCATTATTTACAACCTATTTTTAACCGACTTCAAAAAAGGAGGAGGTTCTCAATTCGACTAAATGTTCTTTTCTTTTTTTAGTTTTTTTTTTTGTATGTATGTTACGCGACAACTCCGGTATTTGTGCACCGATTTTCATGATTTTTTTTTGTTGGAAAGGGGGTACTTCCATGGTGGTCCCATTTCATTTTGAAGAAAATCATCCACCTCAAAGGGTGGCTGTTCACGCATGAATTTTTATAAATAGCGCCTAAGTTTAATTTAGGAGCAATTACTTTTAGCAATCATTTAGTTGATTTTACAATACAATTCAAGGCGTTTTTCTCTCGATATACTTTAAGGAGTGTCGTAGTGAGAACCTATTTTTATTATCTCCAGTATCAAGTCCTGTATAGTGGCGAACTAGGGAATATTTCAATGAAACTTAGCAAATAGACGTAATTCCACGTACTTTTGAGGTCGGTTTTTTAGTACTCTGTACTGAGATTATCTACTATTTAGTACGTTTATTGACATATTTTCTACCTTTGCGCTAACGGAAATATTAAAGAAATAAAGTGGCCAGCCAGTCTGACGTCAGGTTGGCTAGACCGCTTTACGTTTTTCATGCTTCTAGCATTATATAATTTACTTTTTTTTATATAACTATTTACACTTAGCTTATTTTGTATTGTAACTAACTTATAAATTACGAAGACATAAATTACTACCACAGACAAATGGAATTACAGTCATATCGAGTTCTTAGGTTTTCGCGATTGTTACACATAGGAAATGAAACTATTTTTCCGGATTTAAATCGCGTATATTTGTTTTTTCATACAAACCGACATTTCGGGCCCTTTACAGTATTTCCTCGGATGAAAAATCCCAAACAGACTTAGGACTGCAGTACGGTAGTTTTAGCTTATTCTAATTTCTATTATTAATTAATAATAAATTGAACTTAATAAAAATTCATTCAATAAAATAATTTGTAAAACTTGATGTAGCGTAAATTGGAATGTTTTCTTTGTAAAATAAAGAATAACGTATTTAATTAATATCTAATTGTAACTATAATGAAAAAATAGGGTGGTTTGCATTAATATTAGACATAACTGGTTGAAGACTGTACCACCTTTTTTTTTACGTCCGGAAATCCTCATAGATACCCTCCGCCCGGGGGAGGTGAAGGGTTATTTCGGACTCCTACCGACTAAAACCTGACGGTGTTCCATCTTCTCACCATGTGCCGAAGGCACGGGAACGTTTACGCATTCTTCCGCGACTCCGGCGGTGATTGATCCGACTGGGCGCCGAACCCCATCTCGCTTTGACGCGGAACACATACGCCGCCATCTCGGGTCCACCAGTAATGAGCGACGAACTCCCCTAAGTCTGCCGCTCATGGACCCATGTCACGGGGGCTTTCGCCTCCCGTTACCCGCCTATGTCGGCAGCTGGAGAGCCATAGCTCTCCTTCTGCGACCCACTCTCCGACGGCGGATCGGGTCAGGGGCTGAATCTTCCCTTTCCCTTTCCGCCGCCTCTTTCTTCACCATGACCTCCTCGCAGAATGCCTGGACTGCGTCTCACGACCTTTTGCTCTCAACCATTGAGCGAACTATGGTTGGGAGAGAAAGTTCGCTCCCCACGGCGGCGACAAGTTCACCGCGCTGCTTAACCCATGCAGGACACTCCTCCAGCGTATGCTGGGCCGTCTCTTCGAGGCAGCTGTCACAGTGGTGACATGCTGAAGTAGGCTCCCTTCCGGCGATACGACACAGGTACTTCCCGAAGCAACCATGCCCCGCAACCAAGCACCTGTGTCATGCGGAACGTCAGGACGCCATACTTCCTGTCCAGCTACTCCGATAAGACTGGACGAACTGCCTCGATTGTTCGGAGACCAGCATAGGGTTGCGTCAGTCTCCGTCGCCACTCGTCGTACAGAATGAGACGCAGCTCAGACCTCCTACTCTCAACCCCCTCGGGTGTTGGTCTGAGGTCCCGAATTTGCGCCTCTTCACGCCACACATAAGCTGCGGCGAGAGTTCTCGCCTCCAAATCCCAAGGGGGAGACCCCGCCAGCAAGCAGGCCGCCTCGTAAGAAGACTGTACCACCTCACAGCAGAAAAGGAAGTTTTCTTGAAAATGACTGTAATATTATATTATACAGCTTTTATATCATATGACATATAATGAAACGCGCTATAAACGCATACCTATTACAGCTACTAATTAAAGCTCTAATATTGTCAGCTTTAGATCAAATCCAGGTCGCACACTTAGTCAACCGAAATTATATTCATTAACACTAGAAGATAGTGTGCTGATCTATTTTAATATTTAGAAAACCTACGTAGGATAGAAATTAATTATGTTTCCAAACTTAACAGACATAGGACTGAGTGCATCTGGAAGCGACATCGATGATTTTATTAGATATATGTGGGGCGCACTATAAGTTTCCGGAATGAATAAGAAAAAAAAATTAAATAGTCAGAAGTGAATTTATTATTTCTCAAAATATTCTCCGTTAGCGTTAATGCACTTTTTCATGCGAATGAACCAATTTTGAAAACATTTATGCCACTCTTCCGTGACAACCTGTGAAACATATTTTTCATACTCTTCGACAGCTTCTTCAGGTGATGAAAGTCGTTAACCGCGTAACTGGTTCTTCATTTTTGGAAATAAATAAAAGTCACAAGTTGCCAGGTCGGAACTGAACGCGAGATGGCTCATAAGGTCAACGTTGTTCACCGTCAAAGATTCATTTGTCTGTCTGACCGTGTCAGAACTGGCATTATCGTGGTGCAAGATGATATGGCGTTTACGGTTATTTTTACGGAGTTTGTCAATAACTTCCGGCAAACAAATGGTCGTGTACCAATCACTATTCACGGTACAACGATTCCCCAAAGCAACAGTAGCCGTAGTAGTAACGTGTCCAAGTTTTATTAAAAAAGAAGCAATCATTCACTTAGAGGCACTTTGCACGTGCGCCGCTTTGGTTGGTTTCGGCTCATCTCGAAAGACCCATACGCACGATTGCTACTTTGTTTTGGGATCGTAACTATAAATCCATGTCTCGTCACCTGTTATTATGTCCCACACCAAATTAGACGCCCCTATGTTGAATCTGGTAAGCATGGCATTGCACCAAGTGATGCGATCCGTTTTTTGAGCCTCAGTCGAATTGTGCGGGATCCACAGAGAGCACAGCTTTTGCACACCCAATCTTGGTGTAGTATTCATTGTATTTCATTCATGCCTATGCCTAAAGATGCCCGAATCTCGTGGTATGTCACATGACTGTCTGTTTTGATCATACGGCGCACAGCATCGATGTTTTTGTTGTGCACAGCAATGAACGGGCGACCATCACGAAATTCGTCACTGAGATTCACACGACCACGTTTGAATTCTGCAAACCAGCTATAAATAGTCGTCTTGCATGGTGCTTTTTCGCCAATAGAAGTTTGAAGGCGAGCGAAGCTCCGCTGAGCTGTTAAATTACACTTCAAGTCGTAGAAAATCATACTACGAAGACTTACGAGTTAAATCGATGGTGATGTAGACAACTAATTTCTAAAATGACGCCACAATGTGAAAACAAGTGACAGCCAGATGAAACAAACTGTATTCTACAGCCAAAGAGTTCTATTTTCAAATGTTGAAATTACTTTTTAAATATTGTTTATGTAAGTGGCCAGTTCCGGAAACTTATAGTGCGCCCTATGTATCAGCGCTATTGAAGTATATTATACATATATATACCGTTTAGTTCACTAGTCTTACATTTTGTTCAACCCGTCGTCATTCCCATCAAAATTCTTGAAACGAACGTTCTCATAAATCACAAATCACCTTTATTCCTTTAAGCGTGAAACACACTGAAGCAACCGGCCGGAACCCGACCTGCGCCCGTACCGCGCCCGCGCATGGTGTGTTGTCGTCCATATAAATACACGGAATTATACCCGCTATTGACACGCGCCCGACCCGCTTTCAGTGTATTTTACGCTTTATCGTTAAAGTACATGTCGATTACTATTAAAATCATATATATGTATTTCTATGGGATTCGAATGTGAGATAAGCGGTAGATATACAAACCATATTTGTGTTGCAAAACGGCAATTCGTTTTGATTACCGTTTAGATACTCGGGTTTCTCGTAGATAAAACCTAAAGGAGATTGGTGTATTGATTATGGCATCATTGTAACTTGTTTTAATTCAATGTCTGAAATCAGAAAATCATCGAGTGCTTTCTTAATTTAAGACAGACAGATTTTTTTTGCAAAAATAAGGTTTCGCCGATTAGACTTCTTTGTGCAAAATTCAATAAAAACTTCATCTTTAACCGTTTCAAGTCATCCAAACAGGCTTCAAATAGCACAATATGATTGAGTAACATCAACCAAATAATTAGCGCAAGCGCACGTGGCCGTTCAAGTAAACAAACTGACTTGATACAATGTAAACAATTTGTATTACCGGTAACAAAATCCGTTTCGTTGTAGCGTCATTTAACCAGTCTAAGTATTGCGTTATCTGTTTAGCTGTTATTGGTGTACATTATGAGTAGGTTCTTTTACTTGCACCAATTGACACTATTAGAAGATGAAGAAAACCCGTATTGACGCTGACACACGACTACAATTCAAATTCAAATAAAATAAATGAAATCAATAAAAAGAAACAAAAACTAAACTCAATCAAATAATAATAAAAACGTACCATGCACTATGTTTTCTTACATGTAGGTTTGTCC
>NW_020653492.1:415492-443638 GCF_003589595.1 Hyposmocoma kahamanoa
ACCTATTGCAATAAAACGGCAATTTCATACTTTAACCCCTAATATTAATATAGCAGAAAAATATGTATACTGGAATAAGATAATTAAGTCCTTTACTTTACTTGTTTTTAAAAAATGTTGATTACTTAAAAAAATTAAGATTTTAATTTTCAATCGACTTCAAATATTAAAATTATTGTCCTTCCAGTAAAATGAGCTTATTGCATAACCTCTTTTTGTAATAGAAGATCTTATTGATTAACTTAAATAATGAAAACGCACGTCATATAATATGAACTTGCGACTGCCTTAATTAATTTTACTAGATAGTTTTCTGTTGGTAATTGATCAAATTGATGAATGCCAAGACAAATGACAATGTTACTGCCGACAAAATATGGTAAAATTTTATTAATCAGAGGAGGTTTACTCAATGACGGCCTCGTGTGAAATTTTTGTGATTTGTTTATTATTTCTCAGATTATTGACTCTGCTATTCTGCATATTTGGATAGCATCTTAAGTGGGATAAACTAGACTACCTTCGTCCTCGAAAGCAACGAACTCGTACGTATGACCAACTCCAGGTTTTTGTAAAGACAGCGCACTGTTAATTCTTTGCATTATATATTTTTTTGTATCACTCGTACTACATATCCGGCCATGTATATAATTATTTGCTCACTATATTCGGACATTCGAGGCAACATGCTGCAAAAAATGTTGAAATTACAGATGCACTGATAATAGATACTACAAAACTGAAAAAAACGAAACGTTACTAAACGTTATGACAAAAGAGTTATAGAACATTTTTATAATATTGCTAAGGTCATAATAATTTTCGTCCCTTTGTTTTCAAAATCGATCAGAATCGAGAACAGTGTTGCCTAACGTATGCATCACTAAATGTTAAATTTGGCCAAAAATGTACAAGCGTACGAAACTGAATGCATTATACATAAGTGCATTCGTTCGATATTCATGGCGTATTAACAAAGGACCACAAATATATCTCACCAAGTAAAGGCCGCAATGTATTACAAATTTGAAGCACTCGGTTGCATATTTGTTTTCTCTAAATTCGTACAAAATCAAAATAATTGTTATTAAAATAAATTCTGATTACAAAATCACTTGCCCGTGGAAGGAAATGTCCCTGTTTATTCGTTTACCCACAGTTATGGTGATTTTGCACTTTATAATAGCACAATTGTGCATTTTTCGTGTTTTCGACTGGTGTTTATCTACAATAACGATCGAGTACGTTCTGAAGTGTAGCAGCGACAACTAAGTGTATTTCACTTACATTGGGCACGCGAAGTACGTACACTTGCGGCATCTATCTAAATATATGTCTGTGTTTGTAACTAATTTGTTTTATAGACATAGACATAGACATAGACATACTTTTATTGGCACGAATACAACAACACAAAACCACACTAAAACAGTTTACATACAAATAAGTAGGTATATGACTCATAATTACAAATAAAACTAAAACAATGGTGCACAGTAGACAGTAGTATGGCCTGTGTTGTAGCGTCATGCCAACACGGAACTTATCTCAGCATATGCTGCAGTAGATTTACCACAGCGCTGATTTTCAGTAAGCCCGTAGAGCTCGACGCCAGAAATTCATTAAGAATAAAAGAATAAAAAAAATAAATAAATAAATTAGAAATATTAGTGCTTTCTTTTTACTATTACTATCATATAATATGCAAATAAATATATATAAATATAAATAAGATTATAAATAAATTAGCGAAAATGACATAATACTTATATTTAAATGATATGAAATTACAGAGCTATACCCTATCAGCGAACCTTTTACCTCGAAAATGCTGGAACAACCCGGCCGCCCACGGACAACTCGGCCTGGTATGATGTTAATAGTTGTTTTATTTTGCTTTTAAAAGAAAAGACAGACTTTACTTCCCTCATAGGCGGCGGCAAGTTATTCCAGCACTTCGAGGCCGCGTATCTAAAACTCCCACGAAAAGCAGAAGTGCGGTGCGGAGGGATCTGCAATACCCAACCCGTCGAACGAGCACCATATCTCCCATGGTCACGCCAAGACAACTTTTCTGCCAGGTACTCCGGTTGACCCGTCCTAATAACACCGAATAATAGCAAAGTCAGATGTTGTTCTCGGCGGAGAGACATTTTCAGGCTATTAGATCCTATAATATAAGGTGTGACATGGGCACGTTTAGGAATGTCAAAACAAAACCTTGCACACGAGTTCTGCACTCTCTGAACTAAACGGTCGGTTCTAGCTAGCAGTCGGGGACCGTATACAACATCTGCATATCCGAGAATGGATAACACCAAAGAGTCGCACAAACTGATGCGCAATTCCTGATTAAGGTACTGACGGATGCGGTACAAAATTTTTAGCCTATAATAACATCTCTTTACCATTTCAGATATATGTTGGTCAAAGAGTAGCCTCTCATCCATCAGCACCCCAAGGTTTCGAGCCACAGTCACACGTTCTACCTGGACATTATTTATTACAAGTTTGGGATCATCCGCGGATATTTTCGCAACTTGATGTTTAGAACCTAGAATTATATATTTAGTCTTGGCCGCATTCAATAGCAAACGATGCCTACCAGACCATTCAGCCAACCGCCCCATGTTACATTGCCAAGCTGTAATTTGTCAAAGCTATTCCAATTTCTAGTGATAACATACAAATCAACTAGATGCCGCTTATTGCCCTGATTTTTATTTTTTATGGATACTGCCGGCAAATCTTTTATTTTCTTTAGCATTAGCGTCATCTATCCATATTAGGAAGCGTTAATTTATAAATAAGCTTGTAACACACAATGCCATCTATTGGCACGCATATTTGTCAAAGTTTAGAAAATAAATATAGCTCATGATCAATATGTCAATAATATTACAAATAAAAACACGTAACTGCTTTCCACAGTGTGCTCGCGGTTCGTGGCAAACATGGACGATTTAGCTATTGCGGCTGCTACTGCAGCAACTATTATAGTCGAAATCAGTGGAAAAGCTAAAAGGACAAGACGATTGGATTATTTTGATACAATTCACTAACTGCAAACAAACTCCTTTTGAGCACGTTTCCATGATGCTCGGCTTGAGCGAAGCGTGGTTACTAAACACGTCCATGAGCGCAGTGCGGGTGCGATGCAAATGCCTTTGTGTTTGCCAAAAAAACTGACAATTTGCGGAGCGCAGTCGAGCACGCGCTGTTCGAGACTCGTAAGTCAGTCCACACTACACGAATTCGTGCTCGGCTCGTAAGCGTAAACGTACCTTTATATTTCATTTAAAGAGAAATTAATTAATCAGCGCCACCTTTTTCAAAACTACGGTCTGTAGTACTGAGATTAGCAGTCGTCTTGAGTTAGATGGTCCATGACATTACTGAGTCACCTCTGTTTGGTCTGTGAAGTCACCTGATAATAATAATATTCGGTCTACATTGCTTAACGTCAACAGTATTACGGTCTATGCGAGTCTGCCCTCTTTGCATAGCACTTTTTAGTCTTCGTTGAAAGAAACCTCACAATTTAAAGTTAATTTACTTTTAAACACTTCGCGAATTCTCTATTGGGAATTTCAGAGGTTAGGTGATCTAATTTCGTGTAACTTAAACACAATTGTGTTACACGAACTCATCTAAACTTCGATGAATCAGTGAGATGGGTAAGTATGCCATTTAGTTACATAATTAAATAAGGTGTTAAGGAGGACAAAGGCCGTAATAGCCTAGTTCAGAGAAGGGTTGCTTTCTATGTCAAAGGACCACAAAACTAACATAGAAATGTTAGTTTTCCGACGAAAACCTGCACTCATTCTTTCTTTAAACAATGTTCAGTTTTTACCAATTACAACTGATGAAACCTGTGTCCCAGCACGTATCATTATTGTTAGCAGATATGTTAAGATGTTGTACCAAACGTTTGGCTTCTCCGCGACGTTTTACCTTTAAATGTTGCATTTTTTGGGCCTTGTTAAGCATTGTATTATCGTGTATGGCTTGAGAGTACAAATCCATAAATGTGGGCCACTGTGCGTGGTTCCCAGAAAATGTGGAGATGTCGATAGCCGGAATAGATTGATGTTGGCTTGTAGTATCGTTTAATTTACGGTTCAGATCTCGTTTACTTCCTTCATACACCTGTTCGTATGTCGTGATGTCTTGTTCGTAGTTTAAATCCGAACCTATAAGCAAGTTGTCGATTTGCCAATGCACTTGGTCAATCACGTTCCATCGTGATTGCAAAGCTTGTAACTTGTCCAATATTTCCCACTTCTCTGTAATATTGTCCAGAATAATTCTGCGAACGACTCTCGAAAGCGCACGAAAATTTGTTTGCTGTTAGCTGATCAACTCATCGCTTTTTAAAAAACCGCCCCTCTCTTCTGTGTTAGGTTTTTCCGCCCCTCTCTTCTGTGTTAGGTTTATCCGCCCCGTATGGGGTAATGTCACGTAATAATGTAAGTGTCTTCTCGTATAGATGATTTGTCATACTATGTGCGTTTAACGTAAAGTACTCTGCTGTCTTGTCTTCGAATTTCAAGAGCTGTAGATGATTTTCTTCAAATTCTTTGATATATACAAGAAGCAGTTCCAACCGTTTTTCAATGTAATCCGCCGTTTTCCGAGACGCAGAATCCTTTTTGACGTTGGATTCCATTTCGCGAATACATTCAGCAATCTACTCTTGACGATGTAGGAGAGTAGCCATATCGAGTTCTTAGGTTTTCGCGATTGTTACACATAGGAAATGAAACTATTTTTCCGGGTTTAAATCGCGTATATTTGTTTTTTCAAACAAAGAGTAGCCATGTAATTTGTTGAATCCATGATATTGTATGTGCACGAGTTTACACGAAGTTTTTATGTGACTTAAAACTGTACTTCACTGTAGGTTTGGCTCTGTGTAATTGCTTACGCACTCCACGAAATATGCAGCTCCTCAATCTACCAGGTGAGACCCGCTTGTGGGAGGCCAGGAGACCGGTTTGCTACCGTAGAATACGACACACGATCACACTTCACCAATGGTGAGGATACTCGAAGGAGCAAAATGTTGGGGCTCGTGCCCAACGTTTGTAATGTAGAATGTTCGTAAGAATGTATGTTGATGGGAATTGTATGTTTCCCTGAGTACACCGTTCGGTTGAGGTAGGCTGATGCAAAATATGTAAGGCACCGTACTGTCCGAAGGGTCTTTATTTTACTAAAAATATACGTAATTGTACATAAAATGTAAGCGCGACAATGCGCGCGATCAGCGACATATTTAGGTTAAGTTACGACATATCTCTTGTACTGCTCGTACAACCTGCCTGACGGAGAAGGTCTCCAATTGGACCATTATGGTGAAATTACAGGCACATGAGACTTGTCAACTTATGTCTCAGGGTGACGGGCGCAGTGGCAGTGCCCCCAAGATCTTTGTAATTTAAAGCTCTTGGTGGCACTGCAACTGTTATGGGCAGGCGTGTAGCTTACCATCAGGCACACGACTTGTTCGTCCCGTTACTTAATGTCATAAAAAAAAAAAAAAAAAAAAAAAAAAAAACCAGAGGAGACCTATGGCCAGTAGTGGGATATTTACAGGTTGATGATTAATATTCGAGTGTCGTATACTAAAATATTAAATAATATTTCTCGATAATGTACTCCCATACTTAAATAATAAAAATTGCCACCAAAATTAAACTGAAAAAATGGCACCCACGATTTAGGGTTACCCTAGTGAAGGGCTATTAAAAAAAGTGAACGCTAAAAATATGTAGAATTATTGAATATACAATTCAAGAGTCGATGTTGCTTCAGGGAGACCTTGATGTGCATTTCGAATGGTGTCGGACCAAAAAACCTAAATTCTAAAAAATGTTTTTTTCTGCTATATAAGTGGAAGAGAAATTTGGTTGAATATCAATATAGTATAAGGTCAAATTAAAATGAGTGAATTAGAGCAAGTTCGAGATTTAGGAGCACTGTTTGATAGAAAACTAACGTTTGTACCTCACGTGGAACACTTTACAAATTGTGCATCAAAAATGCTTGGTTTTGTGCTTAGAAATAATAAAGGGTTGCGCAATAACAAAACTAAAATACTCTTGTTTAATTCCCTAGTGCGAAGTATTTTGGAATATTGCTCAGTTGTGTGGAAACTTGATTATGCAACCCATTCTCTGCAACTCGAATGTATCCAAAAAAGGTTTATGCGGCATGCCATTAGAGAATACCAGTATTCTCTAATGGCATCTCGAAAAAAAACTACCATCTCATACATTGACTTACAAATAAATGGACGACGGGTCTAATACAAAAACCACGAAAAAAATATTCCAAGTCAACCTATTCGAAATTTAAATTGTAATGTCATCGCAGTATCGCGCTGTCAGTAGAACAAATGAAGACTAAAGCGGAGTTTGGCGCTCTGTATACGATTTTAGCGCCTTACAAGTGCGGACACTTTTTAGCGCGGACCCGACGTCCATATAATTGTAAGTCAATGATCTCATAGGAAGCAATTAACTGATTTCCAAATGAGTTCCCTTGAAGAACGCATTTACTTATTTATTTATTTTATGATTTAGTAGCAGTAGAGCTCCTTGTGAAAGAGTTCGTCCAGGGAACTATTGCCATCTTACCTATTTCTGCCGCTAAGCAGTAATGTCAGCAATCTGTGTTCCGGTTTTGAAAGGTAAGGGTGCTGGTGAAATTACAGGCACTTGGGACTTCTCAACTTATGTCTCAAGGCGACGAGCGCAGTGGCAGTGCCCCTCAAATCTTTGCGATTTAAAGCTCTCAGTGGCACTGCAACTGTTATGGACAGGCGTGTAGCTTACCATCAGGCGCACGACTTGACGAGAGGATAATTAATTATTTATCCTTGGTGTCCATAATATTCACACATAGAATCGACTGCCCCTAGTTACTAACTCTCGGAATAAAGTGACTCCTCTATTTCCACCGCTTCGAAAAACAGTTGTCGGTTCAAATTCTCCCATTACCAGGCTATGCAAATCGGTAAATGAATATAGTGACCGATTGGATATTCATACTGACTCACCTAACAGGATTCGCTCTGTTATTACAACTCCAAATTAATTACCTAATTATTTTATTTCTCCTTTAACAGTGACTTTTTTTTTAATTCAAATATATTTCTTACACTTGTAATGTTTTTGTAGTAAACCAAATGTTTTATTAAGTATACTTTAGTTTTGTTTGTGTTGTTTGTTTGATGTTAATTCAAGTTTTTTTTGCATTGTCTAGTAACTGATTGCAAGAGGCATTTAATGTAATTGTTTGATGCATTTAGATTTAAATTTAAGTTGTTCCTAGCATAATTTGTGACATGTACTCAAACGTTGATAAATTTTAAATAAATAAGTAAACACTGAACTGAAAATGACCCATAAATATTTTTTATTATTTAGACATCATAGGTTCATTTGTCAGTACTGCAGAAAAACCTACATATTATGTTAATGAACATTGATTAGCGAGCCATATCATCACCAACAATATGCCTTAACATAGGCTCTACCAATTTCTTACTAACCATTTTTAGGATACAGTTAGAGTTTTTCCTGGTCTCCTGCAGTAAGGATGCTGTCTTCTTCTTCTTCGTATAGAAATCTTCTGTTTGCGTTTCTGCAAATGTACCTGATGCACTGTAGACACAGACAGCCCAACAGTAACCCTGAATCCGTTTCGGTCACAGTAGGAAGCTCTACTTGTTGTGAAACAGTGAATCCAAGAAGTAATGTGGGAATTATTACGTTCAAGTTTTGTAGGGTGCTGATGAAATTACAGGCACATGGAACTTATGTCTCAAGGTGACGGGCGCAGTGGCAGTGTTCCACAGATCTTTGCGATTTAAAGCTCTGATTGGTATGCAACTGTTATGGAGAGGCGTGTCGCTTACCATCAGGCGCAAAGACTTGTTCGTGCCGTCACTAAACTTGATATCATTAAAACCTAGTGATAGATTTTATGCTCAATAAAAGCACATATTTAACACAGGGCTGTATGAAAGCAGAGTATCTTTCATTTTAAATTTCAGCTTAAATATATAATACTTTCCAAGTGGTGACTATAGGTAACTTTTTTTAAATAATGAATAATACAAAAAAATATTATGTTAACACAAATGGCATCGGTCGCTGTATTAAAATTTGCCCCTTACATTTCCTGTGGGAAAAGTTTTCATTAATGCAGGGTTTCAAGTTAGTGCGATATAATTCTTGTAGTATACAGTTCGCTATACATCGAAACTATTTGAAACTTACAACACTTGCTTAGCTTAATACAGCTATTAAGCTAAGGGTAAGTTAGGTTGTTAATTTTAATAGAAAATTGGATATTGGAAACTCAGCAATAGATAAAAAATTAGTAGCTATAATTCACGTAAGAAGTTAATTTATTTGTTGTCTTAGATATATGAAAGCAACATTTATTTTGTTGATGATCAAGACGTTTTTACCACCACAATATTAATAATTTTTTGCGTAAATGCACTACTAACTAGTTGTTTTCATCGTGAAGAAACCCTAGAAGTCCCCACATTGAGCCAGGGGGCGGACTATGGCCTAAACCTAATTGCAGCGGTTTAGAAAACGTTACTCAAAATAATAATAATCATGTCTATTTATTGCATGTACGTATACGTAACTTAATTTCCATCTACTTAACTACAAAAATATATATTTATATTTGTTCATTACAATCTGTCAACAGGCGGGTCTCCCGCGGATCTACTCGCCACAGTTGACTAAACTGTACGCAGGTACGCCAACGTTGCAATTCGGTGACGCCGTTTAATAATTACCTAGTAGCGTCTATAACAGTTCTAACGAATTAATATTAACGCCTCCTATCTATTAAAAACAACAAGTCAGTGACTTTTTTAAAGGCTTATGGCCCGGTTACAAGAACTTTAGGCCAAGTCCTATTTTAATTGAAGTTTGTTTGAAGTAATGTTCCATTTCAAATCAACAATTGCAAAAATGAGGTTATAAATTAAACCTTACACTAGTTTCTATCGTGAACATCGTTGTAATGTCACTCCGACATATAATTGATTGATAATATTGATTACGATGATTGTCTATTTTACTAACATGCACCAAATAATATAGAAATAATAACAATGAAAATACAATACAAATTTATTCTTTAATCCACGCTAGGACAAATACGAAATAATACAAAAAATAAAAACACATGTACAAGAGGCGGCCTTATTACTGTATAGCAATCTCTTACGGACAACCTCCGGGTTACAGGAAAAACTGTGAGATAGTAATTAACTGAGGGCGAAACAGACGACGTATTTAAAACACATATTGCACATACACAAATGAAAAAAGAAATAATAATAATAAAAATGGTCTAAAACAGAATATCCAAATAAATAATTTAAATAAATAATGACAAAAAAAATACATATGACTACACAAAATGAAAGTAGGATTATATAAAACATAATAATAACAACACTTGAGATCGGAAACAGGTGAGAATAGGAGAAAAAAATAAATAATTAGAGTAAGATAATGAGCTTTGAGTAGAGTTTTGAAAGACTCAACAGCCTTGATAAAGACAAAATATGTAGTATTGTTACTACATATTATAACGTTTTATTATGCATCAATTAAATTTAACGAAAACTTGTATCAACAAAAATGTAAGATAAGCTAGCTGTGTTGAAATTTTCTTAGTACATCGATTTTATTACCCGATATACTTTATTTTCGTCCAAATGTTGTTCCTGGTAAAACACAATAGAAACATAGAATGTGACAATCAAACGGAATTGAGGACGTGACTTGAAAAATAAGAACCACACGGTAAACTTCGACATACTTTCTGACACTAACGCATACGAAATCCAGAATAAGTGGGCTACAATACAAAGTAGAATATCAATGTCACACGGAGAGACGTTGGCTCTCTGTGTCTGTAAAACGGGGAGTGCTCAGAGGAACTTTCTGAACTGGTGCCACCATGATATTTCCACAATCGTATTCTCCGGCCAAAGGAGTAGAGCCCATCAACGCATCCTTGATGCCTGACATTCTAAGACCACGTTCCGTTCTCGACCCTGCAAGATTTTCTAATCAACTCGGAGCTTTAAATCACAAAGATCCGTAAGGCACTGTTACTGCTACCATCACACATACAATCCAGGAACCGTATCCAAGGAACCGTAATGTAATTAGTAGTCAATACGCATTTGACGAATTGTTAACGCGTACTCAAACGCTGCAGTTTTGTAGTCGCAGTGCATCTCGTGTGACTAGTACCTTAGAGTTTACTGTAAAACGGCCATAGCAATGTCATATCAACGTTAGTCACAAGTATGAATCATACAAGGGGCATTGCAAGGTCCTCGCGCAGGAAGGCAGGTCAGGTTGATTTACGCGGTCACTACACAGCTGCTATATGGCTTCGGCGGATATCCTTACAAGTACGATACACTTAGACGTATGTTTGCTTGTAATAGGTACTTTTACAACATACTGTCAATAATATATTCAATTTACACTTTGCACTATGCATTATCGTAAGTGATGTTACTTTGACTATCAAGTATAGATCTCAGCGTTTTGTTTACTGTATTGAGTTGCGATTTCATTTGTTTAGTGAATTAAGGAAAAATGATGATTATTACGTTTATAGACATTACGATAGTATGTTATGTTTAGTGTGAACGCGGCAAGATGGCATTAGTTGGATTCTGCATTGAGCTATCAATGTATTTTTTATTTATTTTTTGTTTAAAACCAGCAGCGTTTAGATGATCATAAATATACAAAGTAAATCTTAAAATAGTACAGCCAATAACAGGTTTTCTAGAATAAAATTTGGCTTAGAATACCACAAAAACATCAGCCAGTATTTAATGCTTCTGATCTTCCTCAAAAACGTGGTTGGTGTGTGTGTGTTTGTGTGTCTGTCAGTGTATACATATATGTGTAAGAGAGAAATATAACGCGTCTGTGTGTATATAATTGTACATAATATTATAAAGTGAAATATGAACCTAGTTAAATACAATGCTATTTTTATTTCAATATGCATAGCGTTCAATTAAAATTGAAACCATTACTACATGATATAAATAATAATCGATATATTCAAAATAAGTAAGTATAGGACTATTCATAGAACTATTAATTATACTTAAGTAACAACCTGATGCATATTTATGTAGGTAAGTGAAGTAGGTACTCGTGGCACAATTAAATTCACCGCTTTTAATAACTCTGCCAAGCGGTAATGTTAGCACTGCATTCCGCTTTTGAAGGATTACGCGTCGTAATAATGAATACGATTACGCGACCACCAATCCTACGATCAGACATGTAGATTAAATAATTATTAAATTAAATTAAATAACGCACACATTCAACACAGCCCCGCACAATGGAAACCCTGTGTCGCGGGTGCCATGGACACACACACAGATAACCACAATTTACAACCAAACTCACGAGATAAATAAATGTAGGCCATACAAATATTTCTCCCGACCAGGGAATCGAACACAAGACCTCTGCGTGGCAGGCCTGGGTGGTAACCGTTCAGCCACAGAGACAGTTTAATTGTTGTTCGTGTGATGTAATCGCGCGTGTATAATGTTTGAAATCAATCCGCGTGAACTTAGTACGTAGGAACGCACGATCAAACATATTGTTGTCGGAATAGATGTTCTCCGCGGCCGCACGCATTATCGCACGAACACGAGCTTGCGCGAGTATCTATTAGGAGGCATTAGGAGATATAATATCAGCATTACTGTGTTGCGGTCTTGAAGGGTAAGGGTGCAATTACAGGCACATGAGACCTGTCAAGTTATGTCGCAGGGTGACGCAGTGGCAGTCCCCCTCAGATCTTTGCGGTTTAAAGCTCTGAGTGGCACTGCAACGATATCGACAGTCGTGTAGCTTACCATCAGGCGCACGATTTGTTTGTCCCGTCACTTGATATCATTAAAGAAATCCTTGTTTAGAAAGATAGTAGCTATGTTAAAGCAGGTTAATGTTGCACTCTCTGAATAGGGACGCATTTAGAATTAATTGAGGCCCATTTCCGGTCTCCCGTACGGTATTTAATTGTAAGTAACTTGATTCTGTGTAGAATGTATACGGAAAAAAACATCACAAAACCCAATTACATACACAATTCCTAATTGGATACTATTAGGTAAGCGTAAACGTTGTAGGTTGCATCCGCAAATATTAACGGGATAGAATTATTATGAATCTGTAATATTAAACTACCAATGAGGTAGTTTAATATTACAGATTTATAATAATTACTTCGTTGTTTATGTTTGCTGAAAACTTGTTTCATTTCATTATTTGCTTTCATAATTAAAAACATGATAAAAAATATTAATTAATGGGTTTATTGAGAGAGCCCAGTGAGAATACGATTGTTTTCTTAATTTGTTCGATGTTTCGTGTCTAATGTGTACGATTGTTTTCTGAAGTTTGCGGTTCGAAAACATGTGGCGGCACGCGCGTATTATAACTTTAATTTCTAAGTTATATGCTAACGGCAAAGAAAAATATTACCAGAAAATGCATATAGATGATGGTTCACAACCCTTGGAAAAGTGTGAAGTCTCCAACTCGCATTGGGCCAGGCATTGTGACGAACAATAGCCGAAACTCTTTTCTTAGAAAAGACTCATGCCCAGCATTGGGACGTATATTAGATTGATAATGATTTCGTTCATTATCTATCTACTATTTATTATATTATATTCGTAATTACTGTAACAATAAAAAAGGTGGTGGTTTGCATTAATATTAGATATATCTGGTTGATGAGTTTACTATCTCAGTCATTCAAAACATAAATAATCAATTTTCAATATATTAGCGCCCCTCACTCATCTTTCTTAGTACATCTCTGTGTAATGGTGACAAATAGAATAAACTAGTGAGTGGAACGGTAACCTCCGACCTATCTAATTGAAGATCAAGTGGATAATAACGTAATGCAATCAGGAAGGAAGATCACGCAAATAGCTTCAGACCAGATAATATCCTTCCTTCCCGGACACACTGGACTATTGGGGATATAGCATTAATTGGATCTTCCCTTGAATTAATCTAGACTGCAACGACACAACAGACATTCGAGTTTACGATCGCCCAAGTCGTTTCCGTCACTGTCCCATTTATAAACCATTTTAGTTGTACGAGCCGAATTCTCTTTACCATGCTTATCTCCTTATCCCAGTGGTAATGTCTGTCCATTATAGGAATGACGCGGCACACGTCCGAATTCACTATCGCCTGAGAGATCACGTGTAATTTGTCACAGCTTTCTGTCATTTACTGCTTACTTTTCATTACTCACAATACTCAACATTTTATTGCAAAACCATAATGTACAATAAGATTTTGAAAAACATTAACATTATGAACCTCGTCGGGCACGCAATATAAGGCAAAGGAGAAAGGAGCAGACCAGCAGTAAAAAAAAACACAATATTTACACCTTAGTGATTTTATGCATATGACAATGATATACGATATAATATGTGTATGTAATAATAATTGTTATATAATTTAAGATATAACATATATAGATTTGTATTTATATTATATTTATTGTTAGGCTTTTATGCCCATATGTCTGTAATGTTCCATTCAAGTATTTGTTGATACGTGAGGCGCACTATAAGTTTCCGGAATCAATAAGAGAAAAATACTATAAATGGTCAGATGAAATTATGGTTTCTCAAAATATTCTCCGTTAGCGTTAATGCACTTTTTCATACGAATGTAGTAATTTTGAGAACATTTAAGCCACTCCTCCGTGACAATCTCTGAAACACATTGTTCATGCTCTCCGACAGCAGCTTTAAGTGATGAAAATTGTTGACCGCGTAACTTGTTCTTTATTTTTGGAAATAAATAAAAATCACAAGGTGCCAGGTCGGGACTGTACGCGGGATGGCTCATGAGATCAACGTTGTTCACCTTCAAAAATTCATTTGTCTGTGTGGCCGTGTGAACTGGCATTATCGTGGTGCAAGATGATACGGCGTTTACGGTTATTTTTAAGAAGTTTGTCAATAACTTCCAGCAAACAAATGGTCGTGTACCAATCACTATTCACGGTACAGCGCGCCACTTTAGTTGGTTTCGGCTCATCTCGAAAGACCCATACGCTCGATTGCTTTGCTTTGTTTTGGGATCGTAACTATAAATCCATGTTTCGTCACCTGCTACCATATCCCACACCAAATTTGACGCCCCTTCGTTGAATCTGGTAAGCATGGCATTGCACCAAGTGACGCGATCCGTTTTTTGAGCGTCAGTCAATAAGCTGTGTGGGATCCACCAAGAGCACAGCTTTTTCTCATCCAAATGTTTGTGTAGTATTGGTTGTATTTGACTCATACGTATGCCTAAAGATGCTCGAATGTCATGGTATATCGCATGCTTGTCTGTTTTGATCATACGGCGCACAGTATCGATGTTTTTGTTGTTAACAGCAGTGGACGGGCGACCATTACCAAATTCGTCACTGAGATTCACACGACCGCGTTTGCATTATGCAAACCAGCTATAAATAGTCGTCTTACACGATGCTTCATCGCCAAAAGCAGTTTGAAGCCAAGCAAAGCTCCGCTGAGCTGTTAAATTACACTTAAAGTCATAGAAAATCATACTGCGAAAACTTTCACGAGTTAAATCCATGGTGATGTAGACAGCCAATACCTAAAATGACGCCACAATGTAAAAACAAGTGACAGTCAGATGAAACAAACTGTATTCTACAGCCAAAGAGTTCCATTTTCAAATGTTGTAATTACTTTTTAAATATTGTTTATGTAAGTGGCCAGTTCCGGAAACTTGTAGTGCGCCCTATGTATACAATTTACAAAAAAGTTGAAATAGTTACTAATTTAGAATCGATACATCCTCAAATGGCTTTGGTTGATTCCGCGTAACAGCGAGTGACGCGGAATCACTTTGGAAAAAATAAATAGTAAAATTGAGGTAAATAAAAATAAAATCGTCGAAAATCTCGGTACTGAATACTAAAAAAACCGACTTCAAAAGTTCGTGGAATTACATCTATTTGGCAAGTTTTATTGAAATCAGTTACCGGAAAGTGCGCTAAGCCGGATTCATCCCCTAGTTTGCCGCCCTTAGAAGTGGAATATTTTTTCAAATGTAAATAGGACCAATAGTGAGGTACCCTCTTTCCAACAAAAAAACAATCACCACAATCGGTTCACAAGTTATCGCGTAACACTCATACAAAAAAATACAGTGAAATTTTAGAACCTTCTCCTTTTTTTGAAGTTGGTTATAAAATGGAGCAAATCTTTAAGCACCATAATTCTGAATAGCCATCGACAGCAAGTTCCTCAATGTCCGTATGACAATGTCTCTATACTGTTGTTTCTTGGGTTTGCTTCTGATCGCTAGTGATCTTTGTCTCCTCAAGACAGGCTCTTGAATCTTTATTATCCAAGAGGGTTACTTATCAGTAGTCCGAAATGACATTTTCCAGAAATAACATTTGCTCGAATTTTCATAACCTCGAAAGTAATTATGAGAGGAAAATGTTTTTTCTTTTAAACATAACTTAACCTAACCTAACCGAACCGAATCGTGTCTTTACGATAAACATCCAACATACCCTGAAATAACAACAGTTTCGTTATAATTCGGTTTTCAGTGTAATGAAAATTCAAACGAACGTTATTTCGGAAAAAAAAATTCGAGTTTGTGATAGGTTACCATCCAAGAGCTATTTACTATTAACGAAAATTGCCACCAAATCCTGATATCATCCTATAATCGTTTTTTATGGGATATCGAAAACCGATATCTAATATTATGTTTATGTACAATAGCGGAGTAATCTCCTTTCTTTTTTTCGCCACAACGACTCCTGTTACCAAATAGGGTTACAATAATGAGGGTAGTCAACTGACTATTCTACGTCTGCTGATTACACAATGTAGGTACTTACTTGTAACCAACCGACACTATACCACAGATATTAAAAACATTGGAAGTGTCTTACTCCTGGGAGTGACACACATATCGACAATCGGTCAAAAAAAGCTTTATGGCTATAACATTAAACATTGCTTGCTTCAAATTTCTGATCGCGCATGCACGCTGCCGATAACGCCCGAACCATAGCATTTACGTCCGGGCGGTTGCATCTAGGTACGACCAAACGGCTGCGACAACGTGTATGTTGATAAGTATTGTGACTTCCTAGATTAACTGTTTTATTTTTCCTTATACTTAAAGGGAGAACTGCTTACTAGGGTAAAATTAAATTCAATTTAATACATTTAATAAAACACAAGCCTGAAATATTCAAGCTAATGTAATAACGTTTTAATATGATATCAAATGATACGTCTATCCCAAACAGTTGCAATGCCACTCAAAGCTTTAAATCGGATTGTCACTGCGCCCGTAACCCTCAGACCTAAAGTTAACGAGTTCTATGTGCTTGTAGTTTTACCCTTGGGTCGCGCTGAACGCACCACCGTTTATGCGTATGTGAGCCTTGTTTTGAATATATCCAACACAAGACACAAGGTACGCACAATCTTAAACACTGTTGCAAATTTGTGGCCTTTGCCTTCAAAACTGGAACGCTGCAATACTGACTGTTTGGCGACAGAAATAGATAAGCAGGCAGTACTTCCCTGGACGACCTTTCTGCTGCTACTATCTAGCATGCACAGTCTATAAATATAATAGTTTCTTACTATGCAGCCGTAGACGCATACCACACCTAGAGGTGCCGGTGATGATTTTATACCGATTTATCGGATATCGAAGTTATAACAGGTAAAACAACTAATATTAATTGCTATTTCGGTAACTACTCTAGCAAACCATAAAGTTTTTATTGCCTGAGTCTGTCATTTAAAAAAAATAACAACTTGAAAAATACGTCACGACAATCGTGAGTGTTATTTTAGGCTGGTGATTTCGGTGTTTATTTATTGAAAACATACCGTAAGTCGCGTTTTTTTAATTTAACCCTGAATATAAATGTTTATAAACTACACTTTAAGGAGTAATTTCATGGTAAACGTTAGAACCACTCAAACGGAATATTATCATATTTATCCAAGTACACCAAAAATTTCATTAGTGTTGAGATGTTTTATTTATAAAAACTTGTATTTAAACTGAATGCTTTTCTAATTTGCGAAACCAAATAGCCGCCATTTTGCGGCAGGAGGAGTGCATCGCGTGAGCGGATAGATATCCTCTGTAATTTGTAGCAGTTTTGTACTTACAATATTTAGTTGCGCTTGCATCTTTAGTTAAAATGTTATTAAAATTTTATCGCCTGCCATTTCAAAACTTTAGATATCTTTGTGTCGAGAGTAGGTACTTCCGTTACATAAGTGAGGCTTCACCTAACTCGATTTGCAAGCAATTTCCCGTGGAACTTTATGGTTTCAGCTTTACCCCTCCGCCTGGTATTGGTAATAACATTTGTTACTTCTTATGTTACAATGTAGTTTGTTTCGTTATTGTCGTATATTTTTAACTTAATTCAATATCTTCTGTCGATCTGAAATGTCTCAGTATACCAACTGTACTCTAAAATTCCATATTTTAAACTGTTTTTGAATGCGATCACAGGCACATTTGCATCCTAAAGCGAAGAGGATAATGATGAAAGTTAGGAGAAAAGATTCCAACTTTCTCTAGGTGAAGGTTTTTATTTTGTTTTTATATAGTTACAGCGAAACGTGACTTGATCGCACACAAACGAAGAAAGATCATAAAGCACTCAGGGCTCTTTAAAACTGGTCTCAGTGACAATGATTAATTCTTCTTTATTACAAAATACTAGTTAAATATTCCAGAAATGTATGTCACACGTCGAGAACAACATACACAACAGTCTCGTTTGAAACTCAATTTTTTACTTCGCTTGCATTCGTGAATATTCAGCATAGTTACCATTTTATAAGGAGCTGGGTACGTTTGACAGTTTTCCGATACCAACTTCGTGGTCGTGATGCTCATGATATGGATATATTTGTAAGTCAAATTTGTCTAGGTTAGATTTATTTCAAACGAATTTATTTTTACCTTCACATTCATCATTATTATCATCATTAGACATTTTATGATGTACTGAACTATGGTCACTCCAATCGTTCTGCTGTGAGCGTTTTTAGCCTGGTCCTTTCTGCGGATCTTTTTAATTTATTTTTTTATAAAATCATATGACTGGACGAGCAAGTCGTACTCCTAATGGTAAGCTACACGCCTGTCCATAACAGTTGCAATGTCACTCAGAGCTTCAAATCACAAAAATCTGAGGGGCACTGCCACTGTGCCCGTCACCCTGAGACATAACTTAACAGTTCCCTTCAAAACCGGAACACAGTGCTGCTGATATTACTGCTTGGCGGTAGAAATAGGTAAGGTGGCAGTACTTGCCTGAACGAACTCTTTCACAAGGACCTCTACTGCTACTATGATGCCCTGATGATGCCTGGAGACCTGTTACATATTTAGGGAAGATACTAGTTTCCGGCTACACCGGTTACCATTGTCACACTTCATGTTATGTCGATTAATTCGGTACGTACTGTTTACCACATTTCATATGTTGAGATATCTTCTGCTATATATGTAGCGTTATTATTAAACTATATCAAAGTCAATTTCATTTCATCATTTACTCTATAGGTGTTAACTATTATAATACTTGATGGCTGTGTGAAAAAGAACTATCTCTTACGTAGTAACTATTAAGTAATTTGTGCTTATACTAAAATGTAAACCACTTTTAAAAATGACATAGGTACATAATTCGAATGTGAGTTTGTTCGAATACCGTCTTCAGTGCAACGGAACAAAATCCGTCAATGTGTAGCTTGATGTGCCGTCTGTATGATTATCACTAATATCAGGTTTCTTACCACGGTATGACTTCTTTTTAATTTTTTTTTAAAACAATGATGCACAGAAGTCGGCTATAGCACAACATCTCACACAGACTGACACTAACCACTGGATCGAGTTGCATAGCCCCCAGGTACTCTCGACAGAACGTCATTACATGCCACGGTTGGTATGAGAAGCCATCGAGATCACGAAGTACAAAACATTTAACCGTGATGATGGTTTTAGACTGTCCAGTGCATGGAATCCAGCCCTTAGTGCGTACAGTAATAAAAACAAAAACACCTCGAGTTCAGTTTGTGTGAAAAAAGTGAGTGACAATGGTAACGCCACAACAAAACGCGATTAAGGTAGTCGTCAACAGCGCAAGAGGGTAGGCAGATATGTCTGCTCTTAAAGATGTCATCTGTCGCCGTCCAGTCAACCCGTGACCATGGAGCGTGCAACCGTTCCGAAATATCGGGAAAATAAAAAGAAGTCATACCGTGGTAAGAAACCTGATACTAGTGATAATCATTTAGTGAATAACCACGAAAGTCTTAAAATCTATATGTGCCGTCTGTACTTCTTAATTTGCACCTCCAAGAGCATTTACATAGATCGTAACTTTATTAGATACACAGTAATATATTATTATTAAATTTTCGTTTTAATATTTTTTCTCGAAAATTCCGATAGTTTTGGAAGAGATATTTCCATCATTATTGAGGTCTCGTGTTCTTCATTATCTCACAAAACAAATGTCGTAGAGTTTCAAAGTTGAAGTCAGTTTTAGTTCAACCGAATTTGCTGTCGTTAAAGTTCACTTTTCAGACGATAAACATGTCCTAGTGTATCTTTTTTTTTTTTTTTTTTTTATTGTGACTCGGCAAAATGACTGCACCGCGCCTGATGGAAAGTGCGAATACAGTCCAGAGATGAGAGTAACGGATGGAAAACACAAATATCTTCACTCCGTCACTATCATTTTGCCGGTCTGGCCAAATGCTTCTTCACACTACGTTTGAAGGACCCGATGTTATAGAGGGGAGGGAATACATGCGCCGGGAGTTGGTTCCACAATTTGATGGTTCGGCATAAAAACGAATTGCCTAACTTTTTAGTGCGGGACGGTATTGAACTGACCGTCCAACTGTGGCAACGCAGTCCGGCACGGGTGGTCCGCTGATGGAAAGGAGAGGAAGGGATAAGGTTGAATAACTCTTCAGAGCACTCGTGACTTGTGATATAAATTAGATTAAGATTATTTTCTTTTCGGCGGCATGTTATAAAGTCACACAAAAAAGGCCTGTACTGTTGGAATGATAGTATATTATATGGTAGATCTCGAAGAGGCTTGAATGTCCGTTCATAAATCACTGCTGTGCGATGTCCAATGACATCGTAAAGCGGTGATTGAATGATTTTTATCACTTCTTATTAGTATTATTTTAAAACTGTATAGATATAACTAACATATCTGTAAGTATGTACCAGCAAATTATAGATCTAAGTTATCTGAAAAAATAAATATATAATAATAAAAAACAGTTCTCTCATATCCTATTATTTACTGAACAATAGAATAGGAATGTCTCTTCTGAATCTAGAGTTCATCCTTCGAATTTATTTTGTTTTATTTATTTAGTTCACCAACACTACGTATATGTATTATAACATTCAATTAATTAGCATTACAAAATGAAGAGCTTAATGCTATAGTAGCTATAGGTGAAGACAACACGCAAGATAATATATAATTCGAGAATATGGACGTTGCAATACGTCCGAAACGTCGAGGTAATTAAAATATGTTTTATACGTGATTAAGTCCCGAATTAAAAATCAAATAATTTGGTAGTACTTCTATGAGTTTTTCTTCTAGAATTCAAAAATCATATCACACTCAGCCCATTGTGTAAAAACTTCTCACACTTTCCATGATCCACATATGGCCTTTGTAGTGCACGTTTTATCACGTTTTCCTTCGACGTTAGCGCGAGGTATAGTTACTAAACAATCACAAACGCAAATATGCCGTCGAATTCTCAATTGAGAACTAACCGTAAACCCACCAGGACCCCGATTCAGAACTCTTCGATATCTTAACCGAATCGTTCGATTAGATATCGTTCTCGAATCGAAGGGCAATTCCGAGCTGTTCAGACCATTCAAGTTAAAACGTTCGATTCGGATACGATAACGTTATCCAACAACGTTTATGGAGTTAGTCGGCGAATATAGATTATAAGAAAAGTGAAATCCTTTAAATAGAGTACTAAAAAAACCGACCTCAAAAGTACGTGAAATTACATATAATTACCAAGTTTTATTGAAATCGATTGGAAACGCCTTGAATTAAGGAATAGCAAAATCAACCATTAAAATAATTGCTCATTATACTAAAACATAGGCGCTATTTATAAAAATGAATCTTCATGCGTGAACAGCCACCCTTAGAGGTGGATGATTTTGTTCAAAATTAAATGGGACCACTATGGAGGTATCCTCTTTCTAACAAAAAAAGATTCATGAAAATTGGTTCCCAAATACCGGAGTTATCGTGTAACACACACACAAAAAAAACATACAGTGGAATTGAGAACCTCCTCCTTTTTTTGAAGTTGGTTAAAAATATAGGAATGCATTAATCTCGCATCAAAATATTAATAAAATTGTACAACATCCAGGTTTTATTTAAAATTATAAAAGATTTTCATATTACATTCTTGCTTTGTAAACAATAGGACGTTCGGTAACTCTCCTGTGTCCTGAATAACGTTTGTAGCCTTTGTCGGTCGAGATGTACGAGTAATCGTACGGGTGAAGTCATTTCGGTTCGGTTTCGAATACGACAGTTTGACTTGACGTTTGTCATTCGATTCTGTTATTGTGAATAAAAATTAAAAGAAATCGCACGATATCTAATCGAATCGGTCGACAACAGAGTTATCGTAAGGTATAAATAAGGTATAAGGTATAATCGACCTGCAGGCCTCCATCGTTCGATAAATAACATGACCATGGCTGGCATTCTAGTTACCTTTCAATTTAATAAAAAGGGTACTACGTCAATATTTACGACGGGCCGTATTAGAAAATAATAGAAAGTATAAAAACGATTGGTACGAAAATTTACGAAAAGAAATGTACGTTATTTAAAAAACAACTCGGTGAGAAAAAGAACCGCACAACTAGTGAAAAATGCAGGGAACTGCTTCAGTAATTCTGCCAAACTACCGACCTTGATGTAGCAAATTGAGTCTGCTGTGTAAACTAGACTACGGTGTAAGCATAAACGCAGTAGGAAGTAAGTTACTTGCAAAATATATTTTTTTAATCAACTGACAAAAGTAGACACGTTCAATCGCTACAATGATTTTTTTTATAATATCAAGTGACGGGACGAACAAGCCGTGCACGTGATGGTAAGCTACACGCCTGTTCATAATAGTTGCCGTACCACTCAGAATTTTATCGCAAAAATCAGAGAGGCACGGAATTTACAATTTCACCAGCACCTTTACCGCTGAGTACCTTGAAAACAGTAATGCTGACATTACTACTTGGCGGCAAAAGTAGGTAAGGTGGCAGTACTACTCTAGGCGAACTCTTTCTCAACGAGCTCTACTACTAATAAAAATAATACAATTCATGGATTGAAATAATGTATAACGAAATCTACTTCGTTATGGGTGGGTTTACATTATTCGATGTATTTTATTTGCAAGGCTTTTCCACATTTGCAATGGGAGAACCTGATCTATTATTGTTGAACCAAATTGAGAAATAAATAATTTTTTTATCTTTTATAAGTTTATTTTTTATTATACATTTTTATTATTATTATTTATTATACATTTGATTGAAAGCGCAGTCGCTTTACTGAAAACTAGAAAAAATTACTTTCATTTTCTAAACTTAAAAAAATATTCAGGTGACAGATATTATGAAATCGATGCCTAGATTACTTCATTAAAAAGATGGGAATATCGTCCATAGGAAGACGCTGCGTGGGCAGACCACCGACAAGGTGGACTGATGACCTGATAGAGTTGCGAGAATTCGCTGGATGCAAGCAGTACAAGACTGGTCTTTGTGGCGTTCTTCGGGGGAGGCCTCAGTCAGTAGTGGATGTCTTTCGGCTAAAATGATGACCATCCATAGAGCAACATACATGCATACGGGAAAAACAGAGAACGTCTCCATTTCTAGTCGGTTTGTTGTGAAAAGTTTTACTAACCTACTTGCCTTCCTGGTCATGCATCATTCATAAAACCTTTACTTCAAGTTAAAAATAATGTTATAATTTTAGTTTGGCCTACTTACAGAAAAGAACGTTTTGTTGTATTAGGTTTTGATCGTACTTTTAAATAATAATTAGAATTACGTAATTTAGGTTCAGTGATTTATGTATAGTTCATTGTTGAACACAAAAATGCATTTGGTAATAGCCATTGTTGTATCCTGTATACACCACATTGTTGCATCCTGTATATAATACGCTTTTGCACTCTGTATAGAACACTTTCGTATACTGTATATAATACTTTTCTATACTGTATATAGATTATTGCATCTTATACAACACCTGTATCCTGTATACAATAAAACGTTTAAATGTACGTTTGAAATTCATTGGTTGTCTCCAACCACAAACATAGCGTATTTGGGTTTGGTAAGATGGCAATATAGGCTTACGGAAAAATGGAGCAATAGAACTCTTTCGAAAAAAGAGTTGCTAATTGGACATGGACGCATTTTACAGCGAAACAAGAAAAAAAATGTAAATTTTATATGGTTGCCTGAGGAAAAATGTTCAAGCAGTATCTCTGAAGCCACTCGAAGAAATTTCAAGCATATTTCTTTAGCAGCAGCATTAGTAGCTGTATAAATACTATTATTTAATGTAATAACGTCGTGGTCTTAGGTAGGTAGTAGGTCTATCTTACGTTACAGTAATATTTTTTACAGAAGAGTTGTACACCTTCTTAAGACCACAAATTCGTATCTATTTATGTTTTACGGATATTGACGATTGCATTGTTGACCTTTCAAATTCTAACATTATATATTATTTAGCATTAGTATGTTATTGCTCTTCACTTCGCTACCGTACTAAAAGTTTATCGTAACCGTTTAAAAATTAAGTTACTATTCGCTTAAGGTTACGCGTTGACTTTCTAATCTATTATCGATTTTTTTTCTTGAAAACATGTTTACGTTAGTATGGAACAGTGTTGTCGTGTGATTCCTTAAAATCCGAAGCTTTGACTGTATTATACTTTAAATTGAAGGTGATATTTGTTCATTTAAAAGAGAAGGAAGAATAAAAAATAAAAATCTTTAAAACCATGTTTTAAAGATATTTTAATTACTTATTTTTAATAATGTTTTAAGAAAGATTTCTTATTTGTTTTTTTTAAACAGCATCGCATACGTTGCTCTCATCACAAAGTAAGTAACTAAAGCACTTGTGTTACGGAAACGATGACGGTATCTCAAACACTCGAGACATAAATGAGAGAAGAAGAAGAAACGAGAGAAAAAAATGATCTAATATCATCATCATGTATCATCATCTGCGAGAGGTTTTCATTGGCAAAGAAATATTGAAAATTTATTTACTTACATACACATTATGTTTTCCATCAGGCAAACCACTTTTGCTTTGCAATCTTTCTTTACATATAAGTCCTACATTTTTCTCACTACGCATTACAGCTTTTATAAGAATATTCTTGAAATGTCCTTCCTGGCCGTTCTTCATCTTTCCATTTTGGCTCTACATTCGTCACTCCACTTTACCTAGTTACTTACTGTTTCTGTAATAAAGCATTAAACAGCTGTTAGACACTATTAAATTGTACTGTATCATGTTTAAAATCTCAAATGAAATGTAAGTCATTCCGTTTGCTAGCAATTGCTTCATAAAATCAGGAGGAGGTTACACGTTCGGCTATAAAAATAAAAAATAAAATAAAAAGACTTTATTCTTCAACAGAAAACACAACAATATTTAAGATAAAATAATGCTTAAACCTATGTCGAAGAAAAGGAAAAAGCCTCAGCAATTTGCTGGTTTTAGAATACCACAAGCAGAGAATGGAATTTGGAAAAAATATAGAGTTAGTACATCTTTAATTCCAATTATAATCCTACTTTTATTATTTTCAATGACGTAACAGAGCCTACATCACCTTCGACCAACAGTATGATGTCTTCTTTAGATTAAGCAGCCATTCCTTGCACTTACTTATATCAATGTTTTCCGATTTCTGCGTCAATTGTAGACCGATTTTGAAAATTCTTTTTTGCTTGAAAGGGTATACTCTCGAGGTGGTCGCTGATGCCAATAATGCTATTCCAGGTTGATTTCGGCTATCACAAATAAAAAAATATTTTCCACAATTAAAAGTCGACTTTTCCCTTGACACAATATATGTAATCAACAAATCACCGTTACCATGACAACCAGAAAAAAGTATAAATTGTACAAAGGAGTTCGTAACAGTCCTATTGTCACCATGAAGTCAGAATCTAAAAAGCAGATAAGCAAACTTTTGAGGTCGGGTTTTTTATTTTCAATGAAAAAGTTACAATTATTATTTTTTATGTTAACAATCATACTTATAAATAATTTACAATCTTGGCGTTGTTATATCTGCAAAGGTTTTATTATTAATATAAATGTCGAACACATACAAAAATTCCTTCGATCCGGCTGGACTCTAACCATCGACCTCGCCATATCGTGGTTGACGCTCTCTGAACCAACAAACCTTACGGATTTCTCTACGTGCTTGTTTCAGATTTTTGTAACGAACTAGTAGAATAATTTCACAAAAATAATTGAATATCACGGCAGAAGAACATCGTGATAATCAATAAACTCAATATGCTAAAAAGGTTTATTTCATGTTCGGTTACTAGCTGTATTGCTAATGACTGTTGTATAGTTGTTGTTGTGCAATTGCAACAGCAACACAATTCCTATGTGTTGCTGTTGCAACTGACAGTTGCACATTTATTATAGCAACAGCAACTCTATTCATGTTCTCTTCATTTTTATTTCCGTATCAATGTGGCCCAGAACTTAGCCACGCTGACCGCAACACTAATAGCCGCCATTATACCCTCAGCCGTGAAAGTAGTAAGGTTGTTTTTGCAAATGTACAACATCAACTGCAAGCAGGTGTCACTAACCACCCAAGCCTTAAATAAATTGGTGGCTGTACCGTTAAAGAATATTACCTTGCCTTACATCCGCTACCATAGGTTCTCCTAATTAAATCACAAGAGTTGCTAATGAACAAACAGGTAGGTGTAGAACCTTCTTTGATCTACTTCATAATGAGAAGTTTAAAGTGTATTTTTCATATCATTGTCGGTTTGAAGACGTTTGTAGCGATTATTTCCGTTACGTACTTTGTTAACGTCATTAATTTAAAGCGGTTACACACATCGACTTGTAGCAGCGATGCAAACGCGATGCAGTCGCTAATCATCTACAAACGCGGGCGATTTTAAGCAGCGATGCAAGCGCGCGACTGCATCGATACGAACGCGTGATTGCATCGCTACACTTGCGATTTATAGGCGATTCAATCGACGCAATCGTTTGTATCTATGCAGTCGCGCGTTTGTATCGATGCAATCGCCTATAAATCGTAAGTGCAGCGATGCAATCGCGCGTTTCACGAACGCGCGTTTGCATCGCTGCTAAAATACGCCGTGTGTAACCACTCTTAATTAACCATGATGAATTTTAAAAAAGAAAAAATTTAATAAATGGTACTTAAGTAAAAAATCTGGTAGTAAGCGACACGACTGTCCATAACAGTTGAAATGCCACTCAGAGCATTAAAACGCAGAGATCAGAGAAGTACTGCTATTACGCACGACACCCTGAGACATAAGTTGCTATGTCCCATACTATTGTAATTTCATCAGCATACCTACCCTTCAAAATCGGAATGCAGTAATGCTCACATTACTGTTTGGCGGCAAAAATGTGTAAGGGTGGCAGTACTTTCCTGGACGAACTCATTCACAAGGAGCTTAAACTAAAGTGTTTTGGTATTCTTTTGTTTTTTCATCTTTTTTGTATTTTGGTCGCGAAAATGAGTGCTAGTGAGAAGAACAATAACGAAGATATAGTAATAACAAACACATGATTAGAACTTCAGCAGACTACTATTAATGTGCCTGGAAAAACAATAACAGTTTTTTTTAGCCATTGCCCTAATACATCAAATACTACTTTTAATATTAATTAATATTTTTTTTTACTTTTTATATTATACATTTTCCTCTCTTTAGTATTTTATTATTTCCCCGCATTGTTTGGGAAAAATTGTATACATGCCTCGGCGCGGGAACGGGGGTTGCTTGACTCGTATTGACCTCACTGGCGCTCGTCCTTGTAACTCATACTCGTCCAGCAATCCCTTACTTCCCGGCTTCTGCAATAATGTATTATTTTTCATGAAAAATAGTGACGGACATAATATTAATACGAGGAATAAAAATAAACTAGCTGTTTTTGAAAGTCGTCTTCATAAAGTATCAAATTCATTTAAGGGGCAATGTATACGCTTCTATAATAAGACTCCGATTGATATTTAAAATTTGCCGTTGATGAGGTTTAAAACTATTGTGAAACAAAAAATTTATACTAAAAAAAAGGCTTAATACAAGTTTTGCGTACTTGGATGACAACAATCCGTGGTAGTACCCCGTTTAGCTTTTTACGGAATTCTCGACCTAAGATATTTAAATTAAATTAATGAAAATTTTTTCAAATGTATATTTACAACGAGCAACCCCTAGAGTTTCTTGCTCATTCTTCTCAGGGGATTCTGGCTTGCGAATGAGTAGTAGAGTTTTAAATAGAAAACCACCGTGAGACTCAGACATATTAACTAAAAATAACGGATAACTCTCGTATTTAAGTCGAATTTTTGCTCGACATGTTTCGAATCAACACACTTTCTAAATGACGTTGTTAGTGTAGTGTGCAGTCCTACATATGACTTTAATAAAAATGAAGCAAACGGGAGTAGATTCTCGCCGACGCCGCCTGCGCCCGCTGCCATACTGAGTGATCGGGCTGCCAGGGCTTTGGCGCGCAGTTTCCGTCGAATCACCGCCGCGGAATCTCATGATTAAGGACCACGAATTGGTTCGAAACATGTCGAGAAAAAATTTGACTTAAATACGT
>NW_020653492.1:444038-658750 GCF_003589595.1 Hyposmocoma kahamanoa
AATAAAGTTTATTTTTCTTTGACTTTGACTTTCACGTAAATTAGAAATTAAAATCGTAGGTACATACCATCAAAAAAGATTCGAACCGTCGCTTCGACCTCTCTAATTAAGAAGCAACCACTGTTCTCACCCATTATTTATAATATAAGTATATATATATATACGAGTTTGTCTACTGTTCACCCCTGTGTACCCAAAAAAAGCAAGGGCTTGATTAATTAATTCCGAGTTAAAACATGACGTTGTTACGTTGAAATTGGACGTGCGCAGAGATCGTGTCGCTATTCCTTTGCTTAAAATTTTCAGCAGAATTGTTTTATATGTTTTATAATATTATATTATATTTATAATTGTGTACTGTGTTAAGAAAAGTAAAGAACAATCAATCAATATTTTTATACCTTCGTCAGCAGCTATCCACATCTGACCACACGTCAGAAGACTTATCATATAAAAGTCGTAAAATGTTTGTAAGTAAGTTTTAATACTTACGACGAAACTGAAGAGATCCTCTTAGGTAAAACTTTATTTATAGGACGGTATACAAGCTCAATTATATTCGAGCACACACAGGCACACGCGCACACACACACAAGCACGCACACACGCACGCACGCACGCACGTACACACACAATACATAGCTACAGCTTAGTGGATAAATTTAAAAATAGTTACCTTATTTTTTATACTTTGTGCTTTCTCAACATTTTGTTAGAGTCTTGTTAGGTGACAGACCTCCTATATTACAAGCTTACACTTACTTTATGTGCCTGTCTCTTACAAACATAATGTAGAACAGATTTTATTATATGCTTCTGATTTTGTACATGTGTAACAGTTATGTTTGTGGAGAAAATAAACGTATAATATATATTATTATGAATGCTGTGTTATGCAATGGTATGCTAAAGACGCTGGTTCGAATCCAGTTGGAATTTTTGTCAAATCGACCAGTTTAACTTTACCGTTGCTATATTGAACGAAAATTGAAAAATTACATATTAATACTTAATTACCGATGAAATGTGATTCCGTTTGTTTTATAATTAGATGTTTTGCTCTTTTTCCTACAGCACCGAATGGAACAACCCCCTATAGTTAGAGATATTTTATCTTTATCACAATAAAGACAGAATATTTTTGGAATATACGGAGACGTACACACAGGTCAGTTGTTGACTCTGTACTATTTCAGCTTTCTAATTTGTGATTTCAGTACAACGAGATTAGATAGGCATTTAAAATTGATATAAGACCCATTTGCCTGATGAGTTGCCAGGGATTAATGCCTTGTTTCGTCTCTATTTCTGGTTATATACTCGTAGAAGGTAAATAACAACGTTGAATCGACTTTTCGTGCACTATGTAGTATTTGTAGAAATAAAAAAACAATAATGCAAAAGTGGAATGATGCCAGAGTGTTTTGGGCGCACTGCCGCGGGGATCCGATTTCATTTATTTAATGTAGCCCCAGTTCCTGTTAAACCTTTAATGCTTATATATTGCACTGCTATTACAATAAGACATGTAACTCAAAATTAGTGTAATTCAAGATTATATTATTGCTGAACGTAAAATTTCATCACATGTCAATATAACTGTCGCGTCGTTAGAATATTGTGTGAAACAAAAGGTACCTATCTAATTAACACAAAATGAGACAAATTTTTGTGAGCGTGTAATTCTGGACAGAAGAGTCCTTACTCAAAAATATGAAATTATTTATTCTCTATTTTGGTTTTGAATATAGTTGGCTAATTAAAAATTTCGTTAGGTCAGCTAGTTCGTTCCGTGGCTTAGTTGGCATAGCGTCCGACACAGTTTGCTATGAGACGTCGGTCCGAATCTGGCTGGATCAAAGGATTTTTTTCTAAATGTTCGATCTTTGTATTATTAATTATAACAAACTAATAATAATAACGCACACACCATAGCCTCGCAGTAGGGAAACCCTGTGTCGGTGCCATGGACAAACACATAGACAACCACAAATTACACCCAAACTCACGAGAGAAATAAATGTAGGCCATACAAATATTTCTCCCGGCCCGGGAATCGAACCTGGGACCTCTGCGTAGCAGTCCGGCATGATAACCGTTCGGCCATGGAGGCAGTTTACAAGTACTGGAGTAATTTCATAAAATACATAATTAAATATCAATTCAATAAAAAATTTAATTGGAAATTGTTCATCTTTCTCGGGAATTGAGTAATTCGTTTTTCATCGATTCTGAAAAAATACACTTTTTGATTTAATGACACCAACGTACTCACAATGCGATATATTTTATTAAACATCATGATATTTTTACAACTATGCTATTCATTGATTTTCAAAAATGATTAGTCTTCACAAGATTGCTAATGGTTTTGCAGATGCCACGTTGTTACAGATGACATATATGAAGATGCCAACACGTTCTGTATGTATACCCCAACTATTCTGTATTCCACGTTCTATCAACAATGTCTCGAGTAACAGCCCGATATCCAGAATGTGTAGATATTACAATGATATCTGTTCTGATTATGATCTGTATAATGGTAGTTATAACAGTTTTAGAAAACTCCTACATTCGAATTCATCACCTTAATTTCTTTACGTAAGCTTAATTTTTTTTTATATCTTTTATTCTCTTTTTTGTATTTGTTAAGCATATTTAAATAATTTCTTCTAGGTATCAAATGTCCACTGTTTTTACGAAAGTGTTGTGTATAGCTATAATTGGATTGCAGGTTTATATTCATTCATGTGGAATAGTTTTGTTAATATATATTCTGATATGTAGTCTGTTGCTGTACCTTATCCAATAAAATAAAATAAAAATAAATACTACGTTAGTATGTTATTATTAATGATACAATGATCGAACAACCACAAAGAAAAATTTTCTCGATACGACTGAACTCGAAGCAAAGTCTGTCGCCTCAACGTGGCTACCGTTCTCCCAACTGGGCTATTGCTTCTTTAGCTTCTTAAGTTCTTACAATTGGCGGCAAAAAAACGGCTTAAAAAAACCAATACCAAAGATCCGCAATAAATACATATAGAAATTTGAAAGATTAATTACTCAATCTGTAACTCCGTAATGATATTATGATTTTTAATAAAAAAATACAAATATGGCGTTTAAAGTTTATGAAAATAAGTTTACATAAAGGGTTTTTGAACAAGAATTTTGTTTTGTAAATCAAAATAAAACAATAAATTTAGATGACAATGATTAAAATTTTTATTGCATTAAAAAAGTAAGATTTGGCAATTATAAATGAAAAATGATATATGATAAATGTCCACCATTTTGAGAGAATTTTGAGTTTTAATGCTGCAATTGATTTGATTGGCTGCGTATAGAATCTGTCTATAACCCCATAAAAATAATCCAGTGGTGTCAAATCACATGATCGAGCTGACCACTTAACGGCTGAATTTCGTGAAATTATGCGGTCGGGAAACTTGGTTTGCAATAAATTCATTGTTTCGGTGGCTGTGTGACCTGCACTGGGGCACTGCACCCGTCACCCTGAGACGTAAGTTGACAAGGCCCATGGACTTGTAGTTTTACCAACACACTTACTCTCTGGAAACTGGAATGCAGTAATGTGAGCATTACTGCTTGGCGACTCTAATAAACCATTTTCATCCTCTGATTTGCATCCAATCTATTATAAACCGACACTACATACACAGCAAATTATTGCAGAGTGAAAAAGAAACTTACAAAAAGAAAAGTGTAAACAGTAATTTAACTACATAAATCACTTACAAAAACAAAGAATGTTAATATCTTAAGACTAAGCGAAAGCATTACAAAGAAGTTAGGTGACAGAGTTTTCGAAAGGTGACGACATTTCACGCTTGGTTCTTACCGCAGAGAAGTAGTGTAAATCAATCATTGCGTTGTGATCATCGTACAACTGCCGAAGCCTAGCAATGGGAGGATTCGCGCCTAAAGAGGGTTTTTTGGGAAATCTAGGTAGTATGGTGGTAGGTGGTAGGTGGTATCTTAAGAGTAGGGCAAACCATTAGACTACCAAGGCGTCGCGTATACACGCAAAGAAAATACGGTCGAATTAAGAACCTCACCTTGGTCAGTTCAGAAAATTCATTCCCTAAATTGGTCCTACAGAGATATCTTTTGCCTGCAAGGCTGCCAACATCGAGTATATAACCAGAAATAGACACGAAATGTCTTTTTTTTTTTTTGAAAACTATTCTGCCATATCATTACTGTGACAACTGCGCCCCGATTCGCCAGCCCGAATTCGAAGCAATTGACAGGAGTCGTCAATAGGTATCGTCAATTGTTTCACTTCAAATCGACCAGTTAACTTGAGCTTTGCTATAATGGACGAAAATTGCAAAATTATATATTTAATATTTAATTACCGATGAAATTTGATTTCGTTTATTCTCTAATAATTGTTTTGCTGTTTTTCCCCACACCAACGAATGGAACAGCACGTCATTGTTATCTTTATTACAATAACTACAACATATTTTTGGAATATACGTAGACGTACACGCAGGTAAGTTGTTGGCGGCTGTCTATATTTCAGAGCAAACGAGAATATGATATATAAGTGTTGTATCAGTGATGAGTTACCAAGAATGTATGGCCCTTATTTCATCTCTATTTCTGGTTATATACTCGATGGCTACCAACGACGTCAAATGTACTTAGAGGGATTTTACAAACCTCTCACTCTTTATTACAAATCCTTGGAGACGCAAAAGCGCACTTTAATTAAATTCGCCCAGACTTTAAGGAGTGTAACGTTTATTTCTTGAAGTTTTATTGTCTTCTTCGAAATAGTAATTTCGTTTTAACAGCGCCAGGCGTCTTTTTTGTTATGAGCTTATATATTATGTTGCTTTATGATATAAAATACTACATTCACAAGGTTATTTGTATAAGACTTAAAAAAGCAGTCTGTATTACTAACATCATAAAAAAATACTTTTTTTCCTCTTCAATAATTAATTAGATTTATTTTCGCACAAAAGAATAATATTTAAATAGATCGAGGTTTTTTTTTATAATATCAAGTGACGGGACGAACAAGTCGTGTGTCTGGTGGTAAGCGACACGCCTGTCCATAACAGTTGCAGTACCACTCAGAGCTTTAAATCGCAAAGATCGGAGGGGCACTGTCACAGCGCCCGTGATCCTAGACATAAGTTGACAAGTCTCATGGCTGTAATTTCACCCGCATTATTACCCTTCAAAACTGGACCGCAGCAATGCTCACTTCTTGACGGCAGAAAGGTAACGTGACAGTACTTCCCTGGACGAGCTCTTTCACAAGGGGCTCTACTTCTACTAAAATGATAGGACTCTGTTTAGGATGGGGGATTTTTAATAGCCTATGACATTTCCACAAACAAGATGAATCTAACGACACCTCATATATAAAAATCCATCAAGCCGTTTAGGCTGTACAGAGTGAACAAGAAACGGACATACATACACTCGAAAAACATAACCTTCCCGCAATCGAGTAAAAAGTGTCAGATAGTACAAGAACTGGATGGAAAACTGGATGTGGTGAAGATTCCACCGCCGAGATGGAGATGTAAACACCGTATTACCAGTCAGCCCGTGACCACGGCTAGTGCAACCTGGCCGTCACGTCGGTAAACTAGGTATGTGTGAAAAATACCTATTCGCATGTAAACGCGTTTATTCCCGTTTCCAAATGTTACTACAATGCAACGCGAAAGTTTAAAAGTATATTTGATGCAAGAAAAACTTTAAATTTTTTTTTAGTAAATTATTTATCTTTTGTAGAAACTTATGGAACATAAGTAGAGGCTGTTTATATTTTACAAATAACAATGTATACAATAGTATGTACCTACCCAGTTCATTAATTCTGTGCGGGTCTTTATTCAGTCCCGAATAAAGCTGTCCTGATTTGTTCTGAATTGTCTCGACACATCATTTGTCATATCGCACACCGGCTTCAAAACTGACGCAATTCAAAAATGGCAAACGTAATCAAAAATATAACGGTTATGTTTTTTAATAAACACCTCACCAGTTTTAGTAACAGTAGAGCTCCATCAGAGTTCGTCCAGCGTACTGCCACCTTACCTACTTCTGCCGCCAAGCATTAATGTCAGCATTAATGTGTTCCAGTTTTGAAGGGTATGGGTACTGGTGAAACCTGTAATTTCACATGGGACTTGTCAACTTAAATCTCGGGGTGAGGGGCGCAGTGGTAGTGCCCCTCAGATCTTTGCAATTTAAGGCTCTGAGTGGCACTGTAACTGTTAAGGACAGTTGTGTAGCTTACCATCAGGCGCACGACTTGTCGTCCCGTCACTTGATGTTATAAAAAAGAAGTCGTCAGTTATATCATCAGTTAGGTTCAGATTGGAAAATTATGATTTTAGATTTATGACACTGTTGTTGTCGTTGTTCTAGTAGTAACGATTATCCTAATGATCGTTTTTCGTTCTGTAGTTGTTCTTTTGTTTCTTCGTTGAATCATTTCTAACCCAACCTTTTAACCTAGTTAGTTAACTGAAGATGTAAAAAATTTTAGAAACCTTAGTCTTATTGATTTTTTTAAATTTCACTATGTTTTTATCACTGTGACAAAAGAAAGCCTTAAAAACTCAGTACCAAGATTTATAACAGATACTTAATCCTTCGTATGGTGCCGCCATTTTCGCAATTCGCTTGTCTGGCAAATTCCCGCTCCGGGACACTAGAAAAAATTTGTTATCTCGCACGCTCCTGGTCCGGGACAATCTATACGTTCCGTTTAAACTTATTCTAGTATGATTCAGGCGGAAAAAACTAATTTTACACTGCTTTAACGCATACTAAAGCGACAACATAAGACAAGGATAGACTATAATTGCCGAGTCGTATTCACAGAACAATAAATATAGTAGAAGTGGTTAGTTAGCGTCGGATGCGTGCCAACTGTAGGTCTCGTTAGATCTGCTTGAGCTCAGTCCGCCATTTTCGCTTTGTATGGTATGGTTGCGTCATTCTTTCGTGCTAATTCTCCAAAATTGCAGAAAAATGCCTTTTTGTGCTGTTTTGGCGTGCAAAATTGACAGCCGCACCAAACTATCACCCGTAGTAGTATTTCATATCGTCTGTAAGTCTTATTTTAATAAATTTTCCGTTTTCTGTTTATCGAATTGCTGTTTTGTACTGTAACAAACAAAAGTAAACATTATCCCAAAGCTATATGGTCGAGTTTTATCTTTTGGAGAACTGAGTCAACGTCTCGAATTTTTCACGCTGGTAGCGAACAAAAGTTTAGCGAAAAAATGCTTCATGAGTATTTTGTTAAGTTCTGCAATGCAATCTGTTAGCTTAACACATAGTGATTTGATAAATATAGTATGTGTGCATAGGTTTCATATAAAAAAAAAACAATAAAATTATAGTTTTTCTAAACAGCTGACACTAGAACTAAGTGCCCAGCTGGAGTCCCTACCAGACGTACCTAATTTTGCAAAATGGCGGCGCGAAATGAAGGTATTCGCCAGTCGTCCCGGAGCGGGAATTTGCTAGACGAAGGGATAGAAAAATTTCTTCGACCTATTAACTAGATCCCTAGCGCAATTGGCAGAGTAACGCTCCGGTACAACATGGACACAGGTACAAGCCCCGTCGGCTCGAAGGCATTTTTCTTTATGTTCGATCTTTGTATTAATAATTGTAACTCATGTAAGTCTTACTTAAAATATCAAATAAAATGCTTACCAAATGGAAAGATTTTAAACACCACACCACAAAAGATACACACACATAGACAAAAGTAAAGATCTTTGTATACTGAAGAACAAAAGTCTACCCAGAAAATTAAGATTTCCCATTATCATCACTTAGCGGGTTTTCAGAAAGCTGATATTCTTGTACACCAGGGAACACCGCTACATCTCCATGATTTATATCTCTTTTGTCCCTTTACATACGGGAGATAATTTAGGTGGCCCAATTTATATAGCCGGGACTTACACGTAATCTCATACCCATTTAATTAATTTTTATATACACGATAGTCAGCTGACATAAAAAAGGACGATACATGAAACGCCATTTTTTTATTATAATATCAAGTGACGGGTAAACTTCAGCTTTAGTAGCAGAAGAGCTCCTTGTGAAAGTGTTCGTCCAGGGTAGTATTGCCACCTTACCCATTTATGTCGCCAAGCAGTAATAGTAATAGTTTATTTCTGTAATTGTTTACATTTTACAATCATAATGTCAGGAGTCTCCTTTTAAGCCTAACAGTGCCTGTGATAGGAGACTCCGCATAACCATAACTTTCTAATGTAAACAACTTATTGTATTTAAAATATTTAAAAATTCAAAACTTAAATTAATTCGAATATTACTGTTTAAATAAGCTAAAATAACTTTTTATATTTATGGGGTTTAATATTTATTATCTATTAAGAGAATACAATACCTAGTCACGTAGTGTATTTTGAGCATGTGTATAGCATTAATATTGAATGTGTGTTATAGTGAGTGTACAGATATATGTGTGTGAATGTGTATGAGTGTATATTTGGGAATACTACTGTATGGATCTCTGAAGCGTCTCAATTTCCTCATAATTAAGTAATTTCAACCACTTATATAATATGTTTTTGCATTCTGTATTAATTTTATTATACAGACGTCATCATTACTGTGTTCCCGTTTTGAAGGGTAAGGATACTGGTGAAATTGCAGGGTCTTGTCAACTTATGTCTTAGGGTGATGGGCACAGTGGCAGTGCCCCTCAGATCTTTGCGATTTAAAGCTCTGAGTGGCACTGCAACTGTTATGAACCGGTCGTGTAGCTTACAATCAGGCGCACGACTTGGTCGTCCTAGATATTATAAATAAAGAAAAAGCTTCACGCTTGTCCATAAAAGTGGAGTGCCACTCAGAGCTTTAAATCGCAAAGATCTGAGGGGCACTAAAGGTGGCAGTACTTCCCTGAACGAACTGATTCATAAAGAGCTCTTCTGCTATAAATCAGTGATTTTAAATTCTTTGCAAAACAAAATCTGTTAAACCTTTAAAGGCACTTGTAACTTTGTTTATGCTCAAAAATCGCTTTGCTTGTTTATATTCAAAAATCGAATTTCATACAGTAAACTTGAATACCGAACACATTCGAAACACAAAACATTAAAAGTTATCGGTGCGTTATAAGGCAGATAAAACGTAAACCTCGCAATTAATAAGCAAATTGTTAGATTAATGAGTTTTGTTTCTGCGTAGTACGGTTCAAATTTCAGTGGCCGTTCCCTTGAGTCCTGAGCTATCCTGAAAGATTATTCAGTATTAACATTTGCCAGCTACAACACGATCGGATCAAGTTATTTTTAGATTAAAGAGGAAATTAGTTTTTCTTTCTTGTCCCTCTAAATGTACAAGGATATCTTTTTCGAAAACTTAAATACGTTATCGAAAAGGAGCACAGGAACACAAATAAAGATGTCAACATAAAGATCACTAAAAAAAATAGATTTTATGAAAACTGAACATTTGCCATTTAAATCCCGCCAACATCAAATAATTTATTATTTCAAATATAGGAACGCATTCCATGATCAAGGATAATTTGTCTTTTAGTATTTCCTATCTCTTTTCCTCTAGTACCAATTAATACGAATGAAAGAGATGGCATGATGTTTTCCAAATATTTTGATAAAGTAATGAATGGCGAGGTTAAAGGGAAAGGAATCCCCCCACTCCATTTCTTATTTGTTTGGATGTAAAGTTGAAAGTGCTGACCTTATTGATTGGTTCTTGTTAGTACAAAAATAATAGCGTAATAAAATGTTTTTGAGCTTCGCCTAATATCTTAAAAAGGTGTATCGTGCAGGTCTGTGCCCAAGAAACTTCTGAAAACAAAACGAAAAGAATTCTAAAGTTAATGTCTTATTTCGTAAAGGTAAAGTAGTGATAAAAATTCCAAATATTAAAAAGGAACAAATTCAATGTGCAACTGAGAGGAAGTCCTGATAAAAAGGCCTTTTTTAACAAAGACATTTGTTTGCCTATTCATGAATAAAATTTCTGTTGCATTGCAAAATAAAATTCTAAGAATGAAAACCAATCAAATGCCAGTCCACACAAGAGCTAATAAAGCGCTCATCTAAAACCGACAACATATTCATAAAATTCCTCAACCTTCCCTTTTGCCTTGTTTTAATTCATCGTAAGCAGTGGCGGCAACTTGGCACGCCAAATCCGTGCGTGGAGTTGAGAACTGACCTCTGCGCAAAGAGTGGGACTCGGCGGGGCGAAGTACGGAGGGGGCGGGAGACGCGGCAGGCTCCAGGGTAGCTTACATAACGTCGGGAAAACGGATGTACAACCCCGGCAATTTTGCTGTCTCGCTCGCTCATTAAGGTGCAGGCACTTGCGATGAAATTATTTTGCAATTTTTTTGGTTGTAGGAGATCGAAATTGGCAAAGTCTATTTACTAGAAGTTCAAGGAGGTAATAAAGTGAATAATACATACATCTTTCTGAAGTCCCAGAATTTTTGCATTGCATTTTGTTCTGTTTACAAGCAATTATTTTACTACGGTAGTGTATTTAGAAGAAAACTTTTGTAATTTTCAAATAAAAATAATGTTTACAAGTATATGATTACAAAATATGAATTTTCGCCTTTTATTTTTGATCATTCCCAGATTTCAGAGTTTCGTAGACGTTTCACTACGTTATTATATACTATATTAGACGCTTAGATAAACATGCTCTACCTATTCCTATCTCTATTCATATGGACAAAATTTTTGTTTTGTTTCTTGAATAGCAGTATGATAATGAACATTATATGTGTGTATTTTTTAATTATTGCTAAAACGTAAAAACTTATATTTTTTTTTTTTAATTATATATATATATATATATATATATATATATATTCGTTGTACTTTCTCTTTTGTATGTAGTAAACAACGTCGATATTTTTTTATAAAAAAAAAGTCGTTGATCCAATCACTAAACGCTACTATTGCTCAGCAAAGCAATCACTTAAATATTCAATTAGCGACTCATCAGTAGCAAGGAAAATCGTCACCGACCTGCACACCGCTTTACCTCTCCCCGCACATGTGCCGATCGCGCTGACATTTACGTAGTGCGCCCCGTGCCGCCGCGTAGACGCGCGTTTTGAATGCGCTCTTTAAAAAAATAGCGTTCGAATTTTGAAAACCGTTAAATTCTTTTTTTTCTTTTGGATTTTAGAAAAGAGTGGAAGTTTATTTTTTTCAAACATTTTCGTTCAGCTGGATATTTGTTTTTTATTTTTTTTTAAGTGTGAATGTAAGGGGCCTTTTTCCCTGGGAGAGCATCACTATAGCAACGAGTGACGTCAAGTTCAGGGGCGGCTGGTGCATTTTCGTTCAATATCCACTAGTTTTCGCCTGCAATAGTGTGTTATTTGATTTATTTGCACTGTCATAGGACGTAATACTACAACATAAACGGTAAGCATTTATTTACTATTATTATAAATAGTTTAGTCAAGTTAAGGTAAGTTACCTATCTATATAAAATATTGTGGTAATATATATCAGTTGTACCTGTATCATACAATAATCTTCATCTTTGAACAAACAAGTTGATATTACATAAGTAAAAAGTCGATAAACTACGAATACACGTAACACGTATGTTGTTCTATACGATATCTATATAATATTATAAATGCATGTTTAAAAAAAATTGAACAATCCCTTTTGCCTTGCCTATTTTCAAAGCCAACTAAATACTTAGTAAAAGCGTGTAAAAAAAAAGTACGTCGATAATTACATTAACGTACGTAAAATACATAATTTTGTTTCTATAAACGGCATTTAAGATCCATTAGGGCAGTATTATTGGTGTTATTAAAAATCAATTAGGTGTGACACTTCTCGCTCAATTGAATTGATGTGTTAACGGGTGCCGTAAGTACCTGCACAGATTCTATAATAATTTAATCAGGACTCAATCGATCTATTTTGTACTTCTGTGGACTGTGTGATGTAATGTCTATATAGGCTTGTAAGGTATGCACAGCGGAGTCAAGCTCCACAATATCTTCAGCATGAGTAGTTCAATGTTTAGTATTTGTTTTAAATCGTGCTTATCTGAATCTATTTCATTAGTTCCTTCGACAGGTACTGATGAGGCTTCTCTATGTAATTCCTTAACAAGCACTGTATGCTCATGGACATCGAAGTCAATACCTTCAGCATAAATACTTAAATGTTTAGTATTTTGTTGTTAACAATGCTTGTCTGAATGTATTTCATTAGTTCTTTCGTCAGTTTCTTTAAATTGGGTACTAATGGGATTTCTTGATACAATTCCTTTACAAGCACTGTACGCGTACATATAGCTAAGTCAGTATCTTTAGCATGAATACTTAAGTGTTTAATGTTTTGTTGTAAACAAGACTTGTCTGTCGATCGTCTTACTTGGTTTGACTGTTCATTTAAAAGTTATTTTTATGTAATAATTCTCCTAGCACTGGGCGTATCTAGTTTGCCGTCAATAACACAGCACCTTCAGTTCGTGTACTATAATGTTTAGTTTCGTGTTCTAAATTTTGTATCTCAACTATTAAAACAATTGTATGTGCATCTTCAAAATAAGAGTTAAAATCATTTTATAGACTTATATACGTACAATACGGCTTTTATTGAAACAGTTTTTCAATAATTTTTAAATTTCTTCACAAGGGCTGGAGATGTTTATAGCGACGTCAGTTCCACAATATGTTCTGCTAGAGTATTTCGATGCTTAGTATTTCGTACCTCAAGTATAATATAATTCTAAGTAGTCACTTCAAAGGGACTGTCTGCATAAATACAGAGATCAATCCACCTACAAAGATAATGGAATAATTAGTCCTCAGGGACCTCACTTAAAGTTAAAATCGAATTGGAATTTAATCTAAGCTGTTCACATTGATACTGCCAGTAATTCTAAGGAAGAGTTTAGAATTAATCCCGTCAGTACAACGAACAATGCTGCCTGGGTGTTTTTGAGGTCAGGGCTAAGACTATTGAAGACGAGCGTGTACCATTTTTGTCTCATTTTGACATTGCGGACAACGGAAACCTATTTTACTTTTTCTCTTAAAAATGTTTACTTTTTTAAATTTTCAAAATGGCGGCATAACTTTTTATACAATTTCTAGTTGGCGCAAAACATTTTTTTTTAACATACCAAGTAATATGAGCATCAAATGATATGCCTGGTATAAGCGACAGGCATGTCGTGACATTTGCAGTGCAACTTAGAGCTTTAAATCGCAAAGAGGGCACTGCCACTGTGCCTGGCACCCAGAGACATAAATTGATTTTACCAACACCCTTACTCTTCGAAACTGGAACGTAGTAATGCTCACTTTACTGCTTGGCAGCAAAAATACAATGTAGTACTTCCCTGGGCGAACTCTTTCACAAGGAGCCCTGCTGTTACTAAAATACATGTTGATACACATTTAAGCCTATATTTAAGTTCCTTTGGATTGCTAGAGATGCCCTGTGTAATATTAATAATACGGCAGATAACCATTCTAATTTAAATTTCCTGAACTATGAGCCCCAGAGTAATAGAATTCACTTTAGAAAAATTAAAACCTGAAGTGAAAAAACTTTTACGCCGACAACAAAAAAGCCGTTTAAACCAACAGCTTCAATCTACAGATAAGAACATTCACAGAAACTATACATATGTTCCAAACAAAACACTATCAACAGTGATAGAGTTTCAGTACCGTACAGTCAAAGGGTATCAGACAGACGTAACTGTCTATATCTATTGGGAATGAGCTAGGCAGGCAGATAATATTGAGTGTTTACACAATACGTTTCATTTTGGTTTGACCCAGGGACCTCCCGATTACTATTTATAATTATTGTATTAGTAAAAAAAATAACAAATTAACTAAAAGAAAAAAATACAGTCGAGTTGTTGAAATTATTGATGTTATGTACTTTTCCTTGCGGAAAGGCAAAGATCTTTAGACCATCCCTAGTCTTTCTTTATATTTTTAAATTCATATATGGTAACCATAGTAACTGTTTTATTCATATTATCCCTACTATGTCATTGTATAGTCAGAGCACAGACTGTTCTAATAGTTCTAATAGTTGTTATAAGGCAGTAACCGCCCAATTTAGTACGTAACCTTTTTTTATATCTACAATTAATATTCGAATTATAACTTAATTTTAGTTTAAAAATAACTCCATATATTTATCATCAAAGCACCGTGAAAAGGGTACAAAACTGCGAACTGAGTTAGGTACCATTCTCATAGCACGAACCGTGTCGTAACAACATAGCCTCTCTCTGAGGTAACCATATAAACTTGACCTCTCTTAAATCAAGCATAACGTATATTTCACGGGTCATTAACCACTGGCGACTATGCACCTAGTTTCCTGTATACCGATGTTAAAGACCTGTTTTATCGAAGTTGTTCCACTAAAGTAGAGCTCAAAATGTAGTGGATAATAATTCCAGTATAAACTGACCTATGCTTAGGAAGTCATAATATGAGGTTCTCGGGTTAAGTCATGTTGGAACCTTAGGAGATATTTCGTCGAGGTCTGCTTGCGCAAAGATGTTGACATTACCAACTTATGTGAGAAGTGGGGGCTATAGTGGGAGGGTTTGAGAGTTTGTTATATATGGTGTTATTGTGGTGTCTTCTTTAATATTTATAGGAAAAAATAGTTATTCATAAAAAATATAAACTAAGTACCTACTATGGGTTTACAGTGCAATTCGTACCCTTAGGGCATTGGCACACTACGTCCGATTCATATCAATTCCGAATGACGGGTCCGAAAAATCGGATGCAGTGGACAAACGCGTTAAGAATGAATAAAGCCACATGTGATCATACGTTATTAATTTTATCACATGAAAGTTATACAAACAATACGAATTACATGAAACAAATTAAATATGTATATGAAATTTTATAATAACACTCCTATTCATACATAAAAAGTTATCGACAAATTTCCTTCATTTTCTCTCCTGAAAAGTTGTAATTTTACAAATGTGGCCTTATTACACCAAAGGTGCCAATTATTCAAAATGTTCTGCTAATGACCGCTAGGGGCGCTATACAGTTTGCAATAGAAAAATTTTCGACTATTATACTCGGTCGCTAGCGATAACTATTACCGTCAACTAATGGCAGAGACACTGATTGCACGTAGAAAAAAATTTCTAAATTTCAAGCTTCGGAACTATTCGAAGTTTGACGTAAATTCACGATTGCATTGTTAAACTTTTTCATTCCAATGTTGTTTTATTTAAGAGCGGTAGTATTCCTGTGACAGCATATACCTTTTTTGTAAGTGACAGAACGAACAAGTCGTACGTCTGGCGACACGCCTGTCCATAGCAGTTACAATGCCACTAAGAACTTTAAGCGCAAAGATCTGAGGGACACTGCCACTGCTCCTGTCATCATGAGAAATAAGTTAACAAGTCTCGTGCGTCTGTAATTCCACTAGCACCCTTATCACGGAACGCAGTAATGCTGACATTACTGCTAGGCAGCAGAAGTAGGTAAAAGGTGACTGTATTTCCCTGGACGAACTATTTCGCAAGGAGTTCTATTACTACTAAACTATAACTTTAACACTTGTTAAGAGTCTGTACTATCTCAGATCGAATTAAAAATTTTCGCGTATTAATATGTTTAATTAAGAATTTATTTGTTTTACAAACGAAATTGACGCCATTTGAAAAATGTATATTGAGGTATACGTGTTCTAATTACATCAGTTGATATAAAAAAAAAAAATGTTATATGTGAAGTAGGACCTATTGAATACAGCGGTTTTCTTTTAAAATTTCGAGGTAAGTTTATGATTTTTTTTGTATCGTGTAAATTTTTAGGAATCCGTATTTCACACCATGTGTGAAAACAAGTTTCCTAAAAATTGTAATTAGTGTATTTATCCTCAATTTTACTATATATTTTTTGCAAAGTGAATGAATCAACACTTTCAGTGTTATATCGACTGTATCGACTCTTAATGTTTAGTAGTAATATCTCACGTTTCAACGGTAAAGAAAAATACCATCATGATACCTACATGTCGGAAACTGACTCGCAACCCTAGAGAAACATGAAAAGATCCTTACCCGCTTCAGACCAACATGGGTAACTATGACCTAAGCCCTCATCAAAGAGGATATCGGTGCCCAGAAATGATAATATAATAACAAAAAAATATTAACCAATAGACTAAACTGGGTGAAACATTATATATATTCAGCCGTAAGGTACCTTTAAGTATATATCGACACAGAAATGTATCAAAACCTGACGTGTTTTGTTTAATATTCCTGTGCCAAATATTTCGCTGACCGTTGATTACAAATACTTACTTACTTACTTTTTTTTGCATACTAATGGTAAAAACAAGTTTGACTACCACAGACGACGGTTAAACAATTAGCAAAAACATTTCTTGCAATAAATACCAAGGGCATTCGGAACGTTTTTTAAGATACTACATGTAGCAGAGGCGATTGTCTATCCTAAAAAAAGGAAAAAAGCACTAAACGCCCAGCATACATTAAAGTTAGTAATTTAAGTTTTGTATGAAAAACAAAACCGGGATTTTTTAAAGTATTTTTCTAGATACCCTATGACTGTATAAAACATAGCGCTGTATTTTCATCATAGTGTACCCAGGCCATGAGAATAATATTGTTTGAGTATCGTGTTCATTTTGATGTACCAGGACTGGATGCTTTAGGTACTTCAGCAACGCAGTGACCTATAATGAGTCTTGTCAGCGGACCTACCACAACCTCTTAAAACAATATTACTTTAACCTTACACTGACTTTTCGTGCTTAAAGTAAGCTTATTATAATGTTAAAACTATGATGTTTTAATGGCAGCGTTATGACTATTAATTCACTCAGTTCGTACTATTACGCGACTTAACATTAAAGTAATATTGTTCTTGTGTCAAATTTAGCAATCTTAAAATATTTACACGGAATGCAATGAAAACAATAATATTTTCGAATTTATTGTCAAAATTTTGATTTGTATTAATTAAAAGTTAAGTTGAACTTATTTATTTACATAATATCTCTTCAATATTTTGTTTGTTTTGTTATTTAATAGTAAGAAGGAAATAATTTCTCGTTAAATAAAATACGCGATGATTATTTCGTAAAATTATGCCAGCGCCATCTATATGCTCCTTGGCGACACTAACAATTGACACTAGACTATAATTCCGAATTCACAACGTGACAATCAAGATTCAGCTTGTTTTATATATTTTTCTTCATGAAAGTGCGGAAAAATAATTAAAAACAACGTAATTTTAATAGATTTTATTATTACATACTTTTCTTTTTTTAGCAATTAAAATTCTCTGAATGTAAATAATTATAAGTACTTATAACATTATACTACGTTAGGACAATTCGGAACATCAACAAAGAAAGAGATGGCATTATACAGCTCCTATAGCGTTATTTATTTCCTATTTTTAGTAAGGAATAGACAATATTGGGAAATTATTCGTTCTTTCAGTCACTTTAGCAATAACGCATTACTTGGTTGATAGGTTTGTCATGGTACGAATATGAGTAATATTATAATAAGCTTACTATAAGCTTACATTGAAATAAGATTGTTTTTTGAAAGGTTATGGTAGACCTACTGGTCTTTCTGGATTTCATCGTTCTAGCAGTACATAAGACATAAGACCTAGCGGCGTTCTTTTGGTCATTCTAAGTACGATCTTTTCGCAATATGATATTCTCCCATTATTTGCACTCATCGTAGTCAGCGGATTCTCGCTCTCTGCGATAGTCTTTCCAACGTATTGTCCATATCCAGTTGAAAGTTTATTCTCTAACTTAATACCAGATATTAAACAGAAAATATATTCCAGTGTTTGGTGACCTTCCCTTATCAGCTTACCTATTTCAAGTTTCCGCCATTGCCATTGCTGTATACATACTATCACACCTGTTTCCTACTCGAGTGGGATTCTGATATGCCTCTATCGTTTCCTACACTTGCCACAGTCTTTAACATCCACAACCCGGCTTCATCCATTGATGGGTAAAGGCCTCGACCAGCCTCGCCCATCTGATAGCAACCACTACGCATCTGATAGCAAGGCGTCCTACATTTCTATAGCCACCCTTGGCTACCATTCGTTTGTTAATATACTCCATCTATCACAGTGTATATTTATTTATTTGTATCTTACACATTTTAGAAAAAAATACGGACTAATTACACAAAAATGGATTCAAATTCCATTAAAGAATTACCACATTTAGGGTAAGTATTCATTCTACATATACAATTCTCTCTGACTCTTCATCCCTCCGCTATTATCTTCTCTTTTTCTCTATCCTCTTCTTTTCCATCATTAATACAAAATTTAGTTTTTTATTTAAAGTCGAAAGACAAAACGTTTGCAACCTTTGGAAGTTGGGATCATCTTGTCAGTACTTTTGGGACCAGTAAAACGATATTGTGATGTAGAGCTAGCAAGGGCTTGAATAGTGTGCTGAGCAATCATGACCTGGATGTTGATATTTTCAATTGTAATGTTGATGCGCAAAAGCGTAAACTCACGGACATTCTGTTTCATTTTATTGAATCATTTGTGACTGTTGACGCAGGTATTATGTTGTTTTATTTATGTAAGTGCATGTTGTTAAGAAATATAGTTTATTCTTCGTTTGTTTAATGCTTGTATTTGATTTGTATGAAACTATAGGTGGAAACCTGTAATTGGCTTTATAGCCATTGACTTACAAATAAATGGACGACGGATCTAATACAAAAACCACGAAAAAAATGTCTCAAGTCAACCTATTCGAAATTTCAATTGTAATGTCATCGCAGTATCGCGCTGTCAGTAGAACAAATGAAGACTAATGCGGAGTGTCGCGCTCTGTATACGATTTTAGCGCCTTACAAGTGCGGACACTTTTTAGCGCGGACCCGACGTCCACATAATTGTAAGTCAATGTTTATAGCCGTTGGTTTTCCATAAATAAATATTTGTTTGCTTTAATGTCAGGAATATTGTCTTAAAACGTTTCGTTTTAATTATTAATAACGTCAACGTTCAGTATATCAGGAATATACCTACTTCGCTTCCTACACTCGCCTAAGTTTTTTCTTACCCTGTCTTTTGTTCCTATTACGTTTGATCTGACCTTTTTAAAAGGTCACCATAATTTGAAGAGCAAAGGCGCTCGTGAAAGTATAGACATATGACGGGCGTAGTTGCATTGCATCTTAAATATTTATGATTTAAAACTCTTAATAGCACTGCAGATGTTATGGGTAGACGACTTGTTCGTCCCATCATTTTCACTTCACTTGATAATCATAAATAAAATTACACAGATGTATTGTATGAAGTTATTCAAAAGACTGACTTCAAATACTGCAATATATTGTACAGATACAGGAAAAACTACCCCATATTTGATTAGGAAAAAACTACATATGGAAAGAGTGCTCCTAAAGAGCATAACAGTGAAGTGTTGAATCAATCGGTTTGGAAAAAATATAGTAAAATTGTGGATATACACTGATTAGTACACGGTATGAAAACACGATTTCTAAAAATTTTCACGATAGAAATAGACACAAACTTACCTCGAAATTTTACAAGAAAACCCGCTATATTTTACATATTCCAATAATTTATTTTTTATATCACCTGAACTAAATAGAACACGTATACTACCTGTACTGTTTTCGTTCAAAAATAAATTCTGAAATAAAGTCAGTGTCCCTGTCGCTCGACCCGCGCTATTGAACCGATTCAATACGGGAAAAAAAATAATTTGAGCTGGGGTAGTATCGACTATTAATGGGAAAAATCTATTTTCGTCAAAAATGCTGCTAGAGTTGATACAGTTTATCGATTTTCTGTGTCAATCAGTATATCTATAGATAGTGATGATACGTACTGCTTAAACATAATCGTCTTCAACCCTTTATATGATCCACGGTTCGGCATGGATCTCCACGAGGGAATCCTCCAAACCGTAGTACGTCACGCTTAATCAATGCGCATTGGCGATATTTTCCATTCACATAAGGAGCCAAAGTTCATTTAAACCATTTACCTCTTAATTGCGAAGCAATCGTTCAATAACTAAACTACGACCGCGCGTTAAAAAAATATCAAAAAACATGTAAGTATTAAGAAAACCAAATGGTAGTGCATTAATAAAATTCTGCATGTAAACTTTAAAATTAATAAAGGTACCGCAACGAAGTTTCTCTTTCGTAAACCGCGGTCGTTAGAAGCAACATCAATCGAAAGTGTTACCGAACAATAAGAGATCGCGTAACGAATGACCCAGTAATCGTGCACTTTTTTATTCTATAAAGTTTTTTAATTTTATTCACACTACAGCATATAGCCTTTGTTTTGAAGATAAACAATTTGCATCGTAAAAACAGTTCAAACACGTGTTTGTTAAGCGTGTAATTTTCAACCGACTTTAAAACAGGAGGATGTTCTCTATTGCCTCCGTGGCCGAACAGTTATCATGCTGGTCTGCCAGGCAAAGGTTCGATTCCCGGGCCAAGAGAAATATTTGTATAGGCTACATTTATTTCTAGTGTGTTTGGGTGTAATTTGTGGTGTTCTGTATGTGTGTCCATGGCACCAGCTATACGGGGTTTCCCTAGTGCGGGGCTATGAGTGTGTGCGTTATTACTATTAATTCGACTGTAGTTTTTGTGTGTAAGTTACGCGATTAATCCGATGACTCTTTCATTGTTACAAAGGGAGTACCTCAGTAACGGTCTTTCAAATTTGAAAAAGAAATTCCACTTCTAAGCGTGGCAAATTAGATATTGCGCCCACTTTTAATAAAACTTGGCAAATTATATAGAAAATTCCAGAACCTTCTAAGATGTAATAAGTATTATTGCATAGATATATCGCACTGCTATTACAATAGTGTTGTAACTCAAAATATGTGAAATTCGAGATTATACTATTGTTGAACGTAAAATTTGATTCTCTACACGACTCAATACAACCGTCATTAGAATGCTGTGAGAAACAATTCAAAGATATCTACTTAACTCAAAATGAGAGAAACTTTTTCTGAGCTAGTTCTCTACAAAACAGTCCTAACTCAAAAAGATGAAAATAATTTTTCCCTTTTATTTTTAAATATATTTGGTAAGTAGGGCATTGTTTAGATGTCTGTTATAATGTTTAACCTATATTTTCAAAGTTTAATATAAATTTTAATAATCTTTCACGGGAAGTGAGTAATTCGTTTCTGATCGCTTCTGAAAAAATACACTTTTTGAGTTAATGTACTATTCTAATAGCAGTGCGATAAATTCGTTTTGCATACAGATATTTTACCTCTATATTATCTATATATACACTGTAATATTACAACAGTTTTTAGTTAAAGTTCATGAACAGTGGTAGATTGAATGTAAAGTGGAACTAGCAAGCAACTAGTTACTAGTTTTGTCTAATGTAATTTGAAGTTATAATTACATTTCTCCCAACATTGTCAATAGGGATGAATAGTGAAAGTCGTTATTTAGTAGTTCTATTTAGCCAGTGAAGAATGGTCAAGTTGCAAAGGAGAAAGGGTACGTTTTATTGTTTTTTAAAAGGATATCAACAAATGAACTAATTGATGTTTAAAACAATAATAATAAAAATATTTATTCATTATCTCAAAAGGAACATTGTACAATTTATAAATTGAATATGAAATAAATTAGATTAAAACTTAACTGCCTCAAGCGAATCACGAATTTTACTTAACATTGATACAGTAGCAAACGTTATTATGTTTCAGATATATATCACATTATAATGTAAGCAGCAGATATTAATGTATGTATTTTGACTCGAAAACGATTGATTAAAAAAAATAAAAATGGCGACTGGCAGCAGTGACGGAAGGGGCATTCAAGGTGTTGGCAATGACAGGTAACGGACAAGCCCAAGAGTGGTTTTGATTATAAATATATACCTGTAATTTGGAGGGTGTTTTCGTGTTAGTGTGTTGTAAACCATTACTTTATTTTACAAGCAATATAACATTGGTTATTAAACTATATTTTGGGATCTAAACTACACGAGAAAAACTCGCGGGTTATAGGACCGACCTACTACGAGCACCTACCTGCCGAACTAAAAAAACAATGTTGTGAGGAAACCTTCAGGTGAAAACCGTAGAACCTTTTATTGGAAAAATCCCTTTACTCAGTAACGGAGTATATCTACTCAAAGTACTTAATAAATAATTGAATTATTACATTAATTAATTAATCTGACATTCATCGTATTATTACACTGTAATATACATCTACTAGTCTTCCTAAGACATTTCCTGTATACACTTGACATTGTGAGTTTAATTCAATTATTTGTAAGTTTCATTAATTATGTTTATTTGTATATGTACACTACTGTGTACTTATGACTTACTATAATATAACTATTTCTTCATTATTTTGTAAACTGACGCTCACTTTTCGAAGAGTAGTATAAAATGACATGTAACTGTATTTGTATGAAATTTGTAATGTTGAGAGAAGTAAACTAAATTATTAATAATAATAATAATCACGCACACATTCAACATAGCCCCGCACTAGGGAAATCCTGTGTCGCGGGTGCCATGGACACATACATAGACAACCACAAATTACACCCAAACTCACGAGAAAAATAAATGTAGGCTATACAAACATTTCTCCCGGCCCGGGAATCGAACCTGGGACCTCTGCGTGGCAGTCCGGCATGGCAACGGTTCCGCCATGGAGGCAGTTTAAATTAAATCGTGTATATTTGTTTTTAGCAAACTAACCAACATTTTGGACCCTTTACAGGTGCCGTAATCACGGCTAACCGAAACGTGTAACAATCGTAAAAACCTAGAAACTCAGAATACAACACGTTAAAGTTCTGTATAGGCTGACCTGTACAGTTGACTGTAATATAATAAATAATGAAATAAATTATTAATGCATCATAATATAGATCTTGTGATAGAGCTCGTCCAGGGAAGTACTGCCACCTTACCTATTTCTGCCGCCAAGCGGTAATGCAAGTATTACTGCGTTCCGGTTTTGAAGGGTAAGAGAGAAATTACAGGCATATGGGTCTTGTCAACTTATGTCTCAGGGTGATGGACGCAGTGGCAGTGCCCCTCAGATATTTGCGATTTAAAGCTCTGAGTGGCACTGCAACTTTTATGGACAGGCAGCTTACCATCAGGTGCACGACTTGTTCGTCCTAGATATTATAAATAAAGAAAAAGCTACACGCTTGTCCATAAAAGTGCAGTGCCACTTTAAATCGCAAAGATCTGAGAGGCACCAAAGGTCGCAGTACTTCCCTGAACGAACTGATTCATAAGGAACTCTACTGCTATGAAATCAAAATGGTTTCAAATTCTTTGCAAAACAATATCTGTTAAACCTTTAAAGGCACTTGTAACTTTGTTTATTCTCAAAAATCGCTTTGCTTGTTTATGTTCAAAAATCAAATTTCATACCGTAAACTTGAATACCGAACACATCCGAAACTCAAAACATTAAAAGTTATCGGCGCGTTATAAGGCAGATAAAACGTAATCCTCGCAATTCATAAGCAAATCAAACTTGTCCACTTATGTGTCAGGGCACAGTGGCAATGCTTCTGAAATCTTTGCGATTTAAAGCTCTGCACTGCAACTGTTATAGATAGGCGTATCGCTTACCACCGGGCGCACGACGTCCCGTCACTTGATATTATAAAATAAAAGAAAATTTAAAAAAAATATTTTTTATTACTAAAAATTACAATGACTGCACAGAAGCTAATTTACAAAAGCGATGTGGAAATATTTGCTTCTCAATTGGGTGTTCAACACTTCGAATTCCTGTTCCTTTTCCAAGTCACGTCCATTTATAAATATTTAGTAGCAATACCTCTCGCTAAATTGAAGGAAAAAATTATGGCGAAACAAGCAAAACGGTACAGTGTTTTAATGTAAGTCAGGTTTACGTATTAACTAAACTAACGCATAACTCACATATTTAAGTCGAGTTTTTCGAACCAGTCAGTGATCCTTAATCATGAGCTTTAACGGCGGTGACTAGACGAAAACTACGCGCCAAAGCCCTGACAGCTCAGTCACTCAGTTTGGCCGGGGGCAGCAACGACGAGCCTTCGTTTGCGTCATTCTTATGATACTTATATAATATATATGTATTGCAGAATTTTACTTTAATTTTTTTTCGGTATATATTTCCATGAGTATGCCTGTGGCCTTATTCAGGCGCGGGTGCGTGAAAATCAAATGTGCGTAGACGCTCCTTGCGTTCACGGTGGTCGCGCGCGCCCCTCGATTAGATCTATTGGTTCGATCCGCCCGTACCTTTCACAGTGCTGCCCACAGACCACATAAACGTGGTGCTGTTGTTCGCTAACCGAAACGCTCTAAAGTGACAAAAAAATTTTTTTTAATACCATAAAAAACCATAACCCAGTTTTTTAATGTACAAATTGGTTAATAATATTTCAGCCATGCATAGTTCGGGTAAGTTCCGATAAGTCGAACATGATTTGAACTGTTTTTAAAAGAGATTGTGCTCTATGTTATGCTATTTAAAACGGATATTTGACAATTTGTCCCTTAGCATCGTTTTAGTTAGTGGACGGTAGAGTGCTTGGTCCAGCGTCTGTATAATGAAGTAGTGGAGATTCCTTTAAGAACATAACTATTAGGAAATGACACTATTTTTTCGGATCTAAATCGTTGTTTTTTTCAAATAAACCAACGTTTTGATCCCTTTACAGGTCCCGTGGTCCCGACTGACTCATTGATTGACTGGTGTTATTCACAGCCATAACCATGGAACCCGCGAAAACCTAAGAACTCGATAATAATATTGACAGAATCGATTTGGTGCGGCACTAGGTCGATTCGACTTTTAAATTTTGACGTTTCAATTCGCGCTCCTAAAATGTCTTTTTTTCTAATAACGTTCAATTGAAAACAGTTTATTGTGCTTTACTTTTATGCTATGAAGACATTCTACTATAAAGAAGTAGGCAGGTATACTAAATGATCCACCTTTTGGTCTCAACATCAACTGTCCCAAAACGAGTCTATAGCCAGAATGCAAATGCAAATATTTTGTGACCCAGAAAACACAATTTCTCTTTTGTTTACCTTACGAAGTGACGTGTGGTATCTGACGACTGCAGAGGGTATAATACACTGCTGTTCTTATGTTTTAATGTAATGCGAGTAATTATAAACAAAGCCGTCTTCATTTACTATTATTACATAATTATTAGATATGTATTTGAAATAGCGATATTATAACGTAGATACAAAAAAAGGCAATAATAAATAAAGACGTTAAAACCAAAAACAAACAACTAAATTCGAATTTTCGAAAAACCGATTTTCTGTGTGATCGAAATACGTCAAAACCTCTATTTTGGGTCTCAATTTACATTAACTATATTTCTGTACATAACAAGAACCTGTGACATGCTTGTTTCATTGTTACATATTCGGAATGCATTTATCGTGTAATAATTAATATTTAATTCATTAATTTGTGTTAACTACTTGATAAAGACATTGGCTGACGTAGGTACGTTACAAGTATTACGTTAAAATGAAAAAGGTCAAAAAAGCAATCGTCAATTTCTGTAAAACAGAAATAGAACTTAGTGTTAGTAGCAGTAGAACTCCTTATCGAGTTCTTAGGTTTTCGCGATTGTTACACATAGGAAATGAAACTATTTTTCCGGAATTAAGTCATGTATTTTTTTTTTTTTCAAAGAAACCAACGTTTCGGGCCCTTCATAAGTCCCAAAAACAAATATACGCGAATTAAATCCGGAAAAAGAGTTTCATTTCCTAAGTAAAGCTCCTTGTTAAACTTCGGTAGTGTACTGCCACAGTAATGTGACGATTACTGCGTTTCGGTTTTGAATAGTAAGAGTGCTGGTGAAATTACAGGTGCATGGGACTTTTCAACTTATACTATGTCTTAAAGTGACGGGTGCAGTGGCAATGCCCCAGATCTTTGCGATTTAAAGCTCTGAGCGGACAACTATTACTCTGAGCGGACAGGAGTGTCGCTTACCACCAAAAAAAAAACTTATATTATTTCTCCATAAAATATCGCGCTATATCAAAAAGTGGCAACAAATTTGTATAACTTTAGTCCTACTGTGATATTCTGTGGTACAGTGCTAGTGCACTATATGTAGTCATAAGTTTTCTCTATGTATACTTTATAGTACAGCAGTTACCAACGACATTTCTGGTAACCCAGAACAGGTTTGTTTGAACGTTACGTTACTTGACGCAGCGGATGCCAACGTTCGATTTTGTTTCTAGGAGATGACGCAATACTTACCTTTATCTCATAGCATACCGGTTTACCGGTATTTTTTTAAAGTATGGAAAGACAAGTTTTTGGTTCGTGTTGTTGGTTGAAATACTTCATCTTTAATGAAGTTATTAGTCGAAATATAGACAAAGATTTTGAAGGAGATTTTTCCTACGATTTCTGAGGGTATTGTAAGAATTTCACAAGATACCGCTTAACCTCTATTTATTTACACTACAAACAAATTTTAAAAAGTATAATGTATTTTTAACGACTTGCGCCAGAAGGGAGTGCCGTAGGACTAAATCTGCGTGAGTGTTTGCTAAATTAAGGGACTCTACATCGTCGCCGGCGACTACAATCGTTACATTTGGAATGTGTATTTAAAAAGGTATAAATTTCGAAAGCATTATATAGGTACCGTGTGAACAAACTGATAGCGCGTTTCAGCACACAAGTAATGCCGTCTACCGTCGTCTCACGGTACTAAACTCCTTGAATAATACAGGTTGAAAATCTGACAGGTATTTTAAGGGTCAACCAGTACAGGTGTAGTCTAGACTAATTCAGGCCTATGACATTTTGAGCAACGGACGGTTCTTAACGCGAATAATATAGATTTGGATTAAATCTTAAGTCGTAAGTGTCAAGCTTCATCTATTTCTTCTTGTACCATTGTATCATATTGTAAACAAGAGGTATTGCTATCATCATCAGCCTATCGCAGTCCACTGTTGGACAGAGGCCACTCGCAATGTGCGCCATTTTGCCCGGTCCTAAGACTTTTGCAATACGTTACTTCATCTGGCCAGAGAGCGTTGTACACTACGTATACCGAGCCGTGGTCTCCACTCAAGAACTCGCTTCTCCACATCGGTTTTAGGCCCTTATATATATATATATATATATATATATATAATATATGATATTGCTACGAAAAGTTCACAAATATACATAACTTACAAATTAAAGACCTCCTTTATCCCTTTATCTACCTAGATACATAGATACATGTTACTCCAGGGATTCGAACCTTCAACCTCTCAATTGAAAAGCAACCGTACTCCCAGTGGGCTTTCATCGCTTACGAGTTGCTAAAGTGAATATTTCTGGCGTATTATTTTTTTAACATTGCGTAAAGTGAATAAAGTCGATTTTGCCAAAAAGGAACTACGCAACGAGCCATGCAAAAGTTTGGACAGCTAAGGTTCGCTCAACAATTCATGCAAATCAACATTTCCCGTGTGTTTTTCCTCTTTTTTGTTTTTCTTACAGTGTACAGTATTCATATAAATGGAAGAAGCAACGTTTATACAACAATATAAACAAAACTGTATAGTTAGTATATTGGGTACACGGAATGGAAAGTGGGTTCTTTGGAATTTTTTAATTCGAATTTCAGATTTTTTCTGTTAATCCTTAACCAGGCCAAAGGAAATAATGTCTCCTGCATAGTATTTCATTTACCGTAGACAGGCTTTATATAATAATAATAATAACGCACACACTCAACATAGCCCCGCACTAGGAAAACCCTGAGTCGCGGGTGCCATGGACACACACATAGACAACCACAAATTACACCCACGAGAGAAATGAATGTAGGCCATACAAATATTTCTCCCGGCCCGGGAATCGAATCTGGGACCTCTGTGTGGTAGTCGATATTAATGGTAACCGTTCGGCCATTGAGGCAGTTAAGGCTTTAACTCTGAAATCCCTACAAAAACGTTCAATGAGTGTTTCTCACACGTTTTTTATGGTTTCCAGCAACATATCTGAATTTTGTTAATACCATTTGTAAAAAGTGATTGATAAGGGTGTAAATCTATATAACTACGTATACTATACGTTTCTTGCTGCGGCAGAAGGACTCCCTCACTCGCTCGAGGTTACGCAATAAGTGCGTACCGCTGAGTGTATCGCCGACAGTGCAAGGGTTAAGAAAAGTCTTATATTTACATTACAATCCTTGTACAACCCCAGCATTCGGTTCCGCACGACTGGAAACGTTATTTTCGCATCTCTGAGCGCGTTTGGATTTCTATTTAACCGACTTCAAAAAAGGATGAAGTCAGTTCGAATGCATGTTTTTTTTATATGTATCTTACGGCGATAACTCCTAAATTTGTGAATCGAATTTTGTTCAAAAAAGGGTACCCCAGAAGTGGCATTTAAATTTCAAGAAAATATTCCACCGCGAAGGGTAGCAAACTAGGAGATGAATGACTTTTGAGGTCAGTTATTCAGTACTCTGTACTCTGAGATTATTCCTTGTAGTGAACATCTGGTATCATTAGTAGATTTAGTAGGCTATTATAACGTAGTTTTTTTTTCGATTTTGCATAAGATTAATGTGTCACTTACGTAGTAACTATTAAGTAAACTGTGGCGGTGATTCTGGTAAAAAGTGTAACTGTAAGTGTAAGTGTAAATTGTTTCCCCAAAGATCATCAGCTATGTTCCCAGTTTATTTAGGGTTCTAAATCATAAAATGAATATAATATTTTACTGCCACTTGTCTAATTGACTTGATTTTTGTTACACTACGGAACTCAGATGACATTACAAGAATGAATTACCTAATATGATACTCACTGAATTTTGTGATAAAAAAATAAAGAAACAAAAAACAAAATTCGAAAAAAAGCAAAAAAAAAAAACAATTTAAGAAACAGAAAACAAAATAAAAACAGAAAATGCTCAAAAATTAAGCTGGCGTAGTGTTCATTGGAGGCATCAATTTGTGTTTTTAAACAAATCAACGGTTCGAATTTTCATTTCCTATGCATAACAAATGCAAAAACCTAAAAACTCGATATACAGAGATTAACATCTATTTTTTGAAATGGTGACAATCAAAGGTCGTTTGGACATTAATGTTTAGTCAACTTTTTTTTTAATAATACCAAGTGGCTGGACGATCAAGTCGTGCGCCTGGTGGTAAGCGAAATGCCTATCCCTAACAGTTGCAGTGTCACTCAGAGCTTTAAATTGCCAAGGTCTTAGGGGCACTGCCACTGCGCCGTCGTCCTGAGACATAATTTGAGAAGTCCAATGTGCCTGTAATTTCACTACCTTACCTATTCAAACCGGAACGCAGTAATGCTCAAATTACTGCTTGGCTGCAGAAATAGGTATCAGTATTTCCTCGAGCAAACTCTTTCACAATGAGCTCTACTGCTACTATAGCGTTGTTTTTGCTACTATAGCGTTGTTTTAGAGCTGTTAGCTGACTTTGCTTTTTGGAGTACACTGTTTAGTGTCGGGGAAGTTTCAAACGTCGTGATAAAAAGGTCATAATACAAATTACATTTTTGTTCTTGGGACGCCAGTGTAAGAATTTAAATTTCTTTAATCTTATCTCACAGAGACACCCTGGGGGCCTGTTTGTAAATTGCCCTAACGGCACGCTCCTGCTGAACAAAGATTTTATTAATGTTGGCGAGGTTTTCCAAAGCAAAATGCCGTATATCATCAACATGTGAGATGAAACAAGTATCTTTTCTAATACTCGGTAAAAGCCAAATAACTGCTATATTATTATTATTATTATATAGCGTCGTTCCTACTGTTTATATTTTTGTTAAAAAATTATTTTTACATATTACCTATATAACTAGCCGATTGGTTTATTTACTCGAAATTTCGTTATTCACCATAATCACTAAAACGTCTCTTTTGTCATTTGCAACTAAGATGATTATTCATTGACTAAGTACAACCACTAAGTAATTTCACTATTCTTCCATATTGACAATGTTCGGAGAAATGAATTATCACTTCAAATTACGTTTTTTGTAACTTTACAAATTGTTGTAATAATATGTCGGTATATTTTAAAACATATACGTTATTAAAATAATTGATAACTCATTATAAAAATATCGATTTTTTCCACTAAATTAATGACTGTATATTTATTATTATTTTAGAGCGGGTAACACCGAATGTAGGTGTAAGTGTCAGTTTTTTGGCGTGGTGATCAGGTTTAACAGGTTACCGGTTGTGATGTGCACTTTTGCTTGCAGCCGTATCGGCACTCTTCTGTATGATACCCTTCCCCTTGAAATCCCCCGTCCCGTTAATATCAAATTCCTCCTTACTTTAGGCCACCCCTCCTTTGTGTATGTCCTATGTAAATTTATTAAATGTAAAGTTTTGTTTTTGTTTTGTAGATTCTCCTCTCAGCGAAAGAAGATGTGCACTTACAAACCCATTGGCTCTAAATTTGACTAATTTTTGTTGATGTTTAGTTAATTTACTCATTTACGAATAGCACTAATTGAATTCAGTGAAATGCCATTGTAATTACCTGACTGTTTTCTTCGCATTAGAACAACTCGCGCGTTGACAGCGACCATGAACACGTCGAAGACGAATGATCCGCCTAACAAAAGTGCGTCCCGATATCCTCTAGTTCCGACATATATACTGCCCTGATAAGCCGAAAAGCGCTATCTCAATCGGAGTAAGTTTTGAGAAAATCGACTTGGAGAGAATCAAAATACTGAAACTTTTTTTTATAAAAAAGATTAAGTGCGCATTTAAACTTCAGCTCCCCTGGGCCCAAGTCTGCTAATTTTAAATCATTTCAGTTGTGTCGGTAGTATCAATGTCAGGTTTTTGTACGTTTGGTATTCTGCTAAAAGTTAAGAGCTTTTCAGTGGCTAGCTATCGAGCTACGATTCAACTGCATTTTTTTGCTATTCTACTCTACAATGGCGACCGATGGCACCTCAATGATGTAGTCTACTTATAAGACCTGATTCTTAGAGGCATCGCCGATCAGTCGATCTGTGTCCATGAAAGCCACATATGATGGAGTAGTTCGGTTTCATTGGTCGTTGGCGATAATCTCCGCGTTTCCATGTTACCATACTCCAACACACGATTAGGTAGTTCCAAGATCAATTCCTACAGCTGGCATTTTGTGTACCTCAATCAATCAATCAGCCTATTACAGTCCACTGCTGCACATACCGTTCGGCACCCGTTTTCCGCATCCAACCACTACCGGCGACCTTCTTCAGATCGTCCGTCCATCTCGCAGGGGGACGTCCTACGTTACGTTTGCCGAGACGTGGTCTCCACTCAAGAGCCCGTCTACTCCATCTCACATCGGTTCTGCGACAGATGTGGCCCGCCCACTGCCACATTTCTGGTCGATATCCACAACTTTAGTCTTATCAACTTCGTTCCGGACTTTGTTCCTTAACGAGATGCTCATCATAGACCTTTCCATAGCGACGTGTAGCCTTTGAGCCAGTCATATTCCACATCTCGGCTCATATTTAATTCAAGGACTAAACGAGACAAAAATTAAGATATGCATAGTAATTTTCATGATAGTTTTAGTAAGAACAACATCATCGTTAGAGATTGCATTGTTGATCAGTGGAATGTCATGCAACTAGATTTTACCAGAATAACAAAAATATTATCAAATTGTAATTTTATTTCAGCGGAGTCACGATGAAATTGCAATGGATGGAAAGTAACGATTAAGTATGCACACCCAAATAATGCCTAGATTCACTTTTGACTTAAAAGGGCCCAAGTTATAGTGTTCAAGGAATAAGTCTTTAGGAGGGATTTCCACTCCATGGTCGTTCGTCATATAAACGTACTAATTAGTTCATTAGTTAATGGAATAACAAACAACCACCATTCTTGTGCCTGTATAGTATCTAACTCGATTAAACACCTGGTAGCCTCAAATAATTCACCCTCCACCCACTAATCTAGGTCATCCATATTCATTAAAGGGGTTGAGACAGTGTTCATTTCAATTCCTCTTTCTGTTCCGATATTTTGGTAGTAAAAGCTACTGAATTTATCTTTGTTAGTGAAAATTTAAATTGAATTTTTAAATTAAGAGCTACAGTCGTTAACCAGTAAATTAACTACCAAACCGACACGAAACAAACCATTAATTGACTAGAATTAATGAGAAATAGATTCCTCACAGATGGCGCTACGGCGAAAGTCTTTAAAAACCAGAAACAAAAGAAAAATTCGTAAAGTCCGCTCGTTTGTTCTGCGGCTTAGTGGGCATAGCATCTGGTATGGTTTGCTGGAAGACCTTGGTTCGAATTCAGCCGAATCGAAAGATTTTTTTCTAAGTGTTTGATCTCTGTCTTAATAATTATAACAAACTAGTGGAGTAATTTCACAAAAATAAGTGAATATTATGGTGTTCAAATCTTTAACATTGACATTAACTTAATAATTACAACTAGAATCAATTTGAGTTGGATAAAATGGTTTTAGTTAATAATAATAATTTTTAGCTAAGCAAGAATCTTTATATGAAAACTCTTCGAGTAGTAGTAGAGTTCCTTGTGGCAGTTCGTCCCGGGAATTTCTGCCACCTTACCTATTTCTGCCGCCAAGCAGTAATGTCAGCATTGCTGAGTTCCGGATTTGAAGGGTGCTGGTGAAATTACAGGCACATGGGTCTTCTCAACTTATGTCTCAGGGTGACGGTTGCAGTGACAGTGCCCCTCAAATCTTTGCGATTTAAAGCTCTGAGTGGCCCTGCAACTATTATGGACAGGCGTGTAGCTTACCATCAGGCGTACGACTTTTTCGTCCCGTCACTTGATATTATAAAAAAAAAATAAAAAGAAAACTTTGGAGAGAAACAACATTTGTCCAAAAGTTTTTTATAAGTGTTTCTAAAGAAAATTTACGGGTTTTTTAGGACTGAAATCATTCCTCGAATGTAATAAAACCTCGTATAACTTTTTTAATTTGTACATTTTATCGTCAATGTTTGATTTTAAAGATGACAACGTAAAAGAACGAAGACGATTGCGATCTTGTTTCGGTCGAGAGCGTACTTGGTAAACGTAAGAACGACGTTTGCATCACGCATTGTTTAACAGCCTTGGACTACCTGCATGAGTGACCGGTAGTACCATTACAATCTATGTTTTATAGCACTACGGCACTACCATGCGGCACTAGTGATCAAAAAAATCAAAACACAAATGTTTTTATTTCACATACAATATAATAAAAAAGGTGAACTGAGGACATCGTTGTTGCGATCATTGTAGGAGTAAGTCCAGGAGCCCGATTCAGAACTCTTCGATATATTAACCGAATCGTTAGATTGCATATTGTTCTCGAATCGAAGGGCGCTTTCTGAACTATTCAGAACATTCGAATTAAACGTTCTATTCAGGGGATCTACTCTCGATCTCCGTCCGAAACAATTATTGTCAAATAAGTAATATTCGACAAAATTAAAAGACAAGTGTCAAGTATGAAGCTTCATTCGCATCACGCGTCTTTTCATTTGGTCAAGTATTGCTTATTTGGCAGTAATTGTTTCGGACGGATGTCAGACGGAGATCGAGAATAGACCCCCAGATTTGGATACGATATCGTTATCCAACAGCGTTTACGGGGTTAGTCGGTGAAATAGATTATATATAAGTAAATAAAAATCCTTTTATATACATTTTAAGACCTAAAATATAGGAACGCGTTAGTCTTGCACTAAATTAAATTAATAAAATTGACCAAAATCCAGATTTAATTTAAAATAATAAGAGATTTCCGTATTAAGTTCTTGATTTGTAAACAATAGGACGTTCGGTAACTTTCATTCAATAACTGTGTTCTGAATAACGTTTCTAGCATTTGCCGGTCGAGAAGTTCGAGTAATCGTACAGGTGTGACGTCACTTCAGTTCGGTTTTGAATATGACAGTTTGACGTTCGATTCGTGTGTTGTGAATAAAAATGAAAATAAATCGTACGATTTCAAATCGAGTCGGTCGACAGCTGAGTTATCGTAAGGTTCTGAATCGACCTTCTGCATTGGATGTCTTTCGGCTAAAGTGACAGTAAAGAAAAACTAAATAAATTGATGGATCTAGGTCTCAGGTACAGCCACAGGATTCTGAAGTACCTATGTACTATGGACTGATGAAATATATTACTAAAGACTATGTCCTTGGTAATATATTTGTCATAGCTATGACGTAATGGTTAAGAATATGTCTAATGTGAGCAAAAACGTCACAATCCTAAATAATCAAGAAAGATAACAAATAACGTACAAATGTAAAGAAATCTGTGTTCTAGGATTGGTTGTCACAAAGCAATAGTGATTATTTTTGTCTGAATGTAGTTGACTAGCTCATTCCCATGACCTGTTTGTTTTTTCTTTTTAATATGACGGGCTGTATATCAATGTCGCTGTTCATTATTCTGCAATTTTTTCAGTTTTATAACTCACACCCCCACTATTCTTGACGAACACCTGTTCATCTCTTCCCTTTTAGTGTAGTGATAAGATCACACAGGTCATCTAAAAAACATTTATTTTACACAACATTACAAAATTGTGTGATGTGCCCAAGGAGCACACTTTATACGCCTTAAAACTGCTATATCTATAAATAGCCTTAATATGGTATATATTTAGGTAATAGTTCCCTATAAATGGTTTTAGAAAAAAGAAATTGTTGTTATAGACTTATTTCGCTCAAGTCAAAATTTTAAAACCTTCTTAATACCAAACAACTTAATTAAGTGTAATCTCTCTTAAGATTTGCTCTTATAGTCCTTATTTTAACTTCATCTGTAGAAGAACTGATTATTTTTAGTATAATTGATCTATACACATCCAGTAAAGTCTATTAATACTCTAAAAACTAGTGTCCTTAAGTTTATTCTAGATATATTTAATTTATAGACATTCTGTAGTGTTTGTACTTATGACGTCTGATGATCATGTCGTAGAGATGGGCCATCATGAATCGCACAGCACAAACAATCCTGGGTCACAATTATTAGTTATACAATTATGTTGCAACATAAATTAACGATTATACTATTATATTGGGTGTCTATTTTAAATTCGCCTCTCCAATAGCTTCAGAGAAAGGTATTTTACACTCCATTATTTACACTTGCGAATACAATTGTGTTCAGTTTATTGACAGACAACAACACCAATTACGTAGTCTTGAACTAGACTATGAGTACAAAGACAATGAAATTGACTCCGGGGCACTACTCAGAACCCCAGGCCAGGATCTATTTAGAAAAGTTTCTGGAATCGGATCCGAAATCTTATCTTGCGCCCAAAATGTTAACCACTGAAAAAAAAAATTAATAACGTGAAATTCAAAGACGTCGGCAAAAAGAGGGATTGCGTCTGTGCAGAACACGCCTGAGTAGGTACCGAACAAAGACTTTGGCAATAAAAAGCAGGAGGTGCCATAATCACTTCATTTGAGCCAGTGCAGACACAAACACATAAGATTTAATATCTCATATCCCACGGTAGGCAATGTCTTTGAGAAATTAAAGCTACTTCCTTAACATTGAAAAGTGTGAAATCAATACCAATGACTATACCAAGGAATTTTGACTGTGCGGAACTACAATTACCTGGTCGCAAATTAAGGAATTAAGGAAAACCTACACTATAAGTACCAATAACTAAATCAACACTGAGGGCACAATGAAAACTTGGTTTTCTAAAGTAGTCCTGACTGAACTAGATTCCGGCCTTCCTCATCAAGCGTCAGAGAAGTCATCAATATTAAAGATATCACCTTAGTAAACGTTTATAGATGACCAATTACCACTTTTCATCAGGTGAACCGAAAGCGATAACAATAAAGTGTATGGATACCTATAGAACGTTCAATTTGGCAAAAGCACGAAAGTAGAATTAACGCAGTGGAAATAAGAGCTTTGTGAAGTATGGTTGGAATGATTCTGATGAAAAATTGCGGAACAGTGTGATAAGAGAACGTTGTAGCGTGGAAAATGTAATGAGAAAAATAATAAAAAGGAAGCTTAGGAGGTTCGTACATGTAGAGGCAATGAATAAAAGAAGATTGACGAAACAGATTTATTTGGCGATTGTGAACGGCCAAGTTGGTAAGGATAGATCAAGGCCAACATACCAAATTGAGGACGTCCTAAAGAAAGGCTAGGCCAAGAGTACCCTTAACGGACAAACGTGTATGGAAACTTTGATGCATGTTGAGGCAAAACAGATCGTAGGAAGTGGGATTATCGTCTCTGCATTGCCGATGGAAAAAGGGTGTGAAGTGTTTGAATGTAACTGTAAAGCTGAATACAATGCTCTCTATGCACCGCAGCGCGTTTTAAAGACTATACAATAGTTGTATTGAACTATGTACAGTCACTGTAACGACCTTGGAATGCTTTAGTTTCGGCTTACTGGTAAACAAAGAAACTTTTTAAATCAAAACACCATTAAATGCTAATAATTAAAAATTAAAATAATTGCTAAAGTTGTAGTCTGTCTAACATAGATATCCAAAATATAATAACACACACACTCATAGCCCCACACTAGCGAACACTGAGTTCGCAGGTGCCATGGACACACACATATACAACCCCAATTACACCAAAAGTCACGAGAGAAATAAAAGTAAGACATACAAATATTTCTCCCGGCCCTGGTATCGAACCCGGAACCTCTGCGTGACGACGGACCAACATGATAACCTTTCGGTCACGGAGGCAGATCTGCGGTTAAAAATTAGACATTCTAGTCTAGTCATTCATGTTATATCAAAGAAATTTAAGTTTATTGCTGTTGGAATCTTTTTCTTTTTATGATTGAAACCTGTTCCGGATTTAAAATTGCGTATATTTGGGTTATCAAAACAAACTATCTTTTGGACTCTTCACATTGGGTCATGGTCATCAAATAGTTAAGTCTAATATAATAAAGTAAATATAGTATACCTTTATCCATTATAGTTATTCATTGACCATTGTTTGTTTCAATATGTAAATTCAGCACAACAAACATGAACAATAAATTGCACCGTTCCACAAAAAAACCATTATATGAATACTTAGTATTTATACCTATACAACATCATGATTCATCAACAACGTGCAACAAAATGCACCGAAGTACCTACCTCTATTCTAGCACAGTCAACTCATTATAATTGAGTGGCCTTGAAACACTTTGACCGAGTTACGTTCAGACAAAAACAAAGCCTGACATAATAACAACCAGACAAAATATGAACAATTGCAAATAGCCTATGTTTACAAAAGTTTATGTACTAACATTAACCAAATTTGGTAGGTACAGAAATTACGTACATCACTCACATTAGCAGCTGTTATAATACGCTTCTATAAGGTACTAAGGTGCTAATTTGAACACCACGTAATGACGTAAGGTGAATTTTACTGTTTTTATCAGACCGAAGATCCAAGGGCTAATAGCTGTCTTACCCAACATATCCTATACTTACAAAAGTGAAACGGCTCCAGTATTTTGAGTAGTTTGTGAAGGAATTTGGGTCCGTTGCCGAACGGACCCAAATGTATAAATTTATTTTCAACGTATTTCGATCTTTGTAAGTGAACTGTTTACTTACATTATTTTAAACAAAAAATTTTGACACCATACAAACACAGACATCGTATCGAACTTAACGAAAACGACGCGTAGAAAATCTGTTTCAGCAACCAATGGTATTTCGTACTTTAACCGTTTTCTTATGATAGTACGTAAGTTGCTTATGTAGCTTTGAGGCCTAAAAATAATGAATTACTATTGGTAACTGGAGTTTAACTGTAATTGCATTGTTTGCGTGGATAATGAGCCTCACAATGACATAAAGTTCATTCACTGATACACTAATCAGACCGCGTTGCTTTCTCTCTCTTTGTTTGCCAGTTCCACTCAGTAAAATACATTAATATTAATTTAAAAAACACCAATAGCTGTTATACAAATAAGCCTTAACGACAATTCACTTTTAAAAAGTTGGTAAAAATACACGGTTCAATATTTTTAGCTTTCACGTTTAATCCAAAATGTTTACATTTCGATACCTCGAATGAACACTACTTTAACTTAATGTTTAGGTCATTTTCTAAATTTATTTTAAACTACCTTATTTTATTTACTAATATTATGCTCCTCGAATTTTGTGGAAAAAAAACGGAAAAAACGAAAAAAACGAATTTTACCAAAAAAAAGTTTAAGAATAAAAGCAAAATAAAACAGAGCTGACCAAAAAATTAAGGTGGCGTAATTAGTATTCATTGGAGGGATCGATTTATGCGTAATTTAAATACTTCCTGTCATGCTATTACCTAATTACCTTGTAAAACACTACATATTTCCGTCACCAAATTGGTTTGTGCCATGAAGGTACAAATTCATTCTTTTTTTTAATGTGTCTCCAGTACTTTAATTTTCTCCTTTTTCAAGTAACAGGAAGGTAGGTGTGAAAGAATAATAGTGACTTATTACAAGACCAATAAGTATACAGACTCAACTGTCAAATGACGATTATTACCGCTCGGTCAAGGGAAACGCCTAAAGAGAGACCGATATCATCAACATTACCTTTTGTATTTATTACTATTTCAAAATTAAATACGGATTCAAAAACAAACTGCAAAGAGATCTGAAATGAGAACACTCGTACTACATATATTTTTTCTTTTATATCACAACCACCAACCAGAACCGCCGCTCCCATAAATACCAAATCTAATAATAGCCAGTATGAAACTGTTCATAGCCCATAAAGCACGCCCGTTAACGACTCTGTACGTTAAATGCTAAATTTGACTTGATTGGAAAACAAGGTACGGAATAAAGGTAGTACGGTATGAGTCCCCCTTTCCATGTGGGGTGGACTATATCTTGATCATTATCAAACTATTTTATGTTCCACAGAGTATCTTCTAAGTTAAGAATTAAGACCATAAATGCAGGCTCAAAGCATGCTAAAGACTTCACACATTTTCCAACGGTTTTTTATCTTCATTCGTATAAAGAAGGTTTTACAGATATCACTCTTATGGTGACTCTCTTAATCTAAACGTTTCTTAGATTAATTATTTCCCTTAAATAATTTGTATGTTCAGCCTCTTTGGAGGTTGGAGCTGCAAGAATAATATTTTTACTAGCGAGATCAATTGTGTTAATGTGGAGATGTTGGCGCCCCTAAACGGCTTCACCCCATTGTTACGTGATACACGTCTTCCACAACCCCACATTCGTTACAAACGGGCGATTCTAAGGTTTGTGAACCTTTTACGATATGCAGTTTGCCTTCAATGTTAGCGAGAATTTTGCTCCTAAATAATCACAAATGTTGATGACTTAGAAATTATAATCATTGGTAGGTGGTAGGTTCATTGAGCGGTACTCCGACTGAGCTATCACTGCAGTACTCAATTGCACTCTAATAAGATAAATCCAGTAACTTCAGTATAACAGTTGATATCTTACCACTACAAAACAGTCAGTATCACATATAACTTTACAAGTAAAGCTGAACCTCGTATTGGAAATTCTATTCTAGAGAATCCAACGAAATTTACGTTTCTTTAAAGCTATATCTAAAACACATGTTTTTGGAAATGAAACTATTTTTTTGGATTTAAAATCACATATATTTTGTTTTTTCAAACAAATGAACGTTTTGTTCTCTTTACAGATCCCATAGTCACAGCTGACTGTAAAGATGGGACCTGCTAATTTGTTTGAAAAAACAAATATATGCGATTTGTATCCGACTAAGGCATATAAAGTCAAAGGTGATCGACGAAGTGGTTATACCACTCTACCATTCATTATACATCTTACTTCAGATAAATAGACCCACTTTGCACATAAAATATATAATATTTCAAGACTGGAAACGCTTTTGGCCAAAGCAAACAAGAATTGCCATAGTCACTATAATTGAGCAAGCAAAATCAGAGGCGATTGTACTTAAGATTTTATGTCCAAAGGCCGACACCATATTTGCAATATTAAGGATATTACGCAAAGCTAATGTTATTGGATTGCCTTACGCTATCAAATTATATACAGCAAGTGGTCGTTCGTTCTTAAAGTGAGCCTTCATTTATTTTACGTTTGGGGACTGAGCTGGACATATCTTTTTTTTTAATTTTTTTTTTAATATATAATAGACACACGCTTGGCCACAATCTCACCTGATGTTAAGCGACGATGTGACCGACGATGGGACGCGTTTGCCTAAAAAATGCCTATTCACTCTAGCCTTGAATAGCCCCAAATTGTACTTTTCGGGAAATACAGACGCCGGTAGAGCATTCCATTCCTTTGCCGTACGCATCAGAAAGGAGGAGGCAAAGCGCTTAGTGCGAATAGGTGGAATATCAACGACATAAGAATGGAGTGCTCCGGACCTTCTAGTCGACCGAAGGAGGAACGGTGAGGGCGGAACCAAATTGAAAAGTTCCTGCGCACACTCCCCGAAATGTATCCGATAGAAAACCGACAAGCAGGCTACTTTTCTGCGATGATCGAGATTTTGGAGCTTCGACTCCACAAGAGGATTATTGTTGATAAGTCTCTTTGCTTTACGCTCCACCGAGTCCAAGGCAGCTAACTGGTATTGGGCAGAGCCGTCCCAAAGGTGGCAGCAGTACTCCATACAGGATCGAACTTGTGCTTTATACAGATTTAAAAGCTGTTCAGGTGTGAAGTACCGCCTGACCTTGAAAAGTATGCCTAGTTTTCTGGCAGCAGTTTTTGCCAAGCACTCGATGTATCGCCCAAAGTTGAGGTTGGATGATAAGTCCAGACCAAGTAGCTCAAGGTGGTCCCTTATCGGCACGGATACACCTCGGAAAGTCGGAGTAAGGTGTAGGGGACTCCGTTTTGATGAGAAAAGACACGCCTGTGTTTTAGCCGCATTAAACCTGACCCTGTTAGCATCTCCCCAGTCGGAAGCAGCTTTCAGACTCAGGTTCAACCGGGTGACCATCGCCTCTCGCTTACACCGGATCTCTTCGCTGTTGTCTCGGGCGTCTGGCACATAACTCACCGCCACTGTGCTGTCGTCTGCGTACCCAAAGATACCGGGCATCAGCAGCAGGTCGTTGATATGCAGCAAGAATAGAGTGGCGGAGAGGACAGATCCCTGAGGTACACCGGCATTTATACCATGAGGAGCAGACGAGTAACCATCTACAACTACACGGATTGACCTATCCTTCAGAAAATCGCCTATCCATGTGCAAAAGCCAACAGGAATTCCGTAAGCTGGAAGCTTGTTTAACAGGCTATCATGCCAAACCCTATCAAAGGCCTTTGATATGTCGAGAGACACGGCAAGCGATTCACCGCGTTTCTCGACAGCCTCGCTCCATAAATGTGTGGCGTACGCAAGAAGATCCCCAGTAGATCGTCCACGGCGAAAACCATATTGTCGATCACTGAGGAGATCGTTATCTTCGAGGTATCCAAGGAGACGGCTGTTCAATACACGCTCCATAGTCTTACAGAGTATGGAGGTGATTGCGATAGGTCGATAATTAGATGGGTCGGCATGGCTACCTTTCTTAGGTACAGGCTGTACATTTGCAAGCTTCCAGGATTTCGGGACTTGTCCAGAACTCATAGAGAGGCGATACAGGCGAGTCAACACCGGAGACAACTCGGGTGCACAGTTCCGCAGGACAATCGCTGGGACTCCGTCAGGGCCACTGGCTTTGTTGACGTCTAATTTGCGTAAAGCTTTCAACACCTCTTTTTGACGGATAGTGATTTCGGGCATTTCCGAGTCACATCGAGGTAGTGTAGGTGGTGTTTGCAAAGTAGCGTCAAGACGGGAGTTGGAAGCAAAAAGAGAAACAAAAAGATTTGCTTTCTCTTCAGCGGTATGAGCCAGCGATCCGTCATCTCTCATTAAAGGCGGAAGGGATGACCTGCAGAAATTCGCTTCGACCGATTTAGCGAGTGACCAGAATGCTTTACTCCCTGATGGGTATGAAGCTAACCTGACCCCAATACGACTAATATGGCCGAAGCGAGCTTTCCGTATCGCTTTTTTGCAGGATCTAGCGGCTTTATTAAAGGCTTTCTTCAGACGGAGGGTTTCCGGTGCTTTGCGATCTCGAGCATCAGCCCAAGCCTGGTACGCAGATTGCTTTAGCGTTTCCGCAGAAGCACACTCAGCGTTAAACCAAGGGCGAGCTTTGCCGCTGGAGGAGACTTCGAAATACGGAATAAAGTATTCCATAGCCCGAATAATCACCTCAGAGACGGCAGACGCGCAGCACGTCGGATCGTCAGAAGAGAAGCACAGCTGCCGCCAGGGATAAGATGCAAAGAAATGCCGCATCGCATCCCAATCTGCTGACTTGTATCGCCACATCCTCCTAGTACTTCCCGTACTGAGATCGGGCGGGGAGTATGCAGATACAGATTTCACCAGACAGTGATCGGATGTCCCTAGTGGGGATGAGACCGATACTTGGTAGCGGTCTGGATCGGTTGTCAGCAGAAGATCCAGGCAATTGGCAGTGTGGTCGTCAACGTCCGGTACCCTGGTAGCGCAACTCACCAGCTGGGTGAGGTCTAGCGATAGAGCACATGCCCGCGCCTCTCTTCCAGCGTGGTCGGTTTTTTGGTATGGGAACAACCATTCCTGGTGATGGGCATTGAAGTCCCCCAAAAAGACAAGTTGTGCTTTAGGATACCGTTGTTGGACTGTTTCCGCCGAGCTGCAGAGATGGTTGAACAGCCTAGTCGTCTCCGGGTCTCCAGAATGCGACCGATACACACTGGCGTAGACAATTTGTTCCAGTCCAGTGTCTACCAGAACCCACATTACAGAGAGATCGGGGTCTTCAAGGTCACGGAGACGTTTAGAGCAGATGTCATCACGAGCGTAAACGCAGGTACCAGCGCGCTGCTTAAATTTGTGCTCCAGAATGTAACCTGGGTAATGCAGATACGCCGTGTCCGAAGGACATCTAATTTGGGTCTCCGTGAGGAAGAGCATGTGAGGCCTTTCAGTCTCAAGATGGTGGTGGACAGATGAGAGATTGGAGTGCAGACCTCGGATGTTCGAGAGGTGCACTTTAAGTGAAAGGACGTGCATCCGCTGTTTAGCCTTCCTCAATTTTCTTGACCTTTTCATATTAGGGTTAGAGTGAATGGGGAGAGCGAAGGCAGTTGTACGAGACACTACCACTGAAAGTCATGCGGCACATACCCTATATGGTACGCCGATGGGAAACTAGACTGGAGCGCGCGGGGACGCCCGAACCCCCCCGGGAGTGGCCATCGGGTCCTTTCATCCGGTCGCCAACCGGCACGATGGAGCACCCCGGGATTTTTCGCGAGTTGGCGGGGCAGCCTTTCACTGGAGGCTAGTCAGCTAATTGGGCCCCCTACTACCTGCGGTCGGCCAGCGGAGCACCGTGCTTCGGATCCCGCTACCCTCCGCATCTAGGTTCCCAGCGCAACAACAAGGGAGCCCCGAGATCAACCAAATCAGTGCAGTGCAACTGTACAGACCCTTCACTCTAGAGCGGCTACTCTGGGCGTCAAGCCGGAACACAGCTATAACTGTTTGGCGGCTAGGCTTCGCCCAGAGGGTGGTCACCAGCCACGACCAAGGTCTACCACCGGAGTTTGTAGCTTATTTGGCACCACCCAGGGGTCACGTGTAGGGTCTCGAGGGTACACAGCCTACGGACGCGAGCTACTTAACCCCCAAAATCTATCAAAAATATCTAAAATAAAATAATCATAATAAAATATCAAAAAATATCTGCCGCATACACCCTCAGAGATGGACTCTCTTAGTTACTTGGTGCCTGAGAACGGCCAACGATGACGATGCAGGCCAAGAAAGAGATGCCGGGATGACTCGGACATAAAGGGCTTGTTTGATATTGCGGTATACCAGGAGCTGTGAAGGTCGAGGGGAGAGGCTTTTGCCCAAAAATGGGACACAATAGACTAATTAAATAATAATAATTAATAATGTGCCAGCCATCAACATCAATTACCCGGTCTCAAACTATGGAATTCCCTGTATGAATATCAGATCAGCAAGCAACATCAGAGTACCTATTTCCCACTGGAGTATACAGATACGCGCCTGATTCTACCTTCTTCCACACCTCTCGCTGTCATTTCACTTTCATAATAATGTCAAAAAGTAATTCATTATATATAGTTAAAAAACAAACAAATCTCATATATCCGGGTAAATATTCCCGCAAAGCAAAGGATTACCTCGGAAATAGATGAACTGCCAGTCACAAGAAGTTTCTCCAGGATACTTCAAAAAGTTTACCTGATATACGGATAATGTCTATATAATACGTATAGATACTAACAACGGCACCTTTTCCTTTACATTTAAGATTGAATTCAACTCTATCCCGCTTACAATAGGACAGTTCAAAGTCCAATACCCATCGGTAACTAAATTAATACATAATAAATGTGTTTATAACGACAATACGTATTGATACTGTGCCAATAAAGTTCGAAACAAACTTTTGACATGAAATTTGTGTTCGGATTTTTGGTTACGGCATACGAACTCTTGTTTTTGTAATTTTTATTCCCTACAAATAGCGATCGATTTCACAAAATGGCGTTCATTGCATTTCACTCGATAGTTTTTTCAAAGAGACTAATCGACAATGTCATTTTGTGAAATCGGAGCTTCTACGGCTGAGATTTATAAAAGGAACTATGACTTGACCTAAGCACCCTACTGCTACTTTTGAATTTGCTTGGCGGCAGAAACGCATTATTATGTGAACATTACTGCGTTCCGGTTTTGAAGAGTAAATGTGATGGTGAAATTACAGGCACTTTATCTCGATACCTCCAATCAGCGCTACGCCAACTTAATTTTTTGGTCACCTCTGTTTTTATTTTATTTTTTCACAAAATTGGTTTTTTTGTGTCTTTTTTCAAATTTTGTCTTTTGTTTCTTTTTTTCACAAAATTAGGGGAGCATAATAGTGGTAAATAAAATAAGGCAGTTTATATTAAAAATTACCAAAAAATTATGTTGTCCATTGAAGGTATCGATTTATTTCACGTAAAAAAAAAATATCGAGAATCAGCATTGGTCACACAAGTGACACACCTACTTAAACTCATTGACTCATACGGTCACATGAGTGGTCTGGTCACTAGACATATGACTCACTATTATCGGCACGTGGTAATAATTTAGTTAACATCGTCAAGGGAAACATCCAATTAAGAAGCTTCCTTGTACATTTCTAAGTTTGTTTATTTAGGCAGGGCCGGAAACGGGCATAACTTTAACCGGGAGCTTGTACCGGTGTAAATATAATGTAATACATTTTTTATGGTTTTTCTACCGACACGGTTAGAAGGCCCTAATTGTAAACAGACGGAAGTATCCTATTCTAATATACTTCGCCGGCCGTAGGATGTAAGGTGTCTTATATACCTGGAGATAGCGTAATCCTGCTTTGCGGCAGAACTAGGGTGAGTTAATGAGTTCCTACACAACCCGGTTTTGAGAAGATATAGTTTAAATATAAGATAGAGGGGAAAAAAGTAAAAAGTTACATGAACAAGTGCATATGGAAAAATGATTCAACGACAGCGTGTCAATGAATCAAATGTATTTCTAAAGTCAAAACAGGCCATACATGGGCCTGATAGAGGTTTTAAATATATACCTGTAACTGTCACGACTGCATTACTTCACGAAGTCTGAGGAGATATTGGAGTACATCAAACATAAAGCCAAATACACCCTGAGGGTTGAGCGGTTGGGGATCCCGCCACAACGTGTCGTTTGTGGTGAGAGAGGCGAACGAATATTTGTCGACCTTCATGAAGAAAGAGTTTTGGCCGAAGGGTGTCATATACCGGCGATTCCGCGACCGGTTACTTGACACCAGAGTGCGTCTCACGTCAATTCGTGTAGATTACTTAATAATACTATTTTATTATATTATGTATATATGGTATTCTTAAGAAAATAATTAATGGGTCATGTGGCCTGAACTAAATAAAAAAAATGTATACATATACAATCGTAACAGCGGTGGTAGCCCACAGGGAAAATAGTTGCTTCTACACTTTTTATAACAATACCTCTCGCAAGCAATGAAATCGGCATTGGGCGTGGAAGAATATGCTTAAACACTCTTCTTGGACGAGATGCATGCCCAAAAATGAAGCGTCTGATACAAGGACGTAGGTGATAAATAGTCAGTACATATCAGCACTTATTATGTACTTCTTAAACTCAAATGATCTTTATTTCATCTATAAGCAAATTACACTTGAAACGTCATACTGATTAAATTCGTAAGGCAGATTCCCCTGAGATGAATGAGCAAGAAAGTGTAAGTCTTGCTCTTTATAAATAAACATTTGTATATACATATATTGATCACAAACAATTGTTATTTCGAACATCGTAGATCGAGACTACATGCAAGAGCTAAACGGGTCAGTGCTACGGATTTTCGTCAAACCTTTAGAGTATAGTTTTTGTTTCACTATAGTTTTAATGTGAATGGCAAATTTTGAATATGAACCGGAATCTTATTACAGAAGCGTATACATTGGTCCTTAAATGAATTTGTGACTTTGAGAAGACGATTGTCAAGAACAGCTAGTTTATTTTTAATCGACTTCAAAAAAATGAGAAGGTTCACAATTCGACTGTATCTTGTTTTTTATGACGTATATGTTGCGCGATTTTGATGATCTTTTTTTTGGAAAGAGGGTACCTCAGTATTAGTCCCATTTAAATTTGAAGAAAACATTGCACCTCTAAGAGTGGAAAACTAAGAAATGAATCCGGTTTCGCGCACTTTCCTATAAGCGATTCCTATAGAACTTGGCAAATAGTTATAATTCCAATAAAAATAAGCAAAAATTCCGATAAGCAAACTTTGCAGGTCGGTTTTTTTTTATACAAAAGTCATAATAATTATTATTATTTCGTCTGTTTAAAGGTAACACCACATAAATGACATTTTCCACAAAGTCTTTTTAATTTACATGGCTATAATAAGAAAATCACTATCTTTCTGGACGTGAAGCTCTATAACAAAATATTAACTTAATAAGAGTTTTATCTGCAGAAAGATGGTGAATTTCTTAAAACTGGTACATAATTTGGAGGTTTTTTGTGGCGAATGTCACTTATGTGGTTTCACCTTTAATTAGACGATTTCTCGTATTTATGCCTGTCACTGTTTTTCATAAATAAATATTAGAATAGTATCTATTATGTATTGGTTCTAAAATGTTATATAATTGAACTTAGTACTAACTCTGCATTTACGAGTATATTCCATTCCATATTCAAAAACATCAAGGGCCTATTTAAAGGAGTTACATGCTCGTATAGGCACCTCACGTCTCGTCTGTGTGCATTCGAGCAAAACCAGTTCCCTTCAACACGCGCATTTCTACTTTCACTTTTCCATGTTCGGACTCAACGGAAATTTCGAGTAAATACCCTTATCCAAAAATCGCATACGCTTTTTAATGTTGTTCCTTACGTCGGTCGTGTGATATAAAAGTAGGTCATTGATTTAGAACGTAAAGCTCTCTAACTTTTAGGCTTACCTAACTTAGGCTCGGTAAAAAACACAAAAATTTTATTTTTTGTTAATTTAAATTTTATTAATTTAATTAATTGAGAACACGTATTTTTTATATTAATTTAAACCAAAAATCACAAGGAATAAAAATTATATATAATGTAGTGTAATTGATATATAGATAATTTAGATTTTTTTTCAAATGCGGTAGCAACCCTTGGACAGCATCAACAAAATCATCCCCCCAATAGCTTCCGCAGGCTCTACCGCCCCCCGAAGACTCTCCAGCGCCCACTGGGGACGGTAGGGACCACACTGGGAAACTAATTTAGAAATCATCTGTTATTCGTCAAAATACTCCACTAGTTAGTTATTATTATTGATACAAGATTGAACAAACAGAAAAGAAAAGAAAAATATTAAACAACAGCACAAACGTTGCTCAAATCCCAAAGTAACTAAAGTACTTGTGTTATGGAGATCGGAAACAACAACCATACTACAAACATGCAGACCCGAGACAATACAGAAAAGTCACTTTTTCTACATAGACCCGACCGGGGATCGAACCCGAGACCTCAGGGATGGCGATACCATGAAAACCGGTATGCAAGTCACTCGATGACTAAGATCGTCTACAAACACAAAGAAAAATTCCTTGGATTCGTATACACAATTGCCTTACGTGACCACCGCTCTTACCAACTAATCTAATTTCTATTGAATATCTGATAAAGCACGTTACGGCAACAGACTCTGGTTCGTGTCCAGTTGGATTGAAGGGTTTTTTCTCTTTGTTTGTTTGATCTTGGAATCCATATAATAACCTTGTGAAAGAGTTCGTCCAGGGAAGTACAGTCATCATATACATTTCTGCCACCAAACAGTAAAGTAAACATTATACTGTGTTCCGGTTTCAAAGAGTAAGGGTGCTGGTGAAACCTGTAGTTTCACTTGGAACTTGTCCACTATGTCTCAAAGTGACGGACGCCAGGGCAGTGCCCTTCAGGTGTTATCATTTATTTATTTATTTACATTATTAATATCTCTTAATAACTTAAGCTAAAAACACCTTAGAACTAAATGTATCAAACAGTTACAGGTAAATACCACTTACAATTAGTAGTATAAGATTACAAAATTGACAACGTAATTTAACATCAAGTAAAAGGGGAAATCAACAACAATTAACAACAACATCAACAATAATACATTTTGTACTACAAAAAAGTACACTAGTATAGAGTAAGTACTTGCTGAGTAAATGAACGAACTATAAGATAAAAAAGAGAAAACAAAAAAACATATTTAATAACGAAACGTATCCTCCTAGGTAAGTCACTGTGAATATCAAATCGGTCACTATATTTATTTACCAATTTGCTTAGTCTTGAGATGGGAAAGCTCGATTCAAAAACTGTTTTTCGTTGCAGTCAAAGTCAGATAATCATTTATTCCATTGGTAAAATTTTTACATTTGAAAACGTCATTTTTAAGCTATTTTTTAAACTACTGCTCGTTCATTACGCTGACCTCCCTGAGAAGAACGAGCAAGAAACTCTAGGGATTGCTCTTTTCAAATTTAAATTTAAATGCAATGGAATACACTTTGAATCATAATTTTGTGGAATCTTGTTGTCTTGTACTTCCTTATCAAAAACATACCCTTCAATTTTGTAATCTGACTTTTCAATTGAAATACAATTAATTTTAAATTAGTTTAGTTAGAGTCTGCAATTCAAAGCTCTAAGAGGCACTGCAAATATTTTTGGATAAGTATGTCACTTACCACCGACACGTTCGTCTCGTCACAAATATCATAAACAAAAATATCACTGTTACATTGAGCTTTAAAATTGAACCCTGTAACTGGAAGCAAAATTTTATTTTGGACTCCCGCGCGACGTACGTGACGTAATACGCCCAATTAATATGCCTTGCTTTGTGGATCAACAATGCCACACAAAGAAAGAAAACTGGCAACATTTTGGACACTGTGCCGCGGGGATCCCGACTAATACATTCCATGTTTGAATTTTTAAACATATTTGTACATTCTAGCTTTTTATGATATTAGTTGTTTATAAATAAACTGTTTACTTTCTATGTTTAAAAATATAGTAATTTGATTATAGAGTGCCTATGTTTTTGTGATTGGTGCACATTGAAAATAAAACTAATTTTTCGGATCTATATCGCGTATATTCGTTTTTTAAATAATATATCAACTTTTCGAGCTCATTTCCGGTGCCACAGTCATGTAGGTGAAGTCTCAAGACGTGAAGTCAAAAACAAAATCAGTTCTAATGAGCCTGAAACGTAAATCTGGAAATACTGTTCCATTTCCAGTGATTAATTGCATAATTCTAGCTATAAACCATTTAGACGTGCAAACAAAGCCACCTGTCAGGCCTATTATAACAAAGCCTCACAGTGGAGAGCATTGCAATAACCAATAGTAATTCGTTATTTTGACTAATGAGCAAAGAGATGTGAAACAGCGAATTTCCATTGGTTGTCTAATTAAGGGTGTATCGGCATGTATTTAAATGACCATTTTAAAATTTGCAAAAGCAGCAGGCAAATTATCTAAACGGTCATGTTTTTTAATGATTGATCCTTTTTATCTGAGTAATAAAATAAATTAAATCAATGCAAATTTTAATCTGTTCTGATTATTTCATTTGTATAAATTACTTCAATGTTTCGTGTTGAGCCTCAAAACTAAGACATATGAGCATTAAAAAACCTGAAACCATATTCGAAAACGTAAGCAAATTCGCTTTTGCTTTTTCATATAGGTACTAACCTAATCTAACCTACTGAATGGAGGGCGTAGCCAAGATTTGACCTATATGAAAAAAAAGGGATTAGATATTATTTTTGACCATCAAATATCAATTTAATATGCTTAAACATAATGACAGTGTTACCTTGAATGCAGTTTATTTATAATTGATCGTAGATCAGTCAGTAGGGTAGTACCTATTTCTGCCGCCAAGCACTAATGTCAGCATTACTGTGTCCCGGTTTTGAAGGGTAAGGGTGCTGGTGAAATTACAGACACATGGGACTAGTCAACTTACATATCAGGGTAACGGCCGCAGTGACAATCCCCTAGGACTGAGTGCCACTACAACTGTTATAGACAGGCGTTGAACTTACCATCAGGCGCACGACTTGTTCGTCCCATCACTTGATATTATGAATAAAATATAGTCGGAACAGTTAATATAAACATCAAATAAAAAAAAATATCGTTTATTAAAAAAAGTGCACATTTACAATAGATCAAATTATATCTTCGAGGATCAAATAACATGGTTTTTTTCATAATATTATCCCATAAGGCTCTTCTCCGCTTCGCTTTGTTACATAATAAGCGTAATAACTGGATAAATGACTCAAACATACACAACAAAGAGCATATTCTTATCAAACAGGGTTCTTCAGGCCATTGTGTGCCAACTCTTTACGTTTACTTATTATTTCATGCTTGGTTATTTATTTTCAATACAATACTGTTCGTAAATATTTCATTGTAAATGGATCGTCATTGACCCATTACATGTCACACTGCGCGGCATGGGTCTTCTTTAAAGAGGAATTTAAACCATAGTATAACTTTCATTAGTTACATATCTAGAAGTCTACATAGAATTCAGAAAGTATATAGCATTCGTTGTCTAATATACGCATGTTTTTATGCGTTGGTTCGACTCAAGCAAAATGAACCGTATTAGTTCTGGAAACCTTTGCAATCGAGCTGAGGTAGCATCAACTCTTAATAAACATGTATTATGAACCATACTGCCCTTCTTGTCAAGAACAATGCATTTGAATTTTGGCAACTTTCGAACTATATTGGTACCTAAAGTTATTTTTTTCTTTTAAAAATTTTAATTGCGCTGATTTTGCTTAACAATAAAACTGAAACTAGATAAGATATAAGAAAACCGTTTATAGGGGATTGTAGATCTCATTTTGCTGATTCCAGATACGTTAACAACACATTTCCATTAAAAATGTTGATTACGTTGTTTATGATAAGAACGACAGCATAGTAGGTATAAAAAAGGTCCTGCACTACACCACACAAACATGAGTTAGGTTGAGTTTGTATTATAGTAATAATATTTCTAAAAAAAAAGCGTTTTCCGTGGAAAATAACTTTCAGGATTATGAAAATTCGAGCAAACGTTGTTTCGGGAAAATATTGTTTCGAACTTCTGATGAGTAACCTAGTCAAAGACTCCACTTGTTGAAATGCCACATCTCATTAGTTTTCTTTATAGAAGCCCTCTCATATTCTTCTACATTCCTCGTTGAAATAAGACGTACTATTACTTTCAAGTCATCTACAAGTAAACTTTCTATTTCACCTATCTATTGGCCGTCATTCATAGAAAGAAGCTACATGAATGTAAAGCTGAAAGACCACATTAAAATCTCAACAGTGAGGAAAAAAAACAAAGGCAAGTGATGTTTTAAAGCGGGTATTATCCCTAAAGTGGAAATGGGCTGGCTCAAAGAATCACAGACAGTCACGAATTGGTACTAGCTTTATAAGCAAAGAAGACGAAACAGGCCATGAAAGAAGTAGAGCGATGATATTGTAGAACCAGCAGGAACGCTGTAGACTTCGTCCAGAGAAGTACTTCCACCTTACCTATTTCTGCAGCAATGTGAGCATAACTGCGTTCCGGTTTGGAAGGGTAAGGATGCTGACTTGTCAACTTTTGTCTAGGGGTGACAGGCGCGGCGGCAGTGCCCCTCAAATCTTTGCAATTGAAAGTTCTGAGTGGCACTGCAACTGCTATGGACCGACGTGGGTTACTTAGGGTTAGGAAATAATCTCAAGGGGTCGCTGTTATCGAAATCGATAAGGTGGACTCTATATTATATTAAAAATAAGTAAAATAATAAACTGTAAGTATATATATTGCAAGGAATAAATAAAGCTATTCAAATATGTACTTGTCTTTTAACACATTGACTACAAGTGGGTTCTCGAAAGAACGCATGACGAACCATTACTTTCGTACGTCTGGCGCATCCTTGGCAACCGGAGATTGGCAAATTCTTTCACCACGATGGTAAGCACTACAGTCCCATATCATTCCACACAAGTTTTGTTTGTAGTGCACTTCCCTGTCAACCTCTTGGTTATGCGGGAAGGGCATTAGGACCATCCGGTTCTCTGTAAGGCTAGTGCTAGACTCACGGTTGCCACCGCTGAGTCGCCGACTCTAAGCCGATTACCAAATCTCCTCATTGGTGGCGGAGCTGTAAGACACGCTCACTTCCCGACGCCGAATGAACGGCGCCTCTATAGATCCCAAATTCCTACGCAGCCGGAGGAACCGGAAGATGTCTAGCTCATCCTCTACTAGCTCTCCGGGCTACTAGCTAGTGCCGGAGATGCCAAGTGGCAGTGTCTTGCGACAATGTCCGGACATAGCCACCGACTTATAGGGCAACTCAAGTGTCCCGCGTATCTCCTCGCCTCAGGCCCTCAACTAGACCGCTACTCAGACGCACTAAATGTGCGCGTGACGAACGCCCCGGTCACACCATACCGGGGCAAACGAACGTGTTCGTCCCTGCAGCTGACCACAAACCCCGGCGAGTCCTTATCCAAGTCCAGGTCCGGCAGAGACGCCCGTGAGGACGTATAACTGGCGGACGCCCATCTACCGTCGAGCCCGTAGTTTCTCCGGAAAACCCTATCTCTCGGGTCAGTATATAGGGACAGTACAAGCACCATATCTTTCTACATTAGTTTTGTATTTTGTATTGTGTTTAGGGACAGTACAGTGTATACCGTCAATACTATAAGAATACTTCATGGTGAAGTACTGCTTACTCACAAATTGTCTGCAAAGAAGTCGCACTGCGGCCATTAATAACTTAACAAGATTTAGCGGTGCTAAATGTTGGTATCTCTCTTCCAACGATTTACATACATTGAATATTCAGCATTTATGAGAGCAGGATTTACAACGTACTTCTTTGTTTGTTCCATTTTGACTCCAGTTTAAAATAACTTTACAAAGTGTTTCATGTTATCTCAAAGCCTACAGCTGAAAATTTTAAACATTGAAAGTTTTTCTAAACAATGGATGACAAACAAAATCAATTTTCCAATATTTTAAGGAAACATTATTTTTCCGAAAATTCTTCCTTATTTCCTTCACTGCGGCTTAAAAATTTGCGATATCGACACGGACAGTTTGCTTAAGGTATTAGAAAAAATTGGGTTTATGGAAACTTTTTTCTCCTTAAGGTTTTAAGGAGAAAAAAGTTTCCATAAACCCAATTTTTTATATTTATATAGAATATTTAACTTCTATTTTTTTTATAATAAGCTTACCGTTAAGTTCAATAAGAATTATGTTCCATCAAATATTTGAATCACTTTTCATTTTCTAGAACCACAGTCTTCTAAATTAAAATATAACGTTTTCAAAGTAGGATTCTATTTTTTTACCCACTTTAAAAAGGAAGGAGGTTCTCAATTCGTCTGTTTTTTTTTTGAGTTACGCGATTAGCCCGACATTTTCTGGACCGAATTCGAAGATTCTTTCTTTGTAGGAAATAGGGGCACCTCAGTAGTAATTCAAATTTGAAAAAAATATTTCACCTTTAAGGGTTGATGAACTAGGTGATGAATCCTATTGATTGAGTTTCATTTACCTTCTTGACTTTGATTCGAATGACAATAAAACAGTGAAAACGAATAGGTACACTTTTGAGGTCGGTTTTTTACAAAGATAGTTATGATTATTTATATATTTAATAGATATAATCCGCGATCACACCATAACCGCTAAATGAATAAATTGTTCTGAATGGGTATGACACAACTCTTTTTGTTCGTAAATTACTCCAAAAAATTATAGGTACACGAGCAAAAGCTAGACTTCAATAAAAGAGCTATTAAAAAGATATAAACCTTTCATTCCCATTCACAACAGACAAAGAGTCTACTTACTTTCACGTGCGTGTCTTCTTTCACAAGAATTGATTACATAATGTATGAATCGACTCTTTCGATAAAGGCTTGACGTGTCGTCTCTCGACGATTCGATTGACCGAATCCGAAATTCGAAATTCCGGGCTTCTTAACTCTCGAGAGAATGGATAATGTTTTTAAACCTTTATTCTTTCTTTTTTGGGAATACGTAGTCTTTACTCCCACTGTTGATATTTCAACGTAAGTGAAAACATCTCAGAATTCAATACCGATTTGATCTACATTAGTGGGATATATGGAATACTCATCTTGAGTGGAAAAACATGTGTTTTTACGCCTCAAGTATATTTGCCGCTCTGGTTCATCGGTGTAATCGACAGATAAGTGTTCTTGCTTTTCATCTCAATATCTCCCGTTCAAATTAAGATAGTATTTACTTCTTAAAATTAACTATAATGATCTTTGTTTTAATTCATGTGTTCTGTGTTATTAACAATGGAAGTACATGTATTTCTCATCAATTGTAACAACAAAGTGAAAGTGAATAGGCTCTTTTATACAAGTTTGTCATCTTAGACTACATTAACAATTACCATAGAGTGATGATCTATAACCAAGAACAAAACGTCCTAATCCACGGACCTTCAACGTTAATTCAACCCATTACAATCGAATACCAGCCTACAATGTATTCTAAATACGATTCTAAACAGAACACACGGATGTTAAATTTACAAAACAGATGCTATTGCATGATTGGTACAAATGCGGCGCGCCTTTTAAATATTTAATGAATTACAGCATGTCCTGTCCACCATACAGCGGGCTAATAAACAGGTCGGGTCAATTCATGCACCTGCCCACTAACCGAGTTTCATCATGTACCGACATCGCTACAAATTAACACTTGTACAGTTATTAGACCGCAAGTATGGACGGCATGTAAGATATTATATCTAAATGAATGAGAGTTAATTGAAAAACAATTGAAAAGACGAAAGATATTGAACCTTATGATAAACGGAATTTGAAATAAATATACAGTAACATATCGAATTCTTAGGTTTTTGCACATTCGAAAGCAACAATTTTTCACATTAAATCACGTAAAAAGCAAATTTTCCAGTCCGTTGTAGGTTCCGTAAATAGTTTCATTTTCAAATGTTTATTAACTTGTACAGTATCTCAAACAAAATCCCTCCCACATCTTTTACATTTTTTTATTTCTTATTTATTTAGTCATTTAAATCAGGCAACTATAAATCATATAATGTTTATATGTATGTATCTTTAAGACTATATAATATATTAAAAAGTAAATAACTAATCTACACGAATTGCACTTGTTGGCTACGTGTGACGCAATCTGGTGTCAAGTAAACAGCCCCGGAATTGCCGATATACGACACACTTCTGCCAAAAGCCCCCCTTCATGAAGTTGACAGACGTTCGATAGGCACTGTTGCCACAAGCGAATTATATATCTCAAGAATCTCAAATTCTGTTATTGCCTTTAGCAGCTTTTCAAGTCAAGTGCAATCATTATTTTTTACGAATATGAGAAAACATAAAGAGTTTTTGTTAGATATTTAGAAAATAAACAGACATAAGAAAGAGGTGGACCAATCCATCCTTTGTAACTGCCTGCGTTCTCTCACGACCTACCAATTAACGGGGCCATAACGTCATAATATTCGCCAACAGAATTTTTGGCCACGTGCTTATTTACAATAAGTGCCTTGAAATGTGGTCAATCAAGAATAAAGCGCTAATGATGAAAAACTGACTTGCTTAAATCTTCTTTTTTACATTAAGATACAAGAATCAAAATGCAACAAGGTTCATTAAAAGCACTACCTACGTGTCAGTTACAATTAGCGTCCAGAGTTTTAATATACTGTATTTTAGTGGCAATAGAGCTCCTTGTGAACGAGTTCGCCGATGGAAGTACTGCCTATTTTTTACATTCTTCTGCCGCTAAGCTGTAATTGTGAGCGTTACGGTGTTTCTGTTTGAAGGGTAGGAGTGCTGGTAAAATTATAGTCATACGGGACTTTTCAACTTATGTCTCTAGGTGACGGCCGCAGTATCAGTGTCTCGTCGTCGTATGTGAGACGCGTGTCTCGTAACTTGGTAACGTAGACAAAAACTGAATCACTTTTATCATCTTTCTTAGTATAATATTCGTATACTACGTAGGATTAGTTTCAATGAGCATCCAAAGTTTTAATATTTTCGACACAAGCAAGATTTCTAAAAGGTTTTAGACATTTTGCCTGTGTCGAAACGAGAATATTTGTCTAATAAATATTGATTTGACGACAAACTACCGCACACCTGCTAACTGGCCGCATTTCATCACGATCGCTCCAATTAGTGCCATGACGCCACGTATACGTGACGTCACAATTTGCAACCCAGAAGCGAGTAACATTTGTAAAATTACTGCAAGACGCATGTGACTTCTATGTAATTTACAGGTGAAGCTAATAAGTGTGGTGTAAAATATTATTAGTGAACACTAATGTTTGTAGTCAGCATTTTAATTAATTAAATGATTAATCTTATTGATGCTATTGTATTACTGTAATAATATACTTAAGCAAGAGATTTATAAATTCTGCTTCAACAAAAATAAAGTATAAAGAAATTAAGTAATAATGCGTATACGAGGTTTCCAATTTATAGCGACGAACGTACATTTGAATTCATTAGAGAAGCTATAAAGTACTACAATCTTTAGGAACAGATCCATGAATAGTCATAAAAAATAAACAAAATTATATAATACAATTTTTTCAAAGAGACAAGAAAATAAATACAAAAAAGAGAAAAACACATATACATAAAAGTATACCGTAATTTGTTAATAAAAACCAACCAAAACAGAATAAGAAAATTGGATGAAGAAGAGGAAATTCTTGCGAATCTTTCGGTAAAAAGGGCATAAAGAAATAAATTACCAGTAAATTGTAACTTCCAAATGCGAAATTCAAAATTATTCAATATATTTCCACTTATATTCATCGCAATAAATGTCGCCAAAGAAAGTCAGAATTGTAATACCAACAATGTACTTGACATTAATAGAAAATATAGTGAAATCATAATGAAATTAATTATGCGTTAAAGTTCACGGCCGTTTTCTCTTTATCTGATTCAATAGTTCTCAAGGAAAATGTTCCACAAACATACCGCACAAACCTTTTCCCACCTTCTTAAGTCTAAAGAAAGTAACAAAGAATGTACGCTTCGATGATTACGTCATTCCACGTGTACCGGAACCTTATTTGTCTTTACAACTCCAGAAAGAGATAGCATTATCCGCAAAGTAGTTAGAATGAGAGAAATGGATGGAGTGCATCAAGGTAGTAGTTTCAAAACAGATTTCTTTACATCATTATTATTGTATTGAGCGAATAACGTAGTAAAAGAGAAAGATGATTCATTAATAGAATCGTTTAACGGTTTTACCTATTTCCTCGTCTATACAAAACATTATTACACTTATTTTTATGTTATGTGTCACAAATACATTAAGTTTTGTCATTGAGTCATATTGGTTTACAATAGTTTCTTCTATTAGTTGTGGTTATTATATTCTGAGTGATTGACGACATTTTATTGACCTTGCTACGTATTTATATATATATGAGATAAGAAGTGTCGTATTTAAAGAGTAAGGGATACAATAGGCACATATGTATTATATGTATAATCTTGAATTTGGATAGTTGACTTTTCAAATAATTATTAAAATCTCCCGTAGCAAAGTGTAAAAAATCCATTTGTATCCATTACATCGAATCACCAAGAAGCGCTTCAAAGGGTTTTATCTTGAAATTGGAAAGTTGCCTATTCTAAAATGTTTTACAAAATGGATGTTGCAAGACAAATTGCTGTCTGTAAAAGATGCGACGACACTTGGATTAACCGAAAAAGTTACTGTCAATTGATAAATCTATCACAGATTTTTCGTATTATTTTAATAAGATTTTTACTTAAGTGTAACCTTACTTATTGCATAATCTATAACGTATTTTTTTTATTTCAGGTATGAACAACACATTTTGTACTTATTCAGCAAAGCCGTTTGAAACAACTTCATCTCAAATCATCAGAATAATAAGTATTTTCAAAACAACCTTACTAAAACTTCACTAAAAAGTACTTTTTCAAAGACCTTTAGCCTGGATTATTTGGCCAATCTGTCTTTGAGACTGTCATGGGCTGTTTAAAAGTTTTTCGGCAATCTCCTTATCATCAATCTTATGTAAATGATCGCCGCGGTCATACAATTCTGTATAATAGCTTCTATCTATAGCTGCTTACTTATTATAGGAAAGTCAGCTTTTTATAGATCACCGTTCTTGTTCCGCTTTTCCCTGTATACGTGTTTGATCACAATGCATTGTGTATTTTAAAAGTTCTATGTATTGTGTTCTACTTATCTTTTTTGTTAGCTATTGTCAATCTTCTGTAGGGATTATCTTAAAATAATAAAGGTGTTCTTTTAGATATTGAAATTAATGCGAGTCCATATTTTATTGAAGAAATTTTGATGGAACCAAGGAGTCACATGTACACATCATGTATACCTCACATGTATACATCTGTTTTCATTCATCTGTTTTTTACAAAGCTCTGTGTTACATTTCAATGAAAGATACCTATCTTTCATTGAAATGTAACACAGAGCTTTGAAAAAAACAGATGAATGAAAACAGATTGTTCTACGATGTTTCACTTGTGTTTTTCGTATTATTACTGGGAACTAAAACGGAAATCGAAAATTGACTGCCAAAACCAATATATGAATTGTGAGTCATGAACAAAAAAAGTCCATATATATTTTAAAATTTCACGGTTCTTTTCTAAATAAAAAGAAGAAAAATATAAAATCCTACAGCAATAAAAAACCTGTAACTAATGATAATCGTTTATACAATCTTTCCTTTCATCGAAACAAAAAAGACCTTGTAGATTTTTCATGAAACTTCTCGAAAAATCCGCTTATTTCTATAAAAAATTCCATTCAATGCACATTTGCATACGTACAACCTAAACACAAACTGATAGTCATTGTCCTCAATATTTTAGAAAACGACAAATTCAAGTTCACTCTCACTCGTCGTAGTATTTTTACCGACGATCATGTGTCCCCTCCATTCTTCAACTTTGTAAACCGGCCCAAACGAAAGTAAAGCGTGACGCCTACCACACATTGCGACTCAGTTTTTAGTATTGACCTTAGTCTATATCTAAAGCTGTAACGACTGATTGAAACTTTACTACCCACAAACATCTGAGACGATACAATAGCTAACTCTGCTTAACAGTTATTTGGAACAATCTGGATCAATGACCCAATTTTAAGAGTCGTCAAAACGTTATGTGACGTTACTGTCACAAAATCGTCGTTCGCCGATTTCAAATCACAAAGGTTTCAACATGGACCTTCCTTCATTCTCCCCCCATGGATCGTCGAATACCAATGCTTTCCCCTCTCCGCTCACTGTGACGTCAGAGCCCCCCCACTTATGCCATTCGTGTAGCTTTACGCAACTCGTGCGCAACCAAGTTGAAAATGAAATCACTTTGAGTAAATGTAGGTCAGAACTTGTTGCGGGCTTTATGTTTATTACTTGTTGCTTGAGAGGCTTTACTGCTATATATTTCTAATTTTAAAATGATTGACACTAAAGTAATCACTTCTATGAAATTGGGATTTTGTGCCTTAACACATATAATGACCTTAAAGTTTAGTATTGAAACGACTAGCATAACTATAAACCGAGTTCACAGTTAATCATACTGACTCACACCACAAAAAAACACTATGATGTAACAAACAACTAACTTACTGCTTATGGACCCTAAGGTTAAAGAATTAAGAGCTATGAAAATGTACACGACCTTACGTGTTGTGTTAGGTTAGGGTATGTTTATAGTGAGTACTAAGATTTTGAGTGTACAATTAAACAAACGGTGAACGCGGAACAAATACAAAGAAAATCGGGATTAATTGCACAAAAAAGACGTGTTCGCGCGATTTGCAGATTGTGCCATATGGATAGCTGCATCTTTCAAGAACTAAGATTACTAACAGTTTCTTCAATAAATATATTTGGATCAGTTCTTTTTGTCCGGAGAAATCCTACACTCTTTAGCAAAGTGGAACGTACACAAATATTTATTGACTACGAAAGCATATTACAAAGTCAGCGATTATTTAAATGACAAGAACATAGAATAATTTGTCCACGACCATAGACCTACCAAGTCAATGACTACGACGAAATAATGACATGCATAAGAAGTTAATTTAAAATTAAGGTTTGACATTTGGTAATTAAAACTTAGTACTTATATACTGTTAAATTAATTTAATTAAGTAATTTGTATGCCTTAAAATTGGCAATACATATTGACACAATAATGTTACTTAAGACCTTCTAGACGTACGTACACAATAAATACATAGCGTAAGTACTTGTATGTTGGTCATATTTGAAGTAAGTAGTGTAAATGATAAATATGTACCAATGTTTATTTACAAAGAGCAACCTACGAGCAACTATCTTACTCTTTCTTCTCAGGGGAATCTGTCTTACGAATGTATAGTACAGTGTAATCAAAGTGATGATTTCAAGTGTAAATGCGTACATATGAAATAAAGATGCTTTGAATTTGATTTTTGTTTAAAGAAAATGAAGACGATAGTGAATTAGGACGAAGAGGGATGTGGAACTGTCATTGAAGAAGTTTATTCCTTCCTAATCCTACATCTGACAATTTTCTCACGCCTATCTCTAGTTGTTGTTGATATTGATCTTTAGTTGCCTCCTCTGACACATTTATTTTGCTTCTCTCACTCATACCAAACCTCAAATATACTCCCGACTTTGTTGCCACTATATTCAACCTTTTCAGTTAAATGACACCTTTATTTGGACTATGTGTATTTTCCTTTGAAAGACAATGTTTTACGACAAAACATTGTTAAACGGTCGCGTGAAATACGTAACGGCCGAGTTGGAACTATGTTTCACACTAACTTTCTTACATTGTGCTTTGCAAATTGTAATCTGCAGAGCATTAAATTATTGCTAAGCTAACCACTTGCCTTGACTATGTACGTAAATCAGTTAGAAATGCTAAACTAAACTTTACTCGGCAACTGGTATAATTCGGCAAATATTAATGGTAGTTTTAGAAACAAAGATATGAGAGACAAGCTAATTTAAAGATGCAATAGACTATAGTAAAATACGTTTTGTTAAATATTCGGCCACTCGCGATACGAAACACAATTTAGTGTTAAAGTTTCTAGACTTTAGATGTGTAGCCACATGAGCGAAATTACAAGTGCATTGCAACTAAAAACAGTAACAAGAATACAAGTGGTAAGTAGTAATGCTCACATTACCGCTTGGCGGCAGAAATAAACATAGTGGCAGTATTTCCCTAGACGAACTCTTCACAAGTCTGTTATACACGCGGCCTTACCACATGACCTGAAATTCGTACCACGTCGTGCTTATAGTCCATTATATGCAAGCATTGTAACCATAGCCACTGCTAATGTCTATGGTGGGAAAAGAATACACTACATTTACATGGGGTTATGGATTGTTTTATCGAGGTTAATGCGCGTTTTGTATATAAAGTCTTCATTATGAGTGTATTAAATATTTGTGTTAAAATTAGGACAATAAAAAGTTATGTAGGTACAGTGATAATTTAAAAAAAACTAGTGAAGAAACATTCATAAGTTTCTCAGCTGTGGCGCGTATAAAAAACCGTTTAATCCTAATAGGTACAATCGTCAGCAAAAAACACATAGAGAAATTCGTAAAAATATGCTGATTCGATCGCTCAGTTCGCAAGAGCGGTGGCCTCTGTGTGGCAACAGACGCTTCTTCGAGTCCATTCTTTTCGAAGGAATTTTTGTTTGTCTTGTTAAATATTTATCTATATCAAACATAATAAAAATAACTAGTTTCAGTAGTCAAACGGTTTGCACTGAGTAGACTTAGACTGCTAATAGATTGACCGCATGTTTGCAGTTAATGCGTGAAGTCGTAATCAACTTCATGCAGCCGGGATCACGACCGCATGAAGTTAATAACGACTTCACACAGTCTAAATCGACTGCATGCAGTTAATGCGTGAAGACGTTATCAACTTTATGCAGTTGAGGTATCGCCTGCATGAAGTTGATTATGACTTCATGCATTAACTGCAAATATAGACTCAATCTGTTATCAGCCTAATTTGAAGAAATAAAGTTTTCTAAATTTGTTCCAGTCCCAGTGTTCTGGGTAATATTGTGTTAAAAAATATGCGCACTGTCAATGGACAATAATGTGCATTATTGTGCGTCCAATTGATGTGTTAAAAAGTTACACCAAAGCGCAAAAAGCGTCAACAACACAGTGCATTAGCTAATGACAGCGTGTCTATTGTACTACACACTAAAGAGCGAAATTATTATTGCATTGTTGAATAATATAAACCGTACATTCACAAATTCATTTGTCACTTTTTCATTATGCTAAAATACATTACACACAGCATTAAAATGCCATTTGGAAAAATAACTTGCCCTGCTTGTGCTACTGTAAACTTCTCTTAAATTACAAATTTTCAAGATACGTAGAGTTTTTATTCTCAGGTATTATTAACATCTGTATTTCAGTTGACGCAACAAGCATGACTGGAGAAAGCAAAATACGCAGAGATACATAACAAAACGGTACTATAAAGAGAAAAGTTGACTAACGCAAAAAACTCCAGCGTAAATAAGAAAAAAAAGGCTTTACCACCGGACTAAACAAACAATGTGCGGTACTGCGGTCACGTTTACTCACAAAATGAATTTGTTGGCCTATTTGTTACTTCGTATATCCGTGACACGTTAGTGATAAAAAAGTACGAACAACAGGATAGTATCGATGGTATGACTTCATTTGGATTGGATCAGGGTCAATCCTGCTTTCCTACACGTTAAGATTTCAAATACTGTTTCGTAAATATATCATCGGTGTTTTGTACTACGGGCGAAAGCGCCATTTCGAAAAAGAAATTGCAGGTTTTAGGTTTTGACGAGTGTTTTAAACTATATACGTCCTGTTTTAAAATTCAGTTATGCTTTAATTAAGTTGCATAGATGCAAATGCGCAATTGCATCGATACAAACGCGCGACTGCATCCATGCAAACGCGCGACTGCATCGATACAGTCGCTTATGTTAAATAATTATGTACGAAAAATCTGTATAGGTTTATGCACAATATTTTGTTTTATTAATTGTAAATTTTAAAACTTTGAAACTAATAAATACATTAAATAAATAAATTAGTTAATTAATTTAAAACGTACATCACGTTTGAATCTCGTTTGTATCGCATTTGCATCGCTACTAAAAGTCGCCGTTACACACGGTTCTTAAGGTGGTGAAGTTATTGCGACATGTCATATAGTAGACCGAATTCTAGTCCTTATATCATTTTGTTTTATAAGCCCTCTTGTTTACCAAGATCTTAGCCGTAAGTGGGACGTATACATCGACCATGATGATGATATTCATATCTGTAGAAAATTCTTCAAACAAATACCCGTAAAAGGTTTTTTGAAGCTACATAATGTCGCAGACAAATAAGTTAATAAGCCCATCAACTAATAGCCTAAATGAAGTTAAGGCGTTTTATTGAAAACGAACGGCGAGTCGACGTGACTTGCCTGTTCGAAAGCCGGCATATAATTTAAATTTAGTTGTATATTCTGCCACACCCAAGGCATCAAAACTTAGTTGAATAGCGAAAATTAAACCACTTGGCAACGACCTACCCATTACGAAGACAATAACTACGTTTACATAATCTCGAACAATGAACAGTACTTACCAGAGGTCGCATACTCTACTCGCTTTCGTTCCATGAGAAAAACTTAACTAATATAATAATAGTTAGCTTATGTGTAGTTCCAATACTGGGCACAGGTCTCTTCTTACAATAAGAGGGTTTGGGCAGTAGTTCCCATCGCAGGCCTAACACGGATTGGGAACATCACAGACATTGCTTTGCAGATGTGAGCAGATTTTCTTACGATGTTATCCGTCATCGAAAAATTCTGAAAACTCAGAGGCGCAAGTCCGGATTCAAACTCACCCCCTCTGCTTGAGAGGCAATATGTCAAATTATTAGGCTACCACGGCTTTAAAGCTTGTAGTAATGTTAACCCTAAGACTGCACCAATTGAGCGATACGTAATTGCGAAACAATTGCGTTCGTTTGATCCCTTTCTGTATCATTTTATTAGTAAAGCTTTAGTTATGAAAGTAATGTATAAGATATTTAAGGATTCACTCTATAAATCATACTCTTTAAAAACACAATAACTTGTGGTTTTCTCTACAAAAGATCCGAAATTATCTCTAAAAAACAAAATAAACCCTTAGTACGGCGTAAATACTTCACGGAAGGTCATCAGGTTTTGAATAATAACAAAACTACATCTTTTCTACAACGTATACTTGGTACATTTTCGAAATGTGTATTTGTTATAATAATACAAAGGAAATACCTAGATTCGCACGCGATCCGCCTTTACTAGCCAGAGGCAACACCTGTCCCCTTTAGGCCTGCTTTGGCCGTTCGTCAGATGAGGAGTTTATGTCGCTGGGGCTCATAAACGGCTATAGAAACATATGACACACGCACTCATACACAGAGCGCATTGAATACCTAAAATCAATTAGCGCTAGAAGCTCGGTGCCCTCTTAATAGCACATACATGCCATCACCCCTTATTCCCACTGGGGCAGGCAAAGAACATACTTGCTTCGCTCCAAGTAAACTTCTTTCGCCTTCTCCACCCTCATCATTCTCCTAATACATATATTCCCCGTAGATTCCTCGTACTTCTGACTTGACCTTTTTTAAGGACGTTCCCGTCACCCTGAGCCATAAGTTAACAAGTTTGATATATACATGTAATTCCACCAGCACCCTTACCCTTCTAAACCTGAACTCGGTAATGCTCCCATGCTTATTATTTCGAGTTTCATTTACATTCTTTTTGCGTGACCAAACCATCGAATCATTCCCTTTTCTAGTATGGTCTTTCACGCCTCATTTCTTTTGCTCCCTCAATATCAAAACGTTATATATTTAGAAGCACTGCAAAGTTCGACCTGGAAAAGTTGTGAAATAATCTTCCCACCATCTAAACTCAAGGCGCCAACAAGAATAACCGTCATTGTCAAATTAAGGTCAATTTATGTCAGTGTTACAGTTACGGGCTAAAGGTAAAGGTTAAACAGGAATAGGTCGTTAACTAGATTTTCCTGGCGCTTTACTTGCTATCTGTTGGTTTGATTTTGTACAAACCTATCATTCTTCTCTCGTAGATAGATAGATAAACTCTTTATTCACCAATAATTATAAGTACAGATTAAAAACAAAAGCAAACATAAAACATTATTGTTATAGCAGTGAAAAGGGCACTTGAATCAGTGCCCGTTCACTGCTATGCCTAAAGCGTTGTTGCGAACATCCGCATCAGCATCAGCATCCTCGATGCTGATATTCATTGCGGATGTTCGAGTCGTGACATGACCTAAAAGGTAAAGGTTCCAGAAACACTTTGTACGCTGAAGAAGCAGTTCAGTTAAGTAGGTAAGGTGCAAGCCCTAAAACTTTATATAAATTCACCACGCTCATTCATATTTTCTTTTGATGTTGCCTCTTCAGTGTTAGAAGAAAAAGCCCCTCTAAAGTTTCTTTACATACACCGGTGTTTGCTACCCTCCACAAGTCTATCAAGTATGCATACATATCGTCACGCAATTTTTCGGCACTTACCTTGATGTTAATACATTTCAGAGGCCAATTTTGCAACAAAGTTTTCAGCTAGGAAATTCCCCGAATATACTTACAAGAGTAATGTTAATTAATTAAATCTGGGAGCGCTAACTAAAACATCTAGAATGAGATTATTTTCCTGCCGGGAATAGAACTTCGAACTTTCACGGTCTCACCTACAATGTTTAACGTACCATGAGTTCACGTTTTGCCGAACACGAACATAAGTAAAGTTGTAACAGCTGTCAGTCTTCAAGGCCTCGTTTTATATTTTAAAAAGTTTATTAATTTTTAAAAACTTTAAAAGATTTTCCCTTGTGTAAATTTGGCGATAGCTTAAGAGTCTATATATACAACCTCAAATGGATTTGTTTATTCCGCATAACAATGGAAGTGTTGAACAATCACTTTGGAAACAATATATAGTAACATTGAGGACATACGCTGATTACTATACGGTGTTAAAACTCGATTCCGACAAATCGTCACCTCCAATGAACACTACGCCATCTTTATTTTTTGGTCGTCTTCTGTTATTTTTGTAAACAGCCATATTTATTTGCCTAAGTAAATAAATATGGCGGTTTAATATAAATATAATCTTATCCCTCCCCGAATTCTGTGAAAAAAAGAAACAAGAACAAAAAAAACGAATTTTGTAAAAAAAAAGAAAAAAAACCAAATAAAAACAGAACAGGTCCAAAAATTAAGTTGGCTTAGTGTTCATTGGAGGTATCGAAATGTTCATGATAGAAAAAAAACACAAACTTACCTCGAAATTTTACAGGAAAACCATTGTATTCAATAGGTACTTTACATATACCAATATTTTTTTATATGTACTGAACTAAATAGAACACGTTTACTATACGACATGCATTTTTGATATCGGCTTTAATTTGGTTTGGAAAATGAAAAGACCAAAGCAAAATAAACCGTATCGCTACGAGAAAAAGTTCAATTCAAGCTGAGGTAGTAATAACTATTATATATATTTAATTAATTAAATTTTTATTGAATTAATATTCAATTATTTTTTGTGAAATTACTCCACTAGTTTGTTATAATTATTAATACAAAGATCGAACACTCAGAAAAAATTCCTTCGATCCGGTCGGATATATTTAATTAACTCTTAATTCAAATTCAAAGCTTTTATTTCGGACATTCACTTACAAAGTTTAGTAAGAGACCACTTAAAAATAGAGTTCATATTACAAATAATATTCTTTCTCGTTTTATAATAATGCAAATAACATTTCATTCGTATCCAGCGCTCATGAAACCAGCCTTGGACCCTGAATGCAATAACACTGAGGAGTTACCACTGCCGCGAATACTGCACATCAAGGAAGCTATTATTTTTTGCCTAATAGCCGCAAAGCTGTCTTCATGAGTTAGCAAACATTCCCAATGCACTGCAGAAACGTGGCAGCTGCAATAGCATCCTCAATTAATTTTTGTACAAAGTTCTTAAATGAGACGGGAATTATCTGAAACGGTAACAAAAGAAATTTATTACCCGGGTTTTTAAAACAAATCCTTGGTTTATTTTCGTGTTATAAATTATTAAAGACTAATTAAAATTGAAAATTGTGTAATAATTATAGTTATTACATAAAGTTTAAATTAATATTGAGATCGTTTTCGGCAATGAGACTCCAAAACCGACATTTAAATCGGGGGTTAATCTACGGGAATAATACGCGCAATTACGTAGATCTTGACAAATTTAAATACATTGCAGGCCTAACGATAAATCAATGTCTTTAGAATAGTGACAATAAATAAAACAAACAGTCTATTAGAACGACGCCTAAGTGGTTCGATATCCAAGTTTTTTTAGTAGTAGTTCGCCTTGTGAAAGAGTTCGACCAGGGAAGTAATGCCACCTTACCTATTTCTGCAGCCCAGGAGTAATGTGAGCATTACGTTCCGGTTCTGAAGGGTAGCAGTGCTGGTGAAATTACAGGCATATGGAACTTGTCAACTTACGTCTCAAGGCGCAGTGGCAGCGCCCCTCCGATTTTTACGATTTATAGCTCCAAAATTTCCAAAATATTAAATCTAAAAACACTGTATCAGGTTTAACTGCACCTATTAAGTATTTCTCATTACAGTTTTAATATAACAATAAGGCGTAAACTCTTGGTTAATTAAGCGCTTTTATGTCCCATAGGACCTTCGATGATTGAAGCTTATGCGACCACTTATGCGACGTGGTTCTCGTTTTCTCTTTCTTCCTGCTCGTCCATTTTTTTATTATATCAAGGGACGGGACGACCGAGTCGTGCGCCTGATGGTAAACTATACGCGTGTCCATAACAGTTGCAGTGTCACTCAGAGCTTTAAATCGCAAGATCTGAGGGGCTCCGCCACTGCGCCCGTTACCCTGAGACAGAAGTTGACAAGTCTCACGTGCTGGAACACAGTAATGCTGACATTACTGCTTGGCGGCAGAAATAGGTAAGGTGGCAGCCTGGACAAACTCTTTCACAAGGAGCTCTACTGCTACCATACCATCCACACCACCACTTTGAAAATCTCCTAATGAAGTGTCACTTCCTATTTAAAAAACGAATCCAAATTGACAATCTGCTTTGATATCAGTACAAAAACTAAAATGAATGACTTAATATTAGCCACATTGTTCGTTAGGTGTTATTCAAAATGTAACTGTCAGAACATCGGTAGCCTTTTGTTCTGAAGGAAAGCTTCAATCCCAAATTCATTGTTACACTCGCTTTCAGAATTAAGTGTCGTATCTCCTCTAATTACGTTGGAATAAATCATTTTTATCACAGTCGTTAAGTCATTAACCAAACTTTTTCGTTTCATCGTTTTCCTTTTAAGTTTCTCAGACCATGGGCCCTGTTATAAGATCTTAAGACTCATTTTAACTTAGCTACGTTATGAAAATATGAATAATCTTTAAACTGAAATGACATTTTAGGTGTAATTTAAATTCTACTTGATGAGTTTAAAGCAATTTATTGGTAACAGGTAAAAATGTCATACAGAGAGAGATCGTATAATTTGTCTTAATTCTATTGAACCATATAATAATATAGTATAATACTTATCACTTATTACTAACAAACAAAGAAACACTTCCTTGACCCGACTGGACACCAACCAGCGACTGTCGCCACAACGTGACTACCGCTCTGCCAACTGAGCTTCGGATCGAGGGAATTTTCCTTTGTGTTCGATCTTTGTATTAGTAATAATATAATCTTAGAAACCGACCTCAAAATTTCGTGGAATAACATCTATTTGCTAAGTTTTATTGAAATCCGTTAGATGAAACTTCGCGTAACCGGATACATCCCCTAGTTTGCCACCGTTACAGGTGGGATATTTTCTTCAAATTTAAATGAGATCAAAGGGCCGGAGTTATTGCGTAATATACATACAAAAAAAAATACAGTCGAAATAAGAGCCTCCTCCTTTAGAGTATAAAATATGTTTCTAAAATAATAACAATAATAAACTCAAAGTCAAAGATTATTTATGCCATAGGTAAAATAAATTTACACTTGAAAACGTCACATTTAAGCTACTGCTCGTTCACTACGCCGACCTCCCTGAGAAGAACGAGCAAGAAACTCTAGGGATTGCTCTTTTCAAATAAACAAATCAGTGGAGTATTCTCATAAAAAAATACATGAATATCATGGTAGTAACAACGACATGATATTCAATAAATAAAAAATACTTACTTGAATAAGTTTCTATTTCGTTTAACTCATTGATATTGACGCCATTTTGTTTGCGGAAATTACCATTATTGGAAAGTATTAATTTTATCATCGTACATAAAATTACACTTAAAACTTCACTGCAGTGCATGACCTCCTTATTGAGTGCATCCGAGTCAATAGAGTCAATTAGCCGGAACGTGCCTGTCGTTGCAGACTGATCGTAGACTGTTTTGAATTATGGTTAGTCATCTCATAAATGACCGCGGATTTTTTAAATAATTGATAGTTTGACTTTAACTTTTGAGATAAAACAATTGTTTACAACACCCTTCAAATCACACTTATAATAAAGTAAGTATTTCTACATTTCCGTTACCCATCAACGCAAACTACTGAATCCCCTTCCATCTTTGCCACCGATATTCTTTGATCGGTCGTCTTCTTCTTGGCGTGTCGACTCTGGCGTTCATATTTGTGAGGACCAGTACTTAGCGACTGAGGTAGCATATTATAGACTGAGTATTATCAGTGGCGTTGTACAAGTCCTCGCGTGTGCAGGTGTACGAATACGGAGACCAGGGCAAAAGACGTGCCATTGTCTGGGGAGAGACACCACACGGACATGCGCTCTCCGAACTGTAACCCCACCCGTACATGCACTCCCTACTTCGGCCAAATTGGGTCTGCAACCTATTTAGGGACTTCCATCTGTCGTATTCCAGTGAAATTGATAACTATTGTTAAATTTGTATTGAATTAACATTCATTATTTTTTTGTGAAGTTACTACACTAGTTTCTTATAATTATTAATACAAAGGTCGAACACTTAAAAAAATTGATTCGATCCGGCCGGATTCAAACCGACGTCTTATAATCAAACCGTGTCAGACGCTTTGCCAACTAAGCCACGGAACGAACCTGTGAACCTAACGAATTTTTCTACATGCTTGTTGTCGGATCTTTTCTATTTGGTTTTCACCAACTTTTTAGCTGTACCGCCATCTATGACAAATCTAAGAAAGTGTTTCGTCACCCGGTTATGTAACTTTACAGCTGCCAGCCCTGGCCGGCTGGCAGAGATGTCGCTATTAACTGTAATTAAATTTGTATTGTATTGAAATTATTATTTTTTTGTCAAATTACTACACTAGTTTTTTACAATTATTAATAGGTACAAAGATCGGTTAGATTCAAAACAACGAACACTTAGAAAAGTTCCTTCGATCCAGCCGGATTCGAAACGACAGACGCTTTCTAGCAAACAAAATTGATAACTATTTTCTACAAAATGGCAATCTTTAAGTAGTGATGAGCTTTTTAAATTCAGCACCGTATATTAAATATAGTGAAATAAAACAATAGTAGGTACTAGATATATATTAAAATGTTTACATTAAAATGCAAAATGCCTTCGACAAAGATTGTACATCACATTAGATAGTACATTGTTGTAAACAGTCCTCAGGACTAAATTGTGGATGTGAAAAGGAGATATTACTTAGTCAGCAGCGGGATAGCTAGTGTCCACCTCTGGGACCAGATACCTCAGGTTACAAAAGAAAAAAAGATTACTTATTAAACAAACTAACGGATAGCTCACACCTTTAAGTCAAATTTTTTTATCGAAATTATTTGAACCTTAACCACGAACTTCCGCGGCGGTGGCTCTACAAATACTGTACGCCAAAGCCCTGACAGCGCGGTCACTTAGTCCGGATGGAGACGGAGGCGGCGAAGGCTAGCACTACCCTCGTTTGCTTCAATCTTATTCAAGTCATTATGTAGGATGTGTAATCCTACATGCCTGGTTGGAAACATATGGAGCAAAGAGGTAAAGTGAGGTATTTCAACGCAAGCCTAGGTTTTAAGAAGTGAGGTGTGGGAGGCATGCGCGTCCCGCAATCTGAGCGCATTTATTTTCGTAAGCATAATTAAATAAGAACAGGTGGAGAAAGTTCCATGGCTTCAGTTGAAAACCAAAATTTAGCACCTGTTTTGTAGTACTTAAAGAGCAATATCTCTATATAAAAATTCTTCAATAATTCGTCTTAGACTTTTATTACAGCCTGTTTTCGGTATTTTATGTGATCAGCTAAAGTACATCCTATCTTGTAACAAAATGGTACATGCTTTAGACAATATTCTTGGGTGTATCCATTGACTTACAATTATATGGACGTCGGGTCCGTGCTAAAAAGTGTCCGAACTTATAGGGCGTTAAAATTGAGTCTCACGGTAGTATTGTGTTAAAAATTACAAATGTACTTCACTATATAGTCAATAGTTAACTTGACCATGTTCAATATTAGAGCAGTCTCGAAAGAGATATAGATGTCCCTCAAGGATCCCCACTGCGTCCAATCTTAATCAGACTTTATAGGAAGGAAATTCTAATAAAATTGTGTGTGTACGCTTGTATATTATCGATTATGTTATATCAGACTTGGAACACAAAACGTCTTTTATTTCAGACAAAAGCCTCGTAGGCGTTATAATTCAGTTCTCTATGCGAATGCAAAGCAACAAGAAGAAATAATAGGGGTTAAAGTATGAAATTGCCGATTTGTACTGAAAATCTAAATTGTTTATTTTTTAAATTTTTAACAAATTTATTTAATCAAAATAGTTGCCATTATTATCTATACATTGCTGCCATCTAATGGGAAGGTTATTAATGCCTTTGCGATAGAACTCCGACGATCTAGACTGCACAAACTGTGTGAAAGCATTTTGTACTGCCTCCTGGGAAGAAAACTTCTTGTCACGTAGATAATTGTCCAAATCACGAAAAAAATGGTAGTCCGTTGGAGCAAGGTCTGGTGAATACGGAGGATGACGAATGGTTTCTAACTGCAGTTCCTGAAGGGTCAAAATGGTTTCTCGTGCTGTGTGAGGTCTCGCGTTGTCGTGGAGCAATAATGGTGAAGATCGATTCATGAGTCGGGGCTGTTTTACTGCTAGTTTTGTCAACATGGTTCGGAGTTTGGCACAATAGACATCTGCCGTTATTGCTTGACCAGATCGGAGAAAACTATAGTGAATAACACCATGCTGAGACCACCAAACAGTTACCATTACCTTTTTATTGGTAAGTTTTGCTTTAGGACACTGATGTGGCATTTGACCTGGGGTCAGCCATTGCATTTTTCTTTTCCGGTTATCATAAAGAATCCACTTTTCATCACATGTTACAATTCGATCCAATATTCCTTCATTTCTGTACCGGTTCAACAAGGCAACACAAGTTTCAACACGCGTTTCTTTCTGCAGATCAGTGAAATCATGAGGCACCCATTTTTCGTATTTTTTTATTTTATTGATTTGACGCAAGTGAGTCAATATTGTGGGTAAGGTAACGTTAAACCATGCCGCTAATTCCTGGGTAGTTTGACTAGGATCGGCTTCCACTATCTCTCTTAATTCATCGTTATTCACCTGTGTGGGCGGTCTTCCTCGTGACTCGTTCTTTAAGTCGAAATTTCCATCACGAAAGCGTTTGAACCAAAATCGCACGGTGCGTTCATTAGTAGACCCCTCTCCAAACGCAGCATTGATATTGCGGGCTGTTTCTGCCGCGTTAGTTCCGCGTCGGAACTCGTATTCAAAAATCACTCGAATTTTCGCAGTATCCATCTTTCTTGTCTAAATTGAATAACAAAAACAATTGAAAGTCGATATTCAAATGTTTCAAATTTAAAAAAAAAAAATCACAGAAACCATTTGAAAAAAGTTTCATTCGAAAACCTCAAACCATGAAGATTCTATGAAAATTTAAAGAACCTATTGCAATAAAACGGCAATTTCATACTTTAACCCCTAATATTATTCTATACCTAAGTGCTGTAAAGAGCTTTTACTTTGTGAATAAATCAACGAACCTCAGAAATGATAAATGTTCTCCAGAATTAACAACAATAAAGTTCTTTATGTCGTGGTATTATGGTTGTAATGTGTGACACAATACGGCTTATATTTGCCGGAGTTGTGATAACAAATTATTTTATGAAAACTTTAGATGAATAGGTACTTTAGGTGTATATTTGTAAAGTATTTTTTTATACAGTTGCTCAAAACGTGGTATTTTTCGTACTACAAATCGTGTCGAAAGTTGGATTTTTCGCACTAGTACTTTTAACTTTTCAATTTTTTTTAATAAAAATACTTGTTTTTGATACAAGTTCGGAAAGTCATTATTCACGAGTCTCGAGGCTTCTCGAGACAAGTGAAAATGACAAATCCGCACGGTATAAAAGACGTTTTTTAATTCATTTTCGAAAAAACTACATTGAAAGTAAAATAAAACAGTATTTAAAAAAAGACTCATTTTATTTCTATGTCTAATAAAAATTCGGAGCACAATGGCAACTGTTTCCAGTATTCAGGCACATTAAAATTATTATTTTAGTGGCGCGGCACGCAGCGGTCTCGCGTAATACTCACCTCTGGTCATTGTTACGATACGTCTGTCCGTAACAGTTGCAATATAACTCAGAGCTTTAAATCACAAAGATCCAAGGGGCATTGCCACTGCGCCCGACACCCTGAGACATAACAAGTCCCATGTGCCTGTAATTTCACCGGCTCCCTTATTCTTCGAAACCGGAATGCAGTAATGTTCATACTACTGCTTGGCGTCAGAAATACATAAGGTGGCAGTACTACCTTAGACGAACTCTTTCACAAGGAGCTCTAGCGCTACCAAGTCTACCGACTAGATTCGAACCAGCGTCTGTCGCCTCTATGTGGCTACCGCTCTGCCAACTGGGCCACGGATCACGCTAGCACTTCTTAAAAAATAATCTATGTTCTTGCTGTCTATCTTTGTATTGGGATTAAATGATTTTTCCGCCGTAGCGCCATCTATGATAACTTACGAATGTTTCTTCACTCAGCCACGTTGAGGCGGCAGACGCTATTTCGAATCCAGTTAGATCAAACGAATTTTTCTTTAAGTTTGGTCTGTCTTCATTAAGACTAGAAAAGGAACTAGGCAAACATTTTGATAACGTTATAACTTAAACGTAACAGACACCCGTTTCAATTGACAAAAGTACCTATAGTGTTGTACACTTGTGTACAATATAGCTAAAATAAATAAGCCTCCGGCCCATGTAAATACCAAACAATTGGTTTAGCGGAAGCCCGTCAACTGTATTTGTGCAATACAATACTTTACCGTTATACTATTACGTAAAATCACACTAATGATAGGTTTCACAATATTCAAGCAACAATACCAGCGGGACAGAAATAAAAATTCACAATATAGCCCAAAATTGTAACAGTTATATTTTATATTACAATGTGTTTGTTGTGGGGTGAGATTATCTAATAATGTATTGTTTAAGTATTCTCGTATTGTGAATACTTGTGTTATATATTAGAAATGGTTTTAGATACATTTTCTTTCTTTTTGACATTCGATATTCAATCTATTTACACATGCGGGCACACGTAACGGATTAAAAACAAATTGAGAATAATAAAATAGTGATGTTTATATTGAAATTAATAAGAATTAGACATTTACATTATTATCGACTTAGTACAGCCTTACTTACATACTTTTAGGCATTTTTTTACATTTTATGACCAATCATATTAAAAAATTGTTATAGTTTAACGTTAATACCATCAAACTTTAAGAAATAAAACTTTTTTATCTTAATATGTTTACGAAATTTACAAGAACGCAAAAACAATTTATTATTATTTTTTAATTTATTTATTTATTTCAGGCCACATGACCCATATAACATATACCTTAAGGACTAACATACATACAATATAATAAAACACTATTCCTAACTAATCTACACAAATTGCACTTGTCGGCGACGTGTGGCGAGAAAGAACTGCCACTTTACCTATTTCCGTATTATGGGACCATTACTACTGCGTTTCAGTTTTTAAATATAAAAGTGCTGGTGAAATTACTGGCACATGGGACTTGTCAACTTACGCCTCAGTGTGACGGGTGCGGTGGTAGTGCCTCTCAAATCTTTGCGATTTAAAGCTCTGAGTGGCACTGCAATTGCTACGAATGGGCATGTCGCTTACCGCCAGGCGCACGACTTGTCCATCTCGTCATTTGGTATAAGAAATGTGAAAAATTAACCTCAAACCACTAGACAAAGCTCTGTGAATATGTAGGACAATAAAATATACGAATAAAAAATTACAGTCTATATTTTTTTGTTTTTAAATTTTACCTAAAATAAAAAGACCAGACGTTTTAAAAAAGACTGCATCATTTTGGAGATATAACTAATTAAATTTACACGTCACCTTAGAATAATAACGCATAGAATGATAGTTTCATATCAAACAAATTGTCACAAGTGAGGCAAAAATCAAATTCATGTAGGCTAGTTTTAGTAGTAGGTTAATTTTCGGTTTTAGTGAATATTTATATAAAAATACAAGTTGAAACGCGTTACTTCCTTGTGGAATGTGATCTTAGTGTCTATTTTATGTTTGTCTGACGTATTTTTACACTCATTTACCGCACATTTCGTCATTTTTAGCTAAAATTTTTTATCTGTTCGCGGTGCAAGTTGACCTTGAGCACTGAAGGCCCGCCCTTTGTAGGCCCTTTTGGCGCGCTTCAATTTGCCTCACTTAGCGTGTGCGGACTAGGTTTCTATGCGTTATTATTCTAAGCACGTCACACTGAAAAATTTTTTAACTTAAGTAACATTATTATAACAGTGTTATAAATTGCGTGACGTTATGATATCTGACTTTAATTAACATTAATTCGGTACGTTGCATATTTTAAATACGTTTGTAACTGAATCAAAATCCAATGTAAGCTCTGGTGGATACAACCGAATATCTTCGTAAATAAAATTCTCTTTGACCAATCCAATTTACTCGTCCTCCCAAACACAGACGTGACTTCTCTAAATTTGATTACACGAAGCTTCATTGAAGCGTGAAAATAGATTTTGTATGAGATATTCCATACAACATTCATAAGCCGCTTAGAAACCTGGGTGTACCCCAAGGAGCTTTGTAACATCACTGAGGACCAAGCGTGAAGGGAATGTATAGTGGCACTTGAATTTGGTCTTTGGTATTTTCTCAAGATACGGTACGGATATCTTATTATACTCGCGCTTTGTCCTTCGAGATTAGTATGAGATTGGTACTTGTAGTAACGCATACGCGCACTTCCTACACTAAGTAGAGGGTAAAAACAAATAAAAATACAAAATTTCTAAATTACAATGCGCACTCCAGCTCTCGCTTGGTGATCTACTTAGTTTCATTCGCTGTTCAGTGTTTGACTACTTCACACTGAATTTACTTTTTTGCCAATTTCGAATTTGAACGATTTCTTTTTTCTTCCAAAAATGCCTAAATATTCTCGAAAAAGAAAAATGTATCCAGAAACTGAACTTTTAAGTTTAAATCGAAAGATTAAAGAACTAGAAAGAAAGGTGCTACGCGGAAAACGCAAAAAACGAGTAATAGTGAGTTCATCAAGTTCTCTCTCACGAACGAGAGATAATACCATGCTGAAGCTACTGATGGATGCGACACGTATCATTTGCGATTGCCAGTACAAAGAGTCGTTAACTAGACGAGGTTTCTCAGCGCCGTGAATAAAGAAATGAAAGAACAGATGAAAGACACGAAGATCGACAAGTTCCTGTTCGGAGATAACCTACCGGAAACTTTAAAAGCCGCTAAGGCGATACAAAAGTCCAGTGCGGACCTTAAGCCTACCCCGGCAAAGAAGGCGACTTCAAAGAATTCCACAAGTTTCAACTCTTTAAAATGAAAGGTCCTCCCCGCTCAATGCAGGGCGCGCCGGCTCGTACAGGAGCTCGTGGCCGAGGGCCTCTACGACGCGCAGCCGCCTGGCGCTGTTTTCACACCGGTGGGCCCGGATCACGACAGAACCTGCGGTGATCTCGTGGATAGAAGGCTACGAAATCAAATTTTCGTCTCCCGTGTTCCAGAACGACCCTCCTTTATATCGGAATGATTATTCATCTGACGAGAGGTTGCAATACAAGGAAACCATAAATCGCCTTTTATCCATTGGAGCCATATCTAAATGTGAACCTTGCTGTGGTCAGTTTTTGTCCAAGATTTTTTTAATACCAAAGTCCGATGGCAAATCAAGATTTATACTTAATCTAAAGGAACTTAACAAATTTATAAAAACTTCTCATTTCAAATTAGAAGATCGCAGAACGGCCATAAAATTAGTATCGAAGGGTTATTTCATGTCTATTGTAGACATTGAAGATGCTTGCCTCCTGGTAAAAATTCATGAAAATTCCAGAAAGTACCTTCGCTTTCTGTGGGACAACACCCTATTTGAATTCAATGTTTTACCTTTTGGCCTTAACACGGCGCCGTTTGTCTTCACAAAAATAATGAAACCAGTGGTGAGCTCATACGTACAGAGAGTATATTGAAAATATCACAAGTACTAAAAATTTGTTGACTTCTTTAGGTTTCATAATCAACAAAAAAAAAGGTTGTACCACACCTGATACATCTTGTACGTTCCTAGGATTTACAATTGATTTTGAGAAGTTCCAAGTATCACTACCATCTGAAAAAATTGTTAAAATAAAACATGACTTAACAAAGTGTAATTACTTGAAATGATGTAAAGTTTGAGACTGCAAGATTAGTGGGCCTGCTTGTATCCGCTTGTCCGGCAATCGAATACGGCAGGCTTTACACAAAACAATTTGAAAGATGCAAATTTTTGATTTTAAAAGACGACCAAAATTATAACAAACTTATGGATATTCCACAATATCTAAAACCGGATTTTAATTGGTGGGCCAGATCGATCGATCACTCGGTCAATAGGATAAAAGATGAGAGGTGGGGGGCGGCTTGTGGAGAGCTGACCGCCAGCGGTCCCTGGAGCCAGGACGACATTACATGCCACATTAATTACCTGGAAATCCTCGCTGCCTTCTGTGGCCTCAAATCTTTCAGCAGGGAGCTTTTTGATTGACAAATTTTACTAAGAATTGACAATACCACTGAGATCTCGTATACAAACCGTATGGGAGGCGTGCAGTTTCCTCACTTGACACAGACAACCAGAGAGTTATGACAGTGGGGTGAATCGCGAAAAATATTTGTTTTCGCATCATACATCAGTTCTGTTGATAACGATGTGGCCGATGCAGAATCAAGACGTCTGTATCCTGATATAGAATGGAAGATCTGTGATAATGCCTATCAGAAAATAGTTAGACAATTTGGAATGCCACAAATAGATATTTTCGCTAGGAGATAAGAAATGCAGTAAATATATTTCCTGGCACAGGGATCCTGATGCGTACGCCATTAATGCGTTCACTATCTCTTGGTCAAATTTCTACTTTTATGGTTTTCCACCAATTTCGATTATCACTAAGATGTTGCGAAAAATATTGTTTGACAAAGCTACAGGCATAGCGGTCGTGCCCCTACATAGCTGCCGACGCAGCCATGGTATCCCCTGTTTAACAAACTGTTGGTGTCCGTTCCCTTGGTATTCGAACCAAGTAACAAATTAATTTGTCTCGAGTTCTTAGGTTTTCGCGATTGTTACACATAGGAAATGAAACTGTGTTTCCGGATTTAAATCGCGTATATTTGTTTTTTCAAACAAACCGACGTTTCGGGCCCTTTACAGGTCCCATGGTCACGGTTGACAGTCAACCGTTAACGTCGCCCGAATCGTGTCATTTCCTATAATATTGTCTCATTCCAGCAATCGCAACTTCCACCAGCAACTTACCCTGGATGCAGGAGTATTGTCCGGGCAGCACTGTTAAACAATCCCAACTGCCTTAATAGACATCATGATTGCTTCACTTTCGGAAAACTCATTGAAACAATATGACACTAGCTTAAAGAAATGGTTCCAATTTTGTCAGACACATAACATTTATTTGTATGATTCTTCTATTTGTAACATAATCGAATTTCTAACCGATCTTTTCCATGCTGGGGCAAGTTACAGTACTCTGAATACATGTAGATCAGCTGTATCTCTGACTCTGGGTAACCAGGTAGGTACAGGCGAGAACATAGAACATCTCTTCAAGGGGCTATTTTGCCTAAGACCACCGCGGCCAAGGTACAATACTACTTGTGACCCTTCCAAAGTTTTAGATTTTTTAGAAAAATGGTATCCGAATAAAGTCTTGTCACTAGAACAAATTTCTAAGAAATTGATTTCCCTTTTTGCGTTGATTACCGCACACACGATGCAGACCTTCTCGAAAATAAAAATCGACTATATAAAATCAACGCCAAGTGAGATTATTATTAGTATTCCAGATTTAATTAAAACCTCTCGAATTGGTTCAAACCAACCATTCCTGGTCATTCCCTATTATGTAGAGAGACCCCAAATTTGTCCCACAAGAGTATTAATCACGTATATAGAAAAGACGAAAGATATCCGCGATAATCATAGATCTCTTTTTATTACTTTAAAAAGAACGCATCGTATGGTTACGTCTTAAACATTGAGTCGATGTGTCAAGGACATCTTACAACTAATCGGCATTGATGTTAGTATATTCTTCGCTCATAGCACTAGGCATGCCGCTACGTCCAAGGCGCATAAATAAGGGGTCGATTTAGATACCATTAGGAAAACTGCCGGTTGGACAGATAAATCAAAGACATTTGCGACTTTCTATAACAGACACATTGCAAATGAAAATCATTTTGCTAGAAGCATTTTGAATAGCCATTCAAATCAATAACAATTTCAGTAATTTTCATAGAATATAATGATTCAGATACATTATATGTTACAATTATGTATAAGAAGGCTTCTCTGATCTCGGGATAGCTCCCTAGGGTACACCCTGGCTTCTTAACAGAATATGAATTTTATATGGAACGACGTATCCGATGGAGTCTCAGCGTTCTCTAATTTTTCAAAGTGATTTATATAAGAGAATTATGGAATGAGCTATTTAAAGGAGATTTTTTAATAATAAGTGATGTGAAGTAAACGACACGCCTGTCCATAACAGTTGCAGCACCACTCAGAGATAAAAAAAAATAATGAAATATGCTTTATTTGACATGCAAACTACACAAATTCTGATATCAAAAATACGTTACCTAATTAGTAAAACGATATCAATAAATCTCGAAAAATAAAACTCGAACCATCCAAAATTTTAACGTTAACTTAACGGGAGCATTCCCGTACATTTTTTTATTTTCATTAGGTTTTGTTTTGAACAACTGCTTTGTATACAAACTTAAATAAGTACATACTTAAAAATAAAAATCACTTTGTTTTTATTCAATTATAATAAATTATTTAATAAATAAATATTTAATAAACAAAGTAGTAGAAAGTTTTGTTACTTGTAAACTTATTGTTACCTCTTAAAGTAGGTCCCCTAAAGCCTCTTTACGAGCGCGTTTACCTTTGAAATACTGGATATTTATCTGGGCACACTTAGCGATTACACCCTGAATAATATATGAAACGTATATGTATATGAAAGTATTAATAGGTATAACAATTTAAATCATCACTTACTCCTTTTGACAAAGGTATAAGGTCCTATACGTAGCACGCACCGAAAAGGACATCGTGTTTTAACTTACGGTCTACCGTCATAAAAAAACCCTTTCGGTCTTTACGTTATGTATATTCTGAACGGGCTAATGTACACATTAGCGTGATATAAAGTCTCCATGTGTACATGGAGACTATATCACGCAATTGTACACTAACCTGAATAAAAAACGAGAAAAAATAAATTTTACCATTAAATTATAGAGGTAGCGTAGGATTGTTCAAATATTTAATTGTTTCACTATTACCTTTCCAGGGTCGTTAATATTATAGAATAGATAAAAATCGCTATTCGTCTTCACATCTGTCAGGAGGTTATGATAATAATAATGTGCTAAACTACACAAATTTCCTGGTCTCAAACTAGGAAATTCCCTGTACTATGAGTACCAGAGCAACGGAATTCACTCTGGGGTACCTCCCAGAATACCCAGACCAGAAACAAATCAGAGTAATTCATTTCCCAAATTGGTCTTACCGTGAATCGAACCCTGGACTTCCGCATCCAGCGCCCACAGTGCAGCACCAACGAGATTGTCCATTGTAAAAATGAGTATAAAGAAAAATACTTTAGCAGCTGTTAAAGTGTTCTTTGCCTAGTCCTTACCTTCCGCATAAACAGAATGTAAAGAAGTCTAAATGCATACACACACATGCTCCACTGTACCACTGAAATAAATCAATAAACCCGCAAAAAACGCCAGCACGCGAAATGGAAATCTTACGGGGCAATTTTTGTCGCCTTCAAAGTTTCCGGGTCAGGGTGAGACGTGCTCAATGTGCGCTCCAATTCGCCAATTATGAGGTTTCTTTATGCTAGCTATTATTTTGCTAATGTAAAGACTATTTATGTTATGTCTGTTTTTTTTTTGCAAATTACGCTCCCTAATACGAATGAAAATAAAAATATGAAAACGAAAATATCTTTATTGCCTTCTATAAAGTAAACTTCTTATACCATACTAGGATTAACCTGTGTTATAGATCACCTGGCTCTCACCTTTCCACTTCAAAGCAGATATAGGAAAGATGGGCATAACACTAAAAGCCTTGAACACCGCCGTAAAGTTGCCTGCTTATTGGTATTCTACAGAATATATCACGGAGAGTGTGCGATGAAATTGCACGATCTAATTCCGCCTTCACCTTTCCATCATCGAGAGACTAGACGTAGGCTGGGGTTCCACCCCTAAGTTGTAGATATTCCCAAGATTCGCTCGAAGTTTTACGTTATATTTAATTGGTGAAAGGCTATGCAATGGAGTTTCTTGCCTTTAGATACATTCACATGGGACTTGTCAACTTATGTCTCAGGGTGACTAGCAGTGTTCTTCAGATATTTGCAATTTAAAGCTTAAAAACCATGGCCAAGTAATAAATTTAGGAAACAGGAAAAATAATAAATTTCGTGTCAAAAAATTGTATCCACCATATTTATTACTATTATTCGAATGAAGAAACAACGAAACGCCCGAAACGGTCTGGTTATTCTCGTACGAGAAATAGTAAACACATAATTCATCAGGTGATATCACCCTTCTATAATAAAGTGACAAAATGCGGAAAGCCATTTCTTTGTATGGCCATACACGTCTTTTGCCTGGTGCCAAATATAAAGAAAGAGTTTTTGATATGAAAAATAAAAGGGTTATGTATTGTAATGAATACTAGCGAGCTGCACACGAGCATTAAGCGCAGGCCACAGCGCGAACGAAGCTCACCGAGCTAACTAAACTAACCAACGATCCCGCTAAGCTATGTAACATACGTCGCCCTTCTGTCGCCCTTCACCTCCGCACTTATCCATAGTGCAGCACGTCGCTACTTACTATGTATTTTCTTAGCTTAGATTTGCATGCAACTACGTGAGCTAAACTAAGTTAGCTTAGCTTCGTTCGTGGTGTGGCCTGCGCTTTTCGTTGTGCAATCTGTTCGCGAGCCATTCGCGCGCCACAAGTATGCATTTAATTGCACACAACATGCAACACGTGTGCAACACGCGTGCACATGCAACGCGTTCGCGGCGCATTCGCTAGCTCTGCACGTACCCTTATGATGCCTTATAACCATGAAATTAATGTACTAGTTACTTAATAGTGAAATTACTCCACTCGTTTGTTATAATTATTAATACAAAGATGGAACACAAAGAATTTATTTCGATCTGACAGGACTCAAACCTGCGTCTGTATGCCCATCTAAGGCAACCGAGCTACAGGTCGAGTCTCACCTTACAATTTTCTCTATGCGTTTGTTACAGATCTTTTTTTCTTGGTTTTATATTGGCGTTTATATTTTGGGTGTTATTGACATGAGCATATCAATAAATACATTTTAATTATCTTATTTCATAAATTCGACTTCGTGTATCTTCTTTTAACTACAAGCCGCAGCTCTCGGAAGAAAATTACCATTTTCACGAAAGGCTTTAAGAATCAAAATAACAAATAACAGACGCAAAAGAACTCCCTTTAAAGTGGGGAAGCGATCTCCAGGGGAACATTTTAATTAAGCCAGTTTCAGAAAGTCGTTGACGAAAATTCGAATTTGTTACTGTATTAACAGTTCCAAGTTATTGCATCGTAGCTTTAAATAATTTAAAGTCAATTATACAGGGTTAAATTCAATTTACAGGCCCTTGATTAAATTTGTTAAGAATTTATTTACCTTGAATATACAAATAAACCCTATGCTGAAGCCACACCTTAGTTTTAAATATGGTGCGGTACGTTATAAATATTGGTGGTAAAATAAAATTGGAGAACTTAACCATACTCAGGCATGCTTCATTCAAGAGCACGCAATTAATTTTAATTGAGTCACATCAAAAGATGTTTTAAACACGACTGTTGTTTGGACTTAATATGCAATTAAAAACCAATCAAATTATTGATTAATAGCAACTTACCACCTAACCTATTTCTGCCGTCAAGTAGTAATATGAGTATTACAGCTTTCCGGTTTTGAAGCGAATGGGCGCTGGTGATCAGATCTTTGTAATTTAAAGCTGTGAGTGGCATCTGCAACTGCTATCGACAGGCGTGTTGTTTACCACCAGGCTTACAACTTATTCATCCCGTCATTTATTACCATAAAAAAGCTGTAATAAAAAAATATGTAGTTTTTTTAAAGTCACTGTATACTGACGTTTTAGTTACGCTTGAATTAAAATTTATTGACAAACTCAATTTGCTGTAAGTTAGCTCTAATAAAATAAGATCAGATTGTCATATTTATTGACCTTATTTGATTGTTTAACACCCTGTATCACATAGTGCATTCTAATAACATTTCTAATAACATGCATTTTACAAGTTTCTGCATCCTACCTAGTAACTTAGCACCTTATTTTGTTACGAAAACGTTTCAAGTTTACATAACTGTGTGCGCCAAGCTACTGCATGAGCAATGTAATAATAATGGCATTTATGCATTGCTCAATATTTCAAACCAGCCTTGAGTTGTCTTGAGAATAATTTTCTAAAACTGCAGTTAGTCGAGAACCATGTACCTACTTGTGACTTTAACTTTAAGACTTTAAGAGTTCGTGTAGGGAGGTACTGCCACCTTACCTATTTCCAAACAGTAAATGTGAGCACTACTGAATTTCGGTTTTGAAGGGTAAGGGTGAAATTACAGACACATGGGACTTGTCATGTCTCAGAGTGGCGGGTGCAGTGGCAGTGCCCCGAAGATCTAAGCTATTTAAAGTTCTCAGTGGCACTGCAACTGTCATGGATAGGCGTGTCTCTTACCACCTGACGCACAACTTGTTCGTCCCGTTGCTTGATGTCATAAAAAAACCTAACCAATTAATAGGAAATGAAACTATTTTTCCGGATTTAAATCGCGTATATTTGTTTTTTCAAACAAACCGACGTTTCGGGTTTTAGTTTATTCTAATTTCTATTAATAAATTAAACTTAATAAAAATTCATTCAATAAAATAATTTGTAAAACTTAATGTAGCGTAAATTGGTATGTTTTTTTTGTAAATAAATAATAATAAATATAAATAAGGTATTTAATTAATAACTATTGTAACTATAGTGAAAAAAATAGGGTGGTTTGCATTTTATAATAGACATAACTGGTTGAAGACTGTACCACCTCAGTCAACCGTGACCATGGGACCTGTAAAGGGCCCGAAACGTCGGTTTGTTTGAAAAAACAAATATACGCGATTTAAATCCGGAAAAAGTTTCATTTCCTATGTGTAACAATCGCGAAAACTTAAGAACTCTATATTAACCAATTAAGTTAATATTTTTTGTTAGTGTTCTAAAGTGCAAAATTAAAACTTTTTTAAATATTCTCTTGTCTGTCTTGTTAAGAAAAGTTGAATAAATTGGACGAAAAATATAACTTTTTGACTTTGACTTTTCGTTTGGACAAAATGTACTTTCATCACAACGTGGTTTAGTGTTGTGATGCTATGTAAAAGTTGTAAAAATTGTAAGTTAGGTACGTCCATTTCAAATATAAGTGTATATATTGTAATGGTTAAAAATCCATACAGATCCATCCAAAAATTCACACTTTAATCAGTTATGTGTTGCCCTTTAAGTCGGTAGCAATGTTCGGACATTGTCACAGGGCACTGCTACTTGGCATCTCCGGCACTACCTCGGAGAGCTTGTAGAGGATGAGTTAGACATCTTCAGGTCCTTCTGGCCGCGTAGGAATCTAGGAAGAAACCATGCCTTACCGCTCCGCCACCAATGAGGAGATTTGGTGGTCGACTTAGAATCGACGGCTCAGCGGTAGCAACCGATAGTCGTGCGGAGCGCGACGGGAAATGATCGTATCTACAGCTCCGGTACCTATCTGAGAAATACCGAAGGCACTAATCTTAAAGAGAACCGAATGAAGTCCGTGCAAACGGGCCAATCTGGGGTTAGGACCTGACGTAGATGGTCCCTGTGGGAACCTGTGCCGTGTTCGCTCGCACAGGCCATAGTGCCCTTCCCGTATAACCAAGAGGTTGATAGGGAGGGGCACTAAAACAAAACTTATGTAGAAAGATGTGGGAGTGCTACTATACTATACTACCCGTCGCGCTACTATGCATACTTACTCATCTAAAAATTACTCAATAACTTATTGTATAAACTAAGTAAGTGTGTGAAGTGACTCAATTGACTGAACAAACGTTTTTCTCTTCTTTTTCTCTTTGAAGACCCTGAAGTTGAAGAATACTTAAAAATTCTTCTACGGACAACACAAACATTGATTCAAAAACCGTCGCTGCCATTTAAGGGTCGAAAAGTTCGTCATTGAACTTTTCAGGCAAATAAATATACAAAATCTGTTAACTCTCGACCCAATTTCCGCCGTCACTAATACAGATTTAGACGAAGCCTCGACTTGATTGGCTTCGCTCAGCCGATTACGTATTTCCACCATTTTAATTAAGTTATCGTATTAGGGATATTGGGCGTGTATATTGGCAGTGACGTCATTTACCTTCAAAGTATTTTGGCCACAGACTTTAGAGGAAATACATATTACATTATACATCCCAGCCTAATCATAATAGTGCACTGATTTAACGAGGCAGATTATGAAACTTTAGGCAGTCGAGAAAGTGTGTATCTACTGAAACTTGAGAGACCCTAAAAAATTATGACCTTATAACGTTATCAAGTCATAACAAAGAGTGCACGAAAGCCTCTACGCATGACATAGCGAGTACCTTACTCAAATTGGTAAATCCTATCACCACAATGGTAAGCATTATAGTATATGCCAACAGTACGATTAAAAGTTATAAACAAGAAGATTAATATGGCTTGGGAAGGTAAAGGGTTTAACCTAGTCCATCGTGAAACTGACTGACGTCGAACAACTCAACAATCTGAAGGATTATTGTCTTCGATACTAATAAACGCCAAACTGGTCTTTCTGGTGCCGTTGAGCGCCATTTGGTATACTTGGAGGATCCTTAGGTCTTTATTAGTATAGTATTCGTTTCATCACTCCATCAAAACCAGGGATGCTCCATCAAGCAAACGTCTCTAACGTCATTTCTGGCGCCGTTGAATAATAAAACCTACCTACCTACTGCCGTAATACTTGCTGCACGAACGCTGCAATAGATTGCATATTTAGAATACGAAAGATGCTACTGATCATCTTTTGTTTTTACTCCTTAATGTATCTCTTCGATTGATAATATTTTTAATATTTTAATATTTTTTATAATTAATATCGAAATGATTAAAAAGCAGTAGTAAATTTCTCATCAGAGCACCGCATGCGGATTGAGCGAAGCTCTGTTTGGCATACACTCAATTTGCCAGGAAAATTACTCGGTCGCTCCATAACCATCCATCCATGAAGTTTGAAACTAAGATAAAAAATATATTAAGTTTATTGAATAGCATTACGTTTTACTACCGCGGTATTCAAATATTTTTGTGAAATTACTACCACTAGTTTGGTTAGACTGCAGTTAGACTAAAAAAAATCTGGCATGGTTTGCTAGAAGACGTCGGTTCGAATCGAAGTATTTTTTTCTAAGTGATCGATCTTTGTATTAATAATTATAACAGATTATTATTATTATTATAAAAAATTGGACCTTAAATTTAGGACTAAGAATGGATGTACCAATAAACAATCTCTATAGGATAGAATTTAATAGGACGGGTTGCTATCAGAATTGCTAATTTAAATATAGTACAATTATATCTATCTCAAACATCTTGATTTCATTAGTTTCATGGATGATATTGGCAAACTTAAGTCTAATAATATAAGTTCCCGAATTCGTACCGACATCGCTATATTCCATTTACTTACAGGAAATTCCATATAACTTTCATAATTAACGTCTATCTTGTCGTATTAGATATATATACATCGAGTTTCAAGTTCCCATTAAGTTTGACAAGTATGAATGAACACTTAACTTTTACGTATGGATTTGACACGGAAAGAAGCTGAGCGACGGAATTAAAAAGTTTTTACGTTAGAAAATTGATCGCGTGAAAAATACGTTTAGGAAGTTTACAAATTAAAAATCGTATTATTGTGTCTCTCTACAGGGCGTTACATTCTTAATATTTTCATGATTTTTTGGATAAGCTTTTCATTTTACAATAATAATACATTAACACAACCACTGGTTGCTAGCTTTCAAGCTAGGTAATTTAGAGTATCAATTCGATTCGTACTTAAGCTACTCGTATAACCCAAAACACCTAAAATTCACTTGCCTATTGGTCCTACCAGGAACCGATACCAGGAACTTTGATGCCTTAGTCTGTGTACCTGGGTGTCAGTATGTCTGTTTCGTATCTCCCGTAGATATAGGAAAAACGGGGTTCCAATCGCTAGTGGTAAATGATATGCTTATCCCTAAGTCGTCGCGCAAACGTGTTTCTTGTGTAAGATACAAGCAACAAGCGAATATTATACGAGATTTTATAGGAGATTTCTCATACGAAGTTAAAATCTCTTTTGAAAACATATAGCCAGATCCTATACACGTGCAACCTGTGGAGAAATTACACTAAAAAAAGCATACAGCACCTTGCGTGCCCAATTCAACAACGCCCTCAGGGGACTATTGGGTCGTCTGCCTTGACACTGTAGTGCCTCGGGGATGTTCGCGGAGGCTAAAATTGACAATTTTCAGGCATTCGTTCGCAAGAGAGTGGCATCAAGACGCAGCACCAACAGTTTTCTTAAGGTGGTAGCTGAGAGGATGGATGCCAATCCTTAAGTATTGGATGTCCATCCTTGTTCATGAAAATGAACATTTTGCTTTCTACTAACAAAGTTGTAAGTACTACTAACACCATATGGACTTGTGACTGTCTGAAACATATTGTTTCATTTCATTTCATTTTCATACAATTTATATGAAATCGAGACAGTCGCCGGTTTCGGCAACCGGACACAGTCGCCGATTGCAGCAGCCACACACTGTCGGGTTGCCGCAACCGCAATTTGTATGAAAACAGAATATTCACTTCTAGTAGCCGGTTGCTTGTATCCAACACACACACGTTTGCGCGGCGCCTTACACTTACCGTGCCACTCAAAGCTAAATTGCTAAGATCTGAAGGTGTCACTTCACATGCCTATTTGTATTTGCGTATTTGATATATTTGACAAATATTCACCATGTGGAGGTAGCATGTGTGACAAAGAATTTGCCATGTTTGCATATTTGGCGAATATAGCAAACACGCGATGCAGCGCGCTGGTCGGCTTCTCGATGCTCATCAAAGAAGTCAAATAGTGAAATATGCAAGTAAACCGTGGTCACATTTATTATTTTAACTCCTTATTTGGGTCCAAGTGTAGACGGTCATATTTGTCGGTGTCTGATTGTTTGTCTGTACGTCAAATGTCTTTCCAAGTACAACAAATGCCTCATAGCGAACACAAATAGCCATCTGATGGCACGTCAATTCATAAAGGGCACTGCTGCTGTACATGTACTTATAGTTTCACCAACACCCGTCGCCTTCAAAACCGGAAAACAGAAATACTCGCATTACTGCTTGGCGGCAGGCATAAGTAAAGTATCAATACTTCCCTGGTCAAACTCTTTCACAAAGAGCTCTACTGCTGTAAAAATTGTTTTGTACTACTAGTTGATGTGGAGATGTTTTAGATAAAGAAGTGTGGAAAGACAACAAGTGTCTAGATTCCACACAATTTTGATTAAAAGTGTATTCTATAGCATTTAAGTTTATTTGAAAAGAGCAATCCTTAGAGTTTCTTGATCGTTATTCTCAGGGACGTCAGCGTATTGAACGAGCAGTAGCTTAAAAAGTAGCTTAAAAATCATGTTTTCAAGTGTAAATATTTTACCTATGGAATAAATGATTATTTGGCCTTGATTTGACTCTGACAATTTAAATAGATAAATACTTTATTCACTAATTTGACACAAATATAGGTTAAAACAGAAAATAAATCCATTTTCGTCAGTGAAAGGCATTGGTCTTCAGGAAAAAAATTACAAATAAAATAAAATATCACGCAATTTGCTTTAAACAGGGTGAGTGTATTATAAATTGTTGATGGCAAAATTAAATTGAAAAGAAAAATAGATGAGCCGTGTGGCGTGATTATATTTTTACCCACAAGGTATTTCTTTTACAATTTTTATTATAAGTAAATAAACGTGATTATTTACTATATACTCCTTACGTCATTTTTATTTAAAACTTCGGGTTTAATACGACATAAAGTGGGTATAAGTCCTTTGCAAACAACTCGAGTCGTTTAAGTCTTTCATGTCGTTCAAGTCGTTAAAGTCGTTTAATTCTTTTGAGTCTTTTAGTATAACGACTGAGTCTTATTAATAAAAACTCGAACCCCCAGTCTTAATTTTAGAGTCGAGTCGTTATAAAACGCTTTAAAAGACTGAGTCTCTTTCATCACTAATTTTGTGTGGAACTGAGCGCTTTTTGGACGTTTTATATCTCTGAAGGATAAACACTTATTCTCGTATTTTTCCTAAGCAACATAAGCAATAATATTTCCCCTAGTGTAGGAGTTTGCCGCTCCAATAATTTTATCTTTTCAGAATAACGTAGATAACATTTGAAACAGTCAATCGTTTTCTGCAATATTAGTTTTCTATTATATTTTATTTTAACTTTTTAGAAGACCAACGGCTATCTTAGTGAGTGAAAACTGAAATAATAATGGAGATCCAATTAAAGGTCCCTCACCGATAGACATACATTAAGTTAATTAATGGACATAGGAAATGAAACTATTTTTAACCGATTTCAAAAAAAGGAGGAGATAGCCCCCTGTAAGCGGTTTTTCAATATCTTATTTAGTTAAGCTAAATCAACGTAATTGTCATTGTCAATATCACCAAAGTTACCAAAATACAAATACTGGAAGTACTGCGCTCGTCACATGTGCCTGTAGTAAGTACCGCTGGGCTTTCGACAAAGATAATAAATATTAATAATAAATGGAAGCATTTTATAGTCTCTTTCCACATAAAGCGTCTAGTAATCCAAATATCCAAACAAATAATTATTGAAATAAGTACATGCAGAATTTTTTATTTTATTATACTACAACAAACAAATAATAATTTAACTGTATATATAAAAAAACCTCACTAGTTTGTGGAATTGCATCTATTTACCAAGTTTTACTGAAATTGGTTAAAGGAAAGTGGGAGAAATCTTAAAAACCACTCTTTTGAAGTGGAATATTTTCTATAAATTTAAATGAGACCACTACAGAGGTACCTTTCTAATAAAAAAAGAATTATCAAAATTAGTTCACAAACGTCGGAGTGATCGCCTAACATACACATAAAAAAGTATAGACGAATCGAGAACCTCAATTCGCTCACTCAATGAACTCTTACAAAGATACATAAACGCAAATATTTATTTTATTGAACATCATTATGCTTTCACAACTACGATATTCATATATTTTGAAAGAGACTCCACTACTTTGTTATTGTTATTGATAGCCACGGTGAGGCAACAGACGCTGATTCGAGTACAGTCAGATCCAAAAAAATTTTCTTTGTGTCTGTTCGGTGTTTATATAGAGTAACAATAAATGTTTACATAATAATCTCAGGACAGAGAACTAAAAAAACCGACCTCGAAGTCATTCATCCCCTAGTTTGCCACCTTTAGAGGTGGCATATTTTGTTCAAATTTAAATGAGACCACTGAGGTACCCATTTTTCTAACAAAGAATTATTAAAATCGGTTCACAAAGATCGGAGTTACTGCGTAACATACATACAAAAAAATGTTTTTTGAAGTCGGAAGAAGTTAAAAAATTTTAATTAGTTTTATTTATGATAGGTGCTATGCTAATTGACGGAACAAACAGTAATACTTTGGGTCATATTCTAGAACTGTTCAATTTGAGTATGGTTTAAAACACTCGAAATCATACTCAAGTCCCTGCCATTAGGATCGTATTTCCAGTGCTTGAAATCATACTCAGATCCTGACTTGAGCATTGAGTAGAGTTCTGGAATACGGCCCTTAGATTCGTTACGACAAACGAATGAGTTAAGATGATGCAAAAAAGATGCGATTTTTTAAAAATACTTCATAAATATTGAATGCATTTCCCAATTTCTTCTTCAATTTTCTGATAATTTTGAAGTGAAGAGTCAAGTTAAGGTCAAGTTTAAAATACTTACGTATATAAGATCATTGTTTATCTGTGTCACAATTATTTTAACTTTCGTATTTCGTTTCGAGTGTAAACGAGGCTTCAAATAAAATGTCAAAATGTGAGTCATGTTACGTTCAAAAACAAATATATACAATAACTTTATTCGTATTTTTAAAATTAGCTATTTATTAGTTATTATTTATTAGTTATTTTTAAGATAAGTTAAAGTATGAATTAAAGTTATCTTATTTTACAACATACATTTAGATGAATATAAATTTTCAACCAGTCGCAACTAAAAAATTTGCGAGTCCAAAATGAGCACTGTTCTTTTGAAAGTTATTATTTCGAATGCTGCGTTTCGGTAGAAAATGCTTAGTTAGTGACCCTTTTGATACCGCAGCTGGCACAACACAAAGTAACCTTGTATTTAGTGCCTTTTTACTGTAGAAAATTTATATTTTCATCCGTATTTTTGTATCATATTTTTCTTATATCTTATCTATTCTTATATTGCTGTTGACTTTGTTGTCATTTATTGTGATTTCGTTTATTTTATTAAATGTCTCTTCTTTCATTTCTTTCCAAATTACGTTCAATCAATCAATCGCAGCGTCGTCTGTAATGTTATTTGTAACATTTATTTACAATCATTGGTTGCGTATTTTATTTGTTTATATTTTTGTTCTTTAGAAAGACGTATGTTTACTGCCATTCTTATAATACGTCTCATTTAAGATTAGAAGCATTTTCGCACTACGTCCGATTGGTATCAGGGGACTCTCGATCTCCGTCCGACATCCGTCCGAAACAATTACTGTCAAATAAGTAATATTCGACAAAATAAAAAGACAGGTATCCAGTATGAAGTTTCATTCGCATCACGCGTCTTTTCATTTGGTCATGTATTTATATACTTATTTGACAGTAATTGTTTCGGACGGATGTCGGACGGAGATCGAGAGTAGACCCCCAGTTCCGAATCCGAAAAATGACGGTCTGAAATGTCACATGATCATTTTATCTCTAGGTGTGCAAGCGATATTCGTATTTTCTTGGATTCAAATTGGACTTGTGCATAAGCGACATCTGAAGTGGGTCCGGATTTTCTAGATTTGTACAGTCTCCGATTCCGAACGAATACGCCACGAACCACACGCAAAATAGGCGCTTTGTCGTCGAGTTGCGGATACCAGCCCGTTGCACCAAGTACCAAGTAGTACTTGTACTATTGCAACCCGTAGAATAAAATGATAAGACAAATGGTGCAATACTTATTTTCGGCTCAGGGGGTCTACTCTCGATCTCCGTCCGACATCCGTCTGAAACAATTACTTACAAATGAAAAGACGCGTGATGCGAATGAAGCTTCGTGCTTGACACTTGTCTTTTAATTTTGTCGAATATTACTTATTTGACAGTAATTGTTTCGGACGGATGTCGGACCCCCAGACCTTACGAGATAAAATAAATAAAATAAAAAATAAAAAAATAAAATGTTAATCTACAACATAAATCCAACATGATGATTGATTATGACTAATTATTTATTATTGAAATATCTCCATTTTGGCTTATCGGCTGTTTCATTTATAATATAGAATGCACAAAAAATATTCTTTCCTTAAAGCTAACTAATAATCTACCTACGAGTACGTTCAGTATTTAAGAACTTATCAATGAAAATATGTTTTTATTTTTCCTAAAATATTACTTTGTTGCGATTATCATTTTGTTCTCCGAGGAGAGTCTCAGGATGACTATTACAATGATAGTGCCCCTCAGATCTTTGTGATTTAAAACTCTAAGCGGCACTGCATCTGTCATGGATAGTGGACAAGCGTGTCGCAATTTGTCCGTCCCATCGCTTGAAATCATAAAAAAGGATGTGAAACTATTGTTTCCGGATCTAAGTCGTGTTTATTTGTTTTTCCAAACAAACCTTTTTTGTTCGCTTGTTGAAATAAATTGTTGGGACGACATTTACAAGGACATAGAGAAAATCACAAACACAGACTCATGATACGAGTAGAAATGAATTGTAAATTCATTATCTTATGCTTGCTCATCATTTCCTTCAATTCACAAGTCAGTGACCTATTAAGAACTATGTTTCGTTTCTTCATCATATTACAAACAATTATTACTTTATTACGTAATCCAATTCTGTCTTCAACTTGCATGCAGTGTGTGATAGGCTATTTTGGTGACGTATCACGTAGAGATGCTGATAACCTGAAACGTTTGATGGTGACAGGGAAGGTGGAAGACGTAATCCAAGTACTTATGTGTCGGTAATGAGAGATTCATCAATTCTTTTTTTACCGACTTTATAAAAGGAGCTTCTCAATTCGACGATTTTTTTTGTACATCACGCGATTCTTTTTTTGTTGGAAAGAGGGTACCTCAGCGTTGGTCCCATTTAATATTCGACGAAAATATTCCCCCTGTAAGGGTAGCAAACTGGGGGATGAATTTACTACTCTGTACTGATATTATTTATCATTTGAAAATTGCCTGCTTTTGTTATTGATAAACACGCACCTACTACATATTCTTTTAATATATATACTCATTTTACCATTACGTATTACATCACACATTGAAATCAATACCACTACAACAAGTCACCAAACATTAAAGTCAGAAAAAGTCAACAAAAAAGCTCCAGAAACAACCTTTAATATTTCTGAAAACTCGTAATTTTTAAAATCAAGATGTTTCATTTAATGATGGTTTAGCTTTCAACGTGAGATTTTATTACGACTAAATTACGACACGTGGTTAATTAAAATGCTTAATGACCTACCGCCTCTCAAGAAGAGGCCGTGGGTTCAAAGTCGGCCTCGTACCTCAATGTTACTCTAAATTTATGTGCGAAATTGAATTTGAAATTTAACATATGCGTCATCACATAATTTTTCACGCAGGCACGTCGGATGACGTTCACAACTCTCGGAATACTTGTAAAGTCCCCAACCCACATTTTTAAATAAAATCTAAGTGACGGGACGAGCAAGTCGAGTGTCTGATGGTAAGCGACACGCCTGTCCATAACAGTTGCAGTTCCAATCAGGGCTTTAAATCCCAAAGATCTGAGGGACACTGCCACTGCACCCGAAACACTCAGACATGAATTGACAAGTCCCATGTGCCTGTAATTTCAATCAGTTCCCTTACAAATGAAAGAATAGAAAATTGAAATAGGTAAGGTGGCAGTACTTCCCTGGACGAACACTTTCACAAGAAGCTCTACTGCTAACAAAATTTAGCCAACGTGTCGGGCTATGGACTAAACTGAAAGGAGACCCGTGCCCAGTAGTCCGACGTTAATTGGCTTTTATATAAACTAAAAATACGTAAACTTTAAAAATAATTAGATATAAACATAATTATTTATATCATTGACTTACAATTATATGGACGTCGGGTCCGCGTTAAAAAGTGTCCGAACTTATAGGGCGTTAAAATCGTGTACAGAGCGTCATTCACGCTCTAGTCTTCGTTTGTTCGACTGACAGCGAAGCAAGCAAAATTAGATAGTACTGCGATGACATTACAATTTAAATTCAACGTTTTAGTTTTTCGTATTGCTTGACATGTCAGTACGTTTAAATAGGTTGACTTGGGACATTTTTTTCGTGGTTTTTGTATTAGACCCGTCGTCGTCCATTTTTTTGTAAGTCAATGATTTATATACAGAAATATACCTGCTTACAGAATTTGATTTCTATTGGTACCACGTTGAGCAACAATTTTCTGATCTATTTTATATAACAAAAAGGACACCTTAATATGATTCAAATAAACGAATTACTAATGTCCCTTTTCTTCTTTTCAGATCCAATCGTGTTCGTGTTCAGTGAATCAAAAGTGAAGTGGAGTGGAGAAAAGTGAGTGACGCATTTATGTTGTAAGTGGCGCCGGTGTGTGACCCAGATGTGACGATTTACGAGAGAGCTCACTTACACGCATAGTCATGGTGAGTATTCCATAAAAGATGATTTATGAAGAAAGAATTATTTCCCAACAGAGTCAATCGAACAGGTACCCTAGAAATTAATACATAGAAAACGAACTTAAAACGATTGCGCACCACAAAGGATAAAACTGCGTCCGCGGTATTTTTCAAACGTTCAAATGCGATCTGGTTTCAATCCAAAGCCTCTTGCAATTCTTTTTCATGTTCCATAATCAACGAATGGTAGATTTTCATGCCCGCGGTCCTTGATAAATTACTGGTGCCAACGGAATTTGGCATTCTTCCAGAAGGAGAAAGAATTCTGTGGTATCCAAATTTTATGTGTTTGGTAGTTTATTGCTATATTGCCTGTGCTAGAGGTAATACATACACTTGTAATAAGCAATACCACGTGTGTTATCTTAAGAATATCAATAACCACGCTTTCTTTTTCTCTCTCTCTCCAGCACACTCTCTCTCTGTCAAACACACACACACCTAATGACCTTAATAATGCCATTTATTATGATACCAAGTGGCGAGACGAACGAATCGTGCGCCTGTTGGTAAGCGCTTTAAAGCACTCAGAGCTTTAAATCGCAAAGATCGATGAGCACCGCCACTGCGCCTATTACCCTAAGACATATGTTGACAAGTTCCATGTGTCAGTAATTTTATTAGCACACTTACCCTTGAAAGCCGTAACGCATTTATGCTTGGCAGATGGAATAGGTAAGTTAGCAGTGTTTCCCTGGACGAACTCTTTTACAAGGAGCTCTATTAGTACTAAAATCCTAAAAACAGTTCCTACTAGATAAGCTTGCTCTCGCGGAGTTGCCCCAACCCCAAATGTTTGCCATAAGAATGAAACGCAATAGTTTATGGAGAAGTGCACTTATCCAAGTCTGGTTTTAATATGTGTTAACGCTCCCACTGAAAGGTTTAGTGGTAAATATGTGGCTAACCGACAACGAGTATGTTTGCTGTAAAATATTCAAGGCTGCTGGGATTTCTGTTTTATGTACGCTAACTATTTATTTACGTACTATAAAATATTCATAAGTAGGTGTAAGTCAGCCAGTAAGGTCCTGGATTTTCTTACTCGTACATCTCAGGGGAATCCGCGTTAAGAATAAGCAGTAGAAGCCTAAATGAATTTTAGAATCGTCTTCACAAAGTCACTAATTTATTTAAGGGGCAGTGTATACGCTTCTATAATAAGATATGACAACTTTATACTAAAGGCTTACAAATAAATTGACGACGGGTCTAATACAAAAACCACGAAGAAAATGTCCCAAGTCAACCTATTTAAACGTAGTGACATGTAAAGGAATATGAAAAAGCTAAAACGTTGAATTCAAATTGTAATATCATCGCAGTACTGTCTAATTTTGCTTGCTTCGCTGTCAGAAGAAACAAACGAAGACTAAAGCGTGAATGACGCTCTGTATACGATTTTAACGCCCTATAAGTTCGGACACTTTTTAGCGCGGACCCGACGTCCATATAATTCTAAGTCAATGACTAAAGGTCATTAAACAGCTTCTGCGTGTTTTAGTAAGGCAACAACATTTTTTTTTTATAATGAACGACAAACAAGTCGTGCGCCTGATAATAAGCGACACGCCTTTCCATAACAGTTGCAGTACCACTCAAAGCTTTAATTCACAAAGATCTGAGTGGCACTGCCACTCCGCCCGACACTCTGAGACATAAAAGTATCATAGACCTCTGTGAACTCTCAACCTTGCGTGAGCGTCCATGTCTCGGCACCATAGGTTATGGTGGGCAGAACACATTTAAACAAGTGGATCTTCAGACACTGTGGAACCTTATTGATTTATGGATGTCATTTGTCATCTTGTCGGCAAAAACTATATTATATGTAAGTTTATTTATGGCAAATTATTATGTTTTGCAAAAAGTCTAAAGCTGTATATAATGTTAGTAAATATTCCTGGGAGGTTGTTAATACAAATTTTACAAATAACCTTGTATTCAAATGTTATATATGACGCTCAAATCACCTTTATAGGCGCTACCAACAAAAATACATTTTATTTCTTTATTTGTTCATGTAGAAAGATAGATTGACGGCACAAATTGAATGTGGATGGAAACGTGGGGGAGAAAGACTTCGACATATTAAATATAATTTGATCAGATTGGAGATCCTCAAAAAAGACCAGGTTAAAAATACTAAAGAATGTACGAAGCGACATTTACGCGAATGGGGAGGTAAAAGACCTTTGTTGGGAACTTAGTCTGCAAATTCGGAACGGTAGTGCATTCAGCATGGCGCTCACGGTTTGCGCATCTTTTGTCGAATATATCTAACTCAAGACACAATGTACGCGCATACCTTGAATGCCCCGCTGAACCACCACTATTGCGAATTTGTTATTATTGATATTATATTATTGTAGGTTCCTAGTCTCTGTCTTCACCATCGCGAGATAGATGGTTACGCACTAAAACCTTTTTAACCGACTGCAAAAAAGGAGGAGGTTATACGTTCAGCTGTATGTATATTTTCAGATTTCTCCGTCATTTTTAGGCCGTTTCTGAAAATTTTATTTTTTGTTTGAAGCACACTAGTGGTGGTCCTATTGTCACCAAGTCAGAATCTGGTGAAGGGATTCATGGAAATCGAGGAAAATTCTCAAATTTTAAAGACATGTACACTGACATACCGATTTCTCCATGAATTATGGATCGATTTTGAAAATTCTTTTTTTGTTTGAAAGGATTTTTCGATCTTTTGAAATTGGCATCATGGACCACTTCGAGAGTATTCTCGAGGTGGTCCCTGATGCCAACGATGCTGTTTCGGGTTCGTTTCGGCTATCACAAATTAAAAAAATATTTTCTGCAAATAAAAGTCGACTTTCACTTGACACAATACATGATCTTTGTATTAATAATTATAACAATCTAGTGGAGTAATTTCACAAAAAATAATTGAATATCAATTCAATAAAAATTTAATTATAAAATACATGTAATCAACAAATCACAGTCGCCATGACAACCAGAAAAAAGTTTAAAATGTACGGAGGAGTCCGTAACAGTCCTGTGTCATTAAGAAGTCAGAATCTGATGAGGGGATCTCATGGAAATCGGAAAAAACCGATAAGTAAACTTTTGAGGTTGTTTTTTTTCATTAAAAAAGTTACAATTATTGGAACACACAGTGGGGTAAATAATATATAAATTGTCATAATTATTAAACAAAGATGTTACACTTAGAAAAAATTCACTTCGATCCAGCTGGATTTGAACCAACGTCTCCTACCAAACCGTGCGATTGCCCGTGGAACTACTAGTAGGTCTGTTGGTAGTTCCACGGGCAACAAAGGTGCGAAATCTGCGAAACGCTATGCCAACTAAGCCACAGACGAACGAACTGACCTCACGAATTTTTCCATGTGCTTGTTGCAGATCTTTGTTTTTGAATTTATAGTAGATTATGCAACAAGTGCATAAATCGCGTCATTTTATCCGAGACGAGTATATCCTCGGATATTTAAGTCGAGACACATTCTGCTTTTCACTTCGATTGCGAGGAAATTCAACAGCAATATTACAACTAAACGATTATTTAATTAAAATTGAATGTAATATTACAACAATTAGACATATTTAATATGATGGTTTTTTTATTTTATGCACTAGAACATGAAATACAATTTTATGCAATCACGAGAGCATAAAATCCTATTTTATGCAGCCTACACCTAGCATAAATACGAACTTTAAGAGCATGAGAAGTCAAAAATGTGCTTACGTATATATCACAGTTTATCTGAGTTTCTTTCGTTTTGTTAAAAAGATTTTTATGCACAAGCTAATTTTAATTGTTACCAAACGTGAGATAATTTAATAAAGCATTTGTTTTAATGCGCAACAACGATCACACGCCATGTTTAATAAATAGCATAAAAATTTTCTTTTTGGTAATAATAAAGAAACAAAAATGGTTCGATTAAAATTTTACGTGAAGATAAAGTGCGTTGTGAAAAAGTGGAAACCAATGGTAACGTTGCAAGAATTACAGTCTAGGGTAGTTGTCGACAAGAAAGAGGGTAGACAGATATGTCTGTCCCTAAAGCTGTCAACTGTCGGTAGTTAACTTGTGTCTGATATATCGAGAAAAGAATAAGAAAAAATGGGTTTGGTTTGTTCTAATGGTTTCTTATTAAGCATTAAGCCGGTCAGAAAAAGAAGTATGCCTATATGTGTGTAACTTTTTTTATATAAAAAAGCCGACCTCAAAAGTTCGTTGAATTACATCTATTTGTCAAATTTTATTGAAATCGGTTACCGGAAAGTGGACGAAACCGGATTCATCCCCTAGTTTGCCACCCTTAGAGGTGGAATATTGCCTTCAAATTTAAACTGGACCAATACGACTCATCCGAAGAACTGAGTGCGATGTGATTATACAGCGAAAAGAGAATAAGTACTTTACGAGAAAAATTTCGTTCTTCAAACTAAAGCCTATGTGCCTTCACATGATTTTGAGAATTTATCTGATTTTGGTTCGGAAATGCAAAATCGAACAACGGTCGATCTGACATCCACAGCGAAGAAGAACGAACGAAATGTATGTCCTGAGAACAAGTAGTCTTGCACATAGATTTTTGTTCTACGGATGAGGCGACTACTGAGATACCCTCTTTCTAAAAGTAATCATCAAACTCAGTTAACAAATTATCCGGAATTATCGCGTAACATACCAAAAAATATAGTTGAATTCAGTAAGTACCTCGTCCTTTTTTTTGAAGTCGGTTAAAAAAGAAGTTATGCGTTTCGCATCGGCGGTCTGAGCAGAAGCGAAACACACGACGTTGGCATTTTAGATGTGCACGCTTGATCGTCGACCTCATCACCATTTTCCATCAGATTAGATGGAGGTGAAATGGCATTAATTTTTTTATATTTATAAAAAAAGGTAATATGACTAATTCCTCTACCTAATGTGGGCTGGGGACTTCAGTTGTCATAGAGTTATGTTAACCTTCTCCAACATGCAGGCTTGCGATGCTAAAGCTGGTGGGAAACAAACCAGGTAATATTTTTCGCAACCATTATTTTTTTAATGTAAAGCAGACCAACGATGTTGCACGTCTGTGCGTGAAATACAAACTCTAGCCTTGAATAGCTCTAAATCGTAGCTTTCGGAAAACACATGCCAGTAGAGTAGAATATTCTTTCTCAAGGAGCTCTATTGAATGTAATGAATATGATAAAAGTGACTGTTGATGCACTTGTTTACGTTTCTTTTTTTTTTGAAATATACTTTATACATACATACACAATGACATAGAAAAATTCGTTAAGTCCGCTGGTTCGTTCCGTGGCTTAGTTGGTATAGCGTCTGACACGGTTTGCTACGAGACGGCGGTTCGAATCCGGCCGGATCGAAATTTTTTTTCCAATTAATTAAGTGTTAATAATTTAAATGTACTACATTTCTTAATATTCATTTTTCGTACAAATACAGTCGTGAAGCCATGGTAGCCTAAGAACGTCCGATTCGTATTCAGTTCCGCATCCGAGAAATGGAGATCCGAAATGTTACAGGGATCATTTTATCTCTAAGTGTACAAGCGATATTCGTATTTTGTCCCATTCGAATTGGACTTAGCACACAAGCGACATCCGAAGTGGGTCTGAGTTTTCTAATGGTTTCATCTACCGCCTCTCAAGCAAAGGCCGTGGATTCGAATCCGGGATTTCGGAATTTATGTGCGAAATTTAATTAATTTTAAATTTAATATGAAGACAAACATAGTGAAGAGACCTTTTGTATTGTATTTGTATTTCTTTGAGTTGAGTGTAATATTGTACATAAACATATTATAAATGTATTCTTAAACAAAGTCCAACGCCATGGAATCTGCCGTTCACTAGCATTCAGCGCAAACCTAAGCTTACTGCATTCCTAGACTGTTTCAAGGTCTTAGGCATAGTCGTGATAGACACTGCAATCTACAAAGATTGCAGCGCTGTAGAACATCTTAATAAAGCTTAGGTACAAATAAGTACACCATCGATAAAAAAATTGTTGCTAAACGCGTTTCAAACTACTTGAATTCAATTTACCGTCTATATTTCAGTTTTAACTTTTAATAAACAATTAAAAAGAATCGTATTTATTTGACGTGCAAAATACATTATAAAATACAAACTATTTTAAAATATTAAATAATTCCTTCATAATTACAAAAAAAAAACAAAAGAAAAAAAGAAAAATGTAATAATAAGAATAGAATAAAAAGTTGAAAAAAAAAGCATGTCAAAAAGGTCCATGACTCAGCATTTGAGGACTATGCTAATTACATAGCCCTTGCTGATATTTTGCCATGGCCTGTCATAAAAATAGATACCACAATAAAAAAAATTAAAAAGAAATCGAATACTAACACAATCAACGCACACACATTACATTTACACATGAAAATAATCAAATTGAATAACAACAACAATAGCAAATTATAATTGCACAATACCAAATGCACACAAATACAAAGAACAGATATACAAATATACAAACAGCTATTGTGCAAAGACTAAATGTCACATTGTGCTTAAGTTTTACTAGACTCTAACGTTAACATTCTAAGCGGATTTCATTCACGTATAATCGATTTAACAGTAGACTATTTTTTTAAGGGCCAATCTCACGGCTATTCGGTTTTACGGAAGATACTTCAACAGAATTCTTCTTGTGTGTGTGTGTGAACAATGTGACTCCCTATGAAAGAGTTCGTCTGTAGAGGTATAGCCAACCATACCTGTTTCTGCCGCCAAGCAGTAATGTGAGTATTTTATATTGTGGTTCTTTATAATGAAAGTCTCAGTCGAGTCTAACACTTATAATTTAGATAAATTACAATACAGGAGCGGTGGTTATTTACTAATATTATGCTCCCCGAATTTTGTGAAAAAAAGCAAAAAACAAAATTTGGAAAAGAAAAACAAAAAAATAAAGAAATAAAAAACCAAATGAAAACATAACTGGTCCAAAAATTAAGGTGGCGTAGTGTTCATTAGAGGTATCGGAATGAGAGTCATAATAATAATACGAAGTACGTGAAACAAATTAAGTATTATAACGAAATTTTGGAACTCTTAGTTATCTGATAATTTCGTTCGTGTAATTTTGGAGATGTGGACAAAGGTGCGAACTGTTATGGGTAGGTGTGATATGAAAATACTTGTAAATGAATTACTCTTTAACACGTTAATAGTCAGAAAGCTATATAACGTTTCTTCGATTAATGTGTTTCAGTGAGTTGATTAAAAAGTGAAACAAATATATCAATACGTTGGTACCATATTATGTATTACTAACATCCCACTATTTTTATTGAACCATTTTAAATGATAATCCGGTGCAAATATTCCAAAACAAGCATTATTTCCCAACAAGTGATTACCGTGCTGGACTGCCACCCAGAGATCCCCTATGTCTGTGGTCTACTTATGCATGTATCCATGGCACTCGCGATACAGGGTTGCCCTAGTGTAGGGCTATGAGTGTGTGTCTTAAAGAAAAAAAAAGTTGTACACAAAAACCATGTGTACTCTACAATATGTATAAAAAACTCGACAACAGTATATTTCGACGTGACATTAATATCTGGGAGATAATTTTATCCGTCACATTAGGGTCCACTGAAAATCAGCATGACAGTCTTTACTCAACTGTGATATTAGCTGAGTGGATCCTTTTACAAACGCCACAATCGCACACATGACATTTATTCAAATTGAGTTGACCGTTTAAAATTTTGTATGTTTGTTGCTTTATTATTTTATTTTTTGTTGCACTTTTACTTTGTTTTTTTTTTATTTTTTCTATATATTTTTGTGTTATGGCGTTGTGATTCCACTCTATTTAATTAAACATCCAACTTAGGTTTGTGTATTCTGTATATTGGCTCTTAAGGTAATTTTGTTACTTCAATATTTACACTACAAAATGTTTCCCGATTTGAAATAATGATGTCAGACCATATCAGACGCATAAAAAAAATTGGTTATATTGCGGTGGCGACATAACGACTTGTTAGAAAACGTTCAGAAATATCTTTGAAGTTAAAAAAGTAAAGTAGAATCCACCCCGCACTAAATCAACAATTAAAATTCTGACATAAACCCAAAGCAACTTCAAAGAGCGACATAATTGTTTCAGGCATTCAGAAATAAGGGATTTAAAAGAAACGGCGGTATTATTTGTGACGTCATAACCTTAATAGCGCTCCATGCTCCATAATGATCGCTTTACTTAAAAGGGACGTATTATATCCCCACCAATGACTTCTATAATTAATATCTCGCACTCTTTGTGTAATAAGGACACATCTGTAAATTCTGGAGTTTCAAACAACTTTTCATAACAGAAGTTTAATGTTTCTAGGAACAGCATCAGTTGATAACTTTTTATGTCTATAGTATAAACATTTAATTAATTAACTAAAAGTAAACAAACTTCAACTGTCACTTGGTTAACCGGTCAAAAACAATACTTAGTAGTGAGTTTCACACGTCGTATTACTGCTGTACTCATTACTTTGGTCGTATGTTATTAGCAGTCATCGTTTTAAAGGCTGGATTTTAGGTTGATTATTGGAGGGAAAGTTGTGATACGTGTTATTAAACTATGTATTTATATATAATATGTTATTAAGTGAAAATATATACCATATATTTAGAACCATTTTCAAAAAGTTCATTATAATTATTTTTAAGTTTATTGTATATCACGATGTTTGATCTTCAGGATATTCAATTGTTTTAGTGAAATTACTCACTAGTTTGTAGTAATTGTTAATACAAAGATCGAACACTTGGGAAAAATTACTTTGATCCGGCTGGATTCGAACCAACGTCTTCCAGCAAACCGTCTGACGCCATGTATGACTAAACGTGGTTTTTCATCGGCGAGACGAGACGAGGATTGAAATTTGTATGACAAGATTTTAATTCTCTCCTAGCCCATCTTCGGTGAAATAGTCTGGTATCTGGATTGTCGAGGATGGCCGACGCAAGAATTGAAATATTAAAATTCGTTGATGTAATATTGGAACGTATTGCCTTCTACGTAGAGTATCATACTCTACAACGGAAACCCGATTTCTCGCACGAGCTCGCGCGATCTCGCAAGTGCCCGCACGGTCTCGCGCGAGCTCCTAGCTTATGATTTAATGATTGTAGGCTACGTACTATTTGAGATTTAAAAAAAGATAGTTTCATCTAATTCTTCTTCCGTTAACATATTTAATAATAATAATTTACAGGACGTGTTACTTCTATCGAGTATTCATCGCTAGATGTACTGAATAGCAATTAATCTTGACTATCCACAATCACAGCGCGACCTCTCGCGAGATGGCGGTAGCCCGCTAGATTGCGATGGCTCGCGCGAGCTATTAATGGCATTTTGTTTGTGAAAATAGGCCGGCGAGATTTCAATTCTCGTCTCTCCTCTCCTCGTCTCGTCTCACCTCGCCCGTGGATCATCGTTAGCCACGGAACGAACTAGTGGAGCTTCCGAATTTTTGTACATGCTTGTGGCAGATATTTGTTTTTGGTTTTAAACAACTTTTTGCTGTAGCGCCAACTGTGAGAAATATTGTTAATAGGCAAAAATGTTTATTTACAAATGGCAACCTCTAGAGTTTCTTACTCATTCTAGTCAGGGGAATCTGTCTTACGAATGAATAGTAGAGTTTAATCAATGTATTGATTTCAAGTGTAATTTTCTTACGATTATGTTAGTTTGAGTTTGAACATTTTGTTATACATTAGCGAACATTACGACCTTATGGAAAAATGAAGGAATGCATAATATGTCTTTGTTTTTGTGTTTGAATTTCATTGCTAAGTCATCGCACATTTTTGTGTAGTAAGTTTGTGTTTCGTAAGTACGAATTATTTAAAATTTTGTTTGTATTTTCTACACTAAAAATTCTTGGTAGTCTCCTTAAATTATGGTCATTTTTTGCAGAGCTAAAGACAAACAGTTGTTTCTTCCAGTAACATTGCAAAATATGAACAGCTAACCTAACCTAGCCTAAGCCGGATTCAACAAAATCATTACGTATAACTGTGTTAGAATGTCTTTACTTATATAATAAAACAATTTTACCATTCTCCAAACTCCAAGAAAATTAGATTAAAATATAATCATTGTAACTCAAAATGTAATAACCGCTTTCCGAAACACAAATTTTAACACATTGTTGTAGTTAATTCAATTTACCACGAATGTTCCTCATGAGTTCGTGAATATTACAAAGGACTTTTTTTTTCAATTATTAATTCAACCTGTGTTAATAAGTGTGTGAATTCCCTCTTATCCCTCGTCGTCACAACTAAATACTTCTTTTTTTTTTATGACTAGTGATGGGACGAATAAGTCGTGCGCTATTTTTGTACAGTACCGTAGTCATACAGTACCGCTCAAAGCTTTAAGTCGCAAATATCTGAGGGGTACTGCACTGTCCCCGTCACCCTGTGATATAAATACAAGTCCCATGTGCCTGTAATTTTCACCCACCAGCACCCTTATTCTCCAAAACTGAATAATCACATTACTGCTTTGCGGCAAAAATACGTAAGGTGTCAATACTTCCCTGGACGAAATCTTACACAAGAAGCTCTACTGAACTCACTCTGATATTATATTTATAATAAATTGTACTCAATTAATGTATATCATACCATGTATATTATATTGAGAGTTGTTATATCAATCGTTTTAAATCAAATGAAACTTATATCGTGCAAAAAATCTCGTATGATATTGAGCGTTATTTTGTCCATTATATGTCATATTTTTTTATTGAAAGAACCGGGAGCATATCTTACCATTGTTATCTTAATCAGAAACCAGAATAAGGCATTATACTTTCACTTTATATGATAAATACCTCCGCAAACTTCGCCATATAAATTTCAAGTAGGTATTTTCTCTAAAAATATATTCATGTTCTCATAATGAAGAGTTACAATGTTTCCACGTGAATGGAAAACATTAACGAAATTGTTTGAACGCGTGTTTGTGAAAAAAATACTGTTTGTTTTATTTTGAAATGGACAAGTGAGAAATATGGTGGACCTTTAGGACATTAATCGTAGATTTAAAGACTTTGAAAACAATAACAAGATGATCTTCACCAAAAATGGCGTCAATCAGATAAAAAAAAATAGGCAATATTATTATTCATTTTCATTGACAACTCATGAGTCTATACATATATCTAATAGACTACATCAAGTAAATTTTTATTGAATTGATATTAAATTTTTTTCGTGAAATTACTCCATAAGTTTGTTTATAATTACTAATACAAATATCGAACACTTAGAAAAAATTCCTTCGATCCGGCCTACTACAGACTACTTCAATTTTTTTCTTCCAAATAAAGATCTAATGGTTCCTTAGACGGTTTCTCCGTATCCCCTATGCATTCGGATTTTCCCATACCGACCCAGTTAAAAGAAACACTGTATAGTAGGTACCACATATATTCATTTCAGTATTAATAATATTGTACATACATAGAATGGATTTTATTGAGAACCAAGGAAAGTAAAGTCCCTCAGACAAAAGACATAAGGCCCATTATTTTATAACGGAGAAAGTCGTGAGTTTCAGCAACCAAAAGAACATTGTTATTTTGAGTAAGTGCGTAGGGTACCAGTACCCTTTCTACCTATAAAATAAATCGACTGGCAAACCCAAGGGCTGGCAGCTACTTTACTTAACGTATTAAAACCCAGCCGCGGAGTACAAATTTCGTAGGTTTAAAAGTCGACACACAAGACACTGATTTTATATCTATTCTATAGATACATATTCTATTTAGTTCAGTTGATGTAAAAAAAATATTGGTATCTGAAGTACTATTATAAACAACGGTTTTCTTGTAAAATTTCGAGGTAAGTTTGTGTTTTTTTTTTCTATCGTGATTTTTTTAGAAATTGTGTTTTCACGCCGTGAGTGCATATCATGAGTGTAAATCCTCAATGTTACTATATATTTTTTCAAAGTGCAAAATTCAACAGTTTCACTGTTATGCGAAATCAACCAATGCCATTTGAGGTTGTATCGACTCATAAGAACTACATTCAAATAAATAATGACAAGAATGTTAAGTATATTAATTACGTCATGATCTTTTACCGCGAATTGTTTGTTATAAAAAAAAGTTTAATTTAACCAATTACATATCATCATCATCAACGTATTGTACGATCCACTGTTTGGCACGCAACTGCAACAAAAAGAAGATTTAATTACGCATTGAGGATTTTCATGTTTTATACTGGTTGTAAACCGTCTTCCACATGCAGGTTTCATTACTGCATACTTTTTGAATAACGAATGTGGTTTTAAGCGGGGTAGTAAAAACGAAAATGATTCGACTTCAATTTTACTTACAAGTGTGATTTATGGGAAAAATATGACAATGGTAACGCCGCAATAAATCGAGATGACGGTAGTCGTCGACAGCGAAAGAGGGTAGACAGATAATATATGTCTGTTCTTAGAGCTGTCAACTGCCGTTGGTCAATAGTCCACTCGGAACCATGGAGCGTGCGACCTTAGAATAATATAGCATAGAATGATAGTTTCATATCAAAAGAACTGTCACAAGTGAGGCAAAAATCAAATTCAAATAGGCGTAAGCAACTTGTATCAACGCTCGTCGGCACGCACACAAATATACAAATAATGATGCCGTAGAATAACATTTCCCTCAAAAGTGGGGAAATTGTATCCTGCTTAACTCATCATTAAGTTAAAGGTGCCTACAGATTTGCCCGACATTGTCGATCAGGTGCCCACTTTGTCGATCGACAATATCGATCAGATGCCTACAGATATGCTCGATTTTGTCGATCGTTACTGTCGATCGACAATGTCAAGTGACAAGAATTTTCTATAATTTATTTTTGGTAATCCTTATGGAAATGGCATTTATATCTGAATACACAATGGCGGACACGACTTTTCAAATAAATGCAATGTGGTTTTCATTTTCGAGGTATTTGGTGGTGCTCATTACGAATATTGCATTTATTTCTAAATCCAAGATGGCGGACACGAGTTTTCAAATAATGGCAAGTTGGGTATCGTTTTCGAGGTATTTGGGGTTGCTCATTACAGATACTCATATTGCTTTTATTTGAACTGTCGTGTCTGCCATCTTGGATTTAGAAATAAGTGCCATATTCGTATTGAGCATCCCCAAGTACCTCGAAAAGAATACCCATATTGCATTTTTTGAAAATCGCTTATGAAAAATTCTGCAACCATCGCGATATTGCCTATTCTCAAAAAATTACGTAATATAATTATTTTGAAACAAAATAGCAACATGGGGAGAAAGAAATCCGTTACTTTGCGACATTTTCGTGTCTTGTTGCATCGAATTTAATTTTCGGTTTTAGTGAAATGTGATGTTAGTATCTATTTTATGTTTGTCTGACGTATTTTTACACTCATTTACCGTACATTTCGTCATTTTTAGCTAATATTCTTGAGCTGTACGCGGTGCTGTTGACCTTGAGCACTGACGGCCCCCCACTCGCGTAGGCCCGTTGGGAGCGCTACAATTTGCCTCACTTAGCTTGTGCGGACTAGGTTTCTATGCGTTATTATTCTAAGCGTGTGACGTTGTAATCGTTCCGAAATAAGGAATCTACAGATTTACAGCGCACGCATCGTACGAATCGCATTATACGAATTTTAATATTCTTTGTATAGAACGAAGTTCATGCAACCACGTCCACTGATCCGCATCGCACGGAGCGCACGCACCGGCCTGTCGGTAATGCCGACGTAGTTGCTCAGAGGGGTAACTTTCCGATGCCTGCCGACGACGTCATACGGATTGCATATCAGTAGACGCACTCCGCGTGCCAGCCGTCATTTGTCATTCGCTATTTTGAATTCGGCGCCCGCGTTATTGCTGATCATGGACGAAAAGTGGCGTCAGCAATCCGATAGCTAGTAGTTGAGTCAGCAATCCAATTGCTGCGGATACTGATACAGATCTGTGGACGCCTACCTATATCAGGAAAAATAATAAGTTATCATACCCTGGTAATAAACCTGTAATTACTGATAATTATTATCAGACTGTTTATTCAAGACATCTTTACTACGTTGTTTATTTTAAAATCGTGTCTTAATCGAGTATATAATATAATTATATTTTCAGTCCCTTCGAGACCATAGAAGTTGCAACACGTCATTAAATAAAATTCTGTTATACACACGAGTAAGTCCTGATTATAAAATCAAAATAATGTAGAAAAATCGTGAAAATTTGAATCAAAGTCTCGACTTCTTTCAATTTTGTTGTATCATATTTTTTTATGATAGCAAGTGACTGAACGAATATTTCATCGACATATATGCTGTTTCATCACTGTATATAATTTTTGAATTACGAATATGATTTTAAGCGGAGTTTTAATAGTATTGAAAGAGTTTTGCTGATTATTTGCCTAATTATTTTGAATATCACTCCCGTAAACTGGTCTTCTTAAATTTTGAACTCGTGACGCATTGACCTACCAACAACGACGAATTTTAAAGTAGCGGGAGAGGGTGGTAGGCATGATTATGTTGCCATAATGTGAAATTGAGTTTGTGTTGCGTGTTGTGTGCGATGAGAGAAAAAATGTTATTATGTAAGATATTTAATAAATAAATATAAAGGGAACTGAAATACTGGATAATGGCGCAACAATCACGATATCTTCCTTCAACGTTAGTAAAAGGTATTGTTATACTAAAGATTGTAAAATATAAGTAACTTGTAAATTAAAATCAAAAGTGAAAATCGTGAAGAGGCATCTTGTAGGCATGCAGGGTGGAGGTGGCTAGGGCAGTGATTGTATCAACACTGCACTAGGTTCCTTCTCGTTTGGATTCCATTTTCCCTTTGACATCAGGTGAAATAGAGTCATCTGCCTGTCATGTATAAAAAAATTAAAATCAATTGAGAAACAACCGCTCGCTCTCAGTTTGCGCTACTATCGCACACTCACTAATTATACTATTACTTATAAACAACAAACAATTCTGCAAAGTTTATTTTTAATTTCCATTTCTCAGTATAGCGGAAAATTGAGCCTTCGGAGCAATTTTCTGAATACAAGGTTCAAAATCGTCTTTCCTCATGTTTAAATTATGAAATGCTGCAATCCCACCGTAATATTCCACGTTTATTTTCCAACTGTTTGTATAAAACATGTTTTTAGTTATTCTGCCTTCATTGTCATAGCTAATGCATTAGTATTTTGGTAACTTTCGCGATATTCCATATTTTCAACGCCGCCTGATGGCGACGAGAAAAGAGCCCCTAAAGTATTCAACGGTGACACCATCAGAACATGTTGAACACCGGGCATCGAGTCTCCGCGAGAGAGTTCATTTCAACCCACAATTGTATTTCGGTCGTCATATTACAAATTGTACTCAAATTGAAATAAATGTTAAGGATCGCATTAAATATCCTTACTGCTTATCAAATAAATCACTTCATTGAGGAGTCTCACCTGTCCTGAAGCTTATTTAAATTAATTAGTAGCAGTAGAAATATGAAAGAGTTCGTCCAGGAAAGTACTGCCGCCTTACCTACTTCAGCCGCCAAGCAGTAATGTTAGCATTGCTGTGTTTCAGTTTTGAAAGGTAAGGGTGCTGGTGAAATTACAGGCACATGGGACTGTCAACTTATGCCTCAGGGTGACGGGCGCAGTGGCAGTGACTCGTCTTTGTAATTTAAAGCTCTGAGTGGCACTGTAACTGTTATGGACAGGCGTGTACCTTACCATCAGGCGCATCGCTTGTTCGTCCCGTCAATTGATATTATGAAAAAAAAAGTTGCTACACACGCAACCCAAAAACAGCACCTAAAGTTATTTTTCTGTGAAAAATGTCAATCATGCTGATTTTGTTCAACAATAAAACTGAAACTAAATAAGATATAAAAAACGTTTATATAGGATTGAAGATCTCGTTTTTCTGATTACAGACATGTTAATAAGTCTATTTCGCTAAATTGTCGATTACATTACTTATGATCAGTGCCCTTACCATGAGATTACAGTGACAATTATCGCTAGCGAAAAATTTCTATATACAAAATATTGTTTCTTCTTGTGACCGCTAGAGACGCTGAATAATTTGACATACAAAATTGTACATAATTTACGCGGTCGCTAGCGACAACTGTCACAGTAAACTCGTGGTAGAGGCAAAGGAGGTCAATTACGAGGTTGACTAGACTCATGGACGCGGACTGGCCGGCGGCGGTGTTCTTTTGTTTAGCTAATTATGTCGTTTAATGTCAACAACTTGACCAATTTGTATAGATAATGAATGGATCCAATCCAGGCGTTATTTGCAAAATCCATATTAAAAACAAAGGAAGTAAAGTTATGATTTCTTTGCTACTTCGCGAACCTAGTGAAGGTGAAATTGAGCAAAATAGCTGCGCTTGTGCTGGCCTTCATTTTTCGGCCGAGCCTGTCCATAACAATTGTGACGCTACACAGAGCTTTAAATCTCAAAGACCTGAGGTGCACTCGCAGTGCGCCCGTCTCCCTGAGACATTAGTTGACAAGTCCCATGTGCCTGTAATTTCACCAGTACTCTTATCCTTCGAAACTGGAACGCAGAAATGCTCATATTACTGCTTTGCGGCAAAATGAGAGCTCTACTGCTACTATATAGCTACTTATTCCATTGATTTTATACAATTTGACCTTCTTGTTCTTTGTAAAAAATATGCTAGTAAAGTCACCTAGTTCGTTATTACTACTGATACAAAGATGGAACAACACGAAAATAAATTCCTTCGATCTGACTGGACTTGAACCAGCGTCTGTTGCCATACCGGGGCTACCGTTCTTATCTACTGAGTAGTATACAGACCGAGTCAGCAAATCTTACGATTAACCTAACGTAACCGAACCTAATCGTGTCTTTGCGATAAACATCCAACATATCCTGAAAGAACAACGGTTTCGTTATAATTCGGTTTTCGGTGTAATGAAAATTCGAACAAACGTTATTTCGGAAAAAATAAATTCGAGTTTATGATAGGTTACCCAAGGACATGGGATTTGTCAACTTTATGCTTCGCGGTGACGGGCGCAATGCCTATGACAGGCATAGTAACGGGCGCAGTGGCAGTAACTCGTCTTTGTGATTTAAAGCTCTAAGTAGCACCGCGATACCACTTTACCACCTGACCACAACTTGTTTCTTACCACAAAAAAACCTTAGCAAATGTAGAGCTTTAAATTCTACTGGGTTCTTCTCTTAGGTTTCAATATAATATGAAAATAATTTTAACTGCCTCCATGGCGAAATGGTTGCCATGCTATTCTGCCACGCAGAGGTCCTGGGTTCGACTCCTGGGCCGGAATAAATATTTGAATGGCCTATATTGAACTGAAAAGAAATAACTAGTATTATTATTTTGCCATCGTATCTCTATTTTTTCTTACCTGTCAGAGTTGGCAATTACGACGTAGAAAAATGTAATTCATGTTTATAAAGTTAGAGATATATACAGTTCAGGGTCAAGGTTATGTCAAACTTGGTACTTGAAATTTAAATTCAGCTCTATATCACTTGCGATAAGAACGGTTCAAAGTCCAACGTGTCAAGCTTGATGTGTTCTGGATTGTACCATCTCGTATACAACTTTTTCTGTCAAGTGTTTGATTGATTTATATTTACGACCTTCGTGGTCGAGTGGCTTGGACACCAGTTTTCATGGTACCGCCATCTCTGAGGTAACAGGGTGCAATCCTCGGTCGGGCCAATATATTAAACTAACTTTTCAATATTGTCTAGGGTTTGAGTGTTTATGGTACCGTCGTTTTTTGCAATTTCCATAACCTAATTGCTTTAGTTACTGATTTTGGGAGCCGAACAACGTATGTGATATTATCTAATATTAATATTATTTAGCGCATATAGTCTTACATTCTGTAGTCATTCTACTGCAATCCTAGTTTTTTTTATAATAAATAAGTGACGGGACGAACAAGTCGTGCGCCTGATAGTAAGCGACATGCCTGTCCATAACAGTTGCAGTACCACTCAGAGCTTTAAATCACAAAAATCTGAGGGACACTGACACGCCCGACATATGTATGTTGACAAGTCCATGTGCCTGTAATGTCATCAACACCTGTTTCCTTCAAAACCGGAACGCAGTAATGCTCACACTACTGCTTGGCGGCAGAAATAGGTAAGGTGACTTCCCTGGACGAGTAGTAGTTTTTCTCAGCTAACTTATGTCTCCAGGACTACCTCATCAATTCCGAATTTTCTATGTAATACAAATAATGACCTCTGCCCCGTGGGATACTAGAAATATTGCAACCGCAATACTTGAGAGAGCAAGCCTCAGTTTTATTGCATTCTCACCGCAACAAAGGGGATAACTACAGAAATAGAATTTTACAGCTCGACACTTTTCAGATTTGTTGCCGGAAGACGGTCGTATTTTCTGCCAAAATTTATTTTGTGCGCAATGGTAATTTTCTTTTTTTGGAGAATGAGAGAAAACTAAATTTGTTAGAAATATTAATACAAAGGTAACATATTAATACAAACACTTAGAAAAAAATTCTCCGATCCGGCCGGATTCGAACCGACATCTCCTAGCAAACCGTGTCAGACGCTATGTCAACTAAGCCACGGAACGAAATAACGGACCTGACGAATTTTTGTATGTGCTTGTTGTCGGATCTTTGTTTTTGGTTTTAACCGACTTCAAAAAAAGAGGAGGCTCTCAATTCGACTGTATGTTTTTTTTATGTATGTTACGCGATAACTCAGCATTTGCGAACCAATTTTGATGATTCTTTTTTGTTGGAATTGGTACGCCAGAAATAGTCCCATTTAAATTTGTAGAAAATATTCTAAGGGTGGCAAACTAGGGGATGAATGACTTTTGAGATCGGCTTTTTAGTACTCTGTACTGATTAACGACTGTTTTGCCATAGCGCCATCTATGACAACCCTATGAATTTGTATTAATAATTATAACAAACTGGCAGAGCAATTTCACTAAAAGTAATTGAACACCATGGTGGTAAAACATTCTAACATTCAATAGAAAATTAAACTTAATTTGATTACAAAGATTTCCAGAATAGAACACCGACGTTCTACACAGTAAGGGCGCCTTCAAATTAGACTCTTAAGCACTGCAGTGATTAATCGAAGAGGTAATATTAATTTTCATACAATACCTGGAAGCAATCGCAGCGCCACTGTTATGACACGCGCACGCCACTTTTGTAGTAACAAATAGTGAAGTAATGACGCGCGGCTGTCGCTCCACAGACGCGCCATACTGCACCGCTTTAAAAAAAATCTAATTTGAAGGGGCCTTTACACGTGCAGCTACAGGATAAAATTTGAAAAATCTTATTACATATTTTCGTACATTTGTATCAAAAATAGTATTAGGCTCGTTAGTGTGGTGTACGTCATTCCATTTTTATGTTGTTCAAGTCAAGTCATCCTCCTAATAGCCTAGTTACAATATGATGCAGTACCCTCTTTTCTGTGTATCTGGTCAAAATAGAAAGAAAATATCCTTGATCTGTTCATCCACCCTTGCCCTCAACCCTATATGACCTCAATCGAATATACCCTCAATCATGTGTCTAACTGTCTAACTTCGAGGCAAGTCTCTAGTTTCCAAGTGCTGAAGTTGAGGATGCGTTTGATGTATATAGGATTTGACATTTTAATCTGAACTTCAAACTAGCTTTCAAACAAGACGATTAGGGGGCAAATTATCAGTTGTTACAGGTTTCTCTGTGGTAAAAATTACTTTTTCTTATTATTCCGATATTCAGTCAACCCGTAACCATGGAGTGTCACACCGTTCCGAAATATCAGAATACCAATAAGAAATCATATTGTGGTAAGGTACCTCGTTTCCAATTTATATAAACTTCCTGTTTTTCCGTTGGTCCCAATTTTGGGTTGCATCTGGTCAACTACACAGCGTGTACAAAACGCCTGCATACGATTTTGTTATAAAGTACCATTCAGAAGTCACATAACACCTGTGCTAAACCTACGCAATATCTTGAACATGGAATCCAGAAGGACTTTGCACTTTTCTGCACTGATGCACTCCATTGTCCGGCATAAAAGTCCACCATATTTGTATACCAAATTAAAATGGGCTACTTATGCTTATAATTCACGCAGGGTGGATAGTTTTTTGTTGGTGACACCATTCCACAAAACAAGAGCTTTTGAGGGTAGCTTCCGGTATCAGGCATCTAAATGCTGTAACAATTTGCTTCCTCCACTTAGACAACCAATCTCTAAATCGGCATTCAAAAAACAACTGAAAATTATGTTATTGGAAAAGCAGCGTATGCTCTGATGTCGGAAGTTTCTTAGTCTAGCCAGCTTGTTATATTTATGTGCACTAACATACCAATGTAATGCTTAAAGCTGTATATTTCTATTTACATGATTACGCTGTTGTAGGTCCGTGTTTCTTTAGTAGTAAATACTTATTGACAGATTTAAAATATTAATCGTTATATAATACTAAGGTTTTAAGGTTTTCGTATTGAAAATAATTAAGAATATATATGTCACAACAGAGGATACACACAACATAATAATATGTACCGCTCTCTCAACATCCAGTCGATGATGCAACAGGAACGACTGAAAATCAGCGTCTCTCTCGCCAGAGATAGACTTTTTGCTGAGTCGTCTCCTTTTCCTCTTTTGTGTCACTTTGCATTCGTATTTATAGATTATTTAATAAATAGCTATCAATTTAATGTTATGTTTATAATTTAGGGATGTAAAGTGACTTAAATGTGCGAATAAACGTTTTTCTTTCTTTCTTTTCTTTCTTTCAATCCTTTAACGACGATGTCAACCGCATTTCTGTTTTGAGTTGCATCTGGTCAATCCTTTAACGACGATGTCAACCGCATTTCTGTTTTGAGTTGTGGGGCTCGCACTATGTGTAATCGTCTTGACCCACAACCTGATTGGCATGCGACAGACGTGACCAGTCTAGTCCCATTTCAACTGTAACTATCGAATAACCAGGAATGTCTTAAAATCTATAGGGCGTCAAAGACTAACACTGTTCATTTAGGCTGCTAACAAATAGATTGCAAGTCTGCAGTTAATACGCGCAGTTGTGATCAACTGCATGCAGTCGAGACTGCAACTGCAAGCGTCAGCTGCAGTAGATGTGAACGATAGTCCGAGCATCACAAGCAGCAATCGATATTATTAAAAGGAAATATAATTTTTTTAGGTCTGAAACAACTTGATTTGTTGCAGTAACCGCAAAAGGTAACAATTACTTGAGGTTTAAATCAACATGATGTTAAACAAAATACGATTGGTGAAACATTTCTCGACAGATTGATTTCATATTTGCACATTCTTGAAATACTTTGTTTTGTTATGGCAGGTGCCATTGTTTCCATTATTATATTGACAAATTGAAATGGATAAAATCGATGGTTAAATGTTTATTTCTTTAATAAAAAGTGAAGTCAGCATTTGGTATCATAAATGTTTTAATGTACACATATAACCCATAAGTAACGGTAAATTTTAGTAGCGGTAGAACTTCTTGTCAAATAGTTCATCCACGGAAGTACTGCCACCTTAGCTGTTTCTGCCGCCAAGCAGTAATGTGAACATTATAGCGTTCCAATTTAGAAGAGTGAGGTAGGTACTGGTGAAATTACAGGCACATGGGACTTGTCAATTTATGTTTCTGGGTATCAGGTACAGTGGCAGTGTCACTGATATCTTTGGGATTTAAAACTCAGAGTGGCACTGCACTTGGTATTAAAGAAAAAAATAGCATCTGTGCTTCCATTTCTGCATCAACAAAGTCACTGCAGCCAACGTCGACTCAGGCGCAATTCTTCAGGCGCATGCACACAGCCTACATTAAGGGCAATACGTATAAAATAATAACGATCAACTTATACGTAATTTTCCCAAGTTTGTTATTTCTCAAAAAAAAAAAAAACAATTAATTAAGTACCTATACATAAACTAGTGTAGGAAGTAGTTTGACGCATTGAGGTAAAATTTAATGAGTTTTCGAAGAATAGTCACATGGCTATGAATCATCAACACCTATTCGATAAAATATCAATATATATATTTGTTATAGTCATCGAATTAATATGAACTTAACGCTTACGTAAAAGGTACAGTAAACCACAAAACATCACAAGCGTCAAACCCGGAATCAGTTTTCTAGAAAATCAAGGATCGATCAATTTTTTGGGTTACTATACTCTTTTATAAACTTACTTTTTTTGGCCTGGTAAAAAACGGCACGTTTATCCACAACAAATACAGTATCACTGAGAGCCTTAATCAACGCGGTCACTCTTAGCTCCGCACATAAAGACAACCACAAATTACATCCAAACTCACGAGAGAAATAAATGTCAGCCATAGAGAAATATTTCTCCCGGCCCGGGAATCGAACGCGGGACCTTCTGCATAGCAGATCAGCATGACAACAGTCCGACTACGGAGGCTGTGTAATTAAGATCTAAGAGGCACTGTTTCTGCACCCATCACACTCAGATAACAGGCCCATTTACAGAGTCACTCTATCGCGCGAATTACAACAATTATTTTGTTTTTATTATATCTAACTCACTTAAAATTATATCCATAAATATAAACAAGTGTATTATCCAAGCCACAAAGTATGGAGTCCATAACTCGTTGGAAAGTTGATGGTGCGTTTTTAAGACCGAATGGCATTCGTAGGTATTCATAGTGGCCCCGGTAGCCACAGTCTACGCTGAAAGCTGTTTTTCAATGTCAGCGGGGTCCATTTCTATTTGGTGAAAGCCGGAAGCGAGGTCAATCACACTGAAATAGTAATAGTAATTTATCTAAAGTACCATCAATATTTGGGATTGGATATTTTGCACTGATAGTTTTTTCGTTGAGTTTTCGGTAGTCTACCACCAGACGCCATTTTACTTTACCGGATGCATCAATTTTTTCCGGTACTATCCAAATAGGCGATGACCATGGGCTATTTGAGGGCTGATTTATATTTGGTTCAAGTAATTCCTTTATTTGGTCAGCTACTTCATGTTTGTGAATTTCAGGGAAGCGGTAATTTCGGGCAAATACTGATTCTTCGTCGGTTGTTTTAATGGAATGTTTTATTTTATTTGTAAACGTAACCTTCAACATGAAAAATGTCTTCGTAATTTTTGCATAAACGCAAAATATTGACTTTTCTTCAAGATTTAAGTGATCGGTGCGAATTTTGAATACAATATTATCGTTTTCCGAAGGGCCGTTTTCGTAATTATGTATTTCAAAGTTAGCGACCTCTTGAGTTTGCAATGGGCCAGTTAGAGCAACAATGACGTAATTTTTAGTTGGATTTATAATATGAACGTAAGCGTACCCTGATTTGGCACTAGTTAAGCAATGAGGTATATAACATTGATTAAATTCTGCATGAGGTATGAAAACTTCACTGTTAGAGGCGGAAACCGGTGTTTTGATTTGCTTCGTAGTGTGGGCGCGAATTAAGGCTTCGAAAAGATTAGTTGCATCGGAATTCAGCATATGAATGGTATTGGTAGCGTTTACAGTAATCAGTTGTTTGTTATGAAGATCAACTTTCGCTTGCATTCGTTCTAAGAAGTTAAGCTCTATCAAACCGTCGAATACGTTATGAAATTTATACAGATAGAACTTAGATGTGGTTTGTTCGTTAAATTCATGGGATGTAGGAATTTCTATACAGTAATTATTTCGGGTTGTGCAATGTACGTTTGCTACGGTAAATGGCTCATAAATTGGTTGGCAATTTGAATATAATATTTGAGCTGCTTCAGGAGACAAAAAAGATTGATTTGCCCCAGTATCGATTAGAAGTTTCAGTAGTGGCTATTTGATCTGTACGTAGGGTAACTGACGTTTGGTATGTATATTGATTACAGTTACTTTGTCTGTTCTTGTATATAATTCGCATTAACTTGCATATTTGGATTTGGGTATCTAGGATAAGTATGATTTTGATTCGGAACAAATGGTCTTAGAGGAATATTTGGGGATCTATAAGAAAAGCCACTCGTCGGTTGCGGAAATCTATTTGTGTTGTTAAATCTCGAAGTGGGATTACTATTTTGTCTAGCCTGTGACCGCTGCTGTTGATAAGGGCGACATTGTGGATGAAAAGGAATGTGTACGATAAGAGCTTTGCTGCCTTTGTGTGTATGGATTATTGTACATATATTAAGGATTTTGATTATTTTGAAAAAAGCGGGGAGGCCTGAAATATTGAGGTGGTTTTGACGGAAACTCATTATAGGGTTTCTTTTGGAGGTATTGAACGTTTTCCTCCTCTTTAACAATATTGTAAACCGACTGGTAAACTGTCAGGACGCGTCGCTCTAATATTAGAGCCAAGTGGTCCTTTCAGACCGGCCAAAAAGGTTTTAAGAGGTTGCGAAGAGAAAAAAATTTTTTTACATACTCTGATATTGTTGTCATTTTCATGGAGATTCACATAATTTATTACAGAACTAAGGGTATGCATGATTCGATCGTAAAAGCCTTATAGTGTGTCATTCTCTTGCCTCAGGTTAATTAAATCTCTATTATTCTCATTAGAAAAGTTTTGCGAAAGTACGGCTTTTACTTCCGTCCAGGTCTGGCACCCATAAATGTTCACAATTTCCTCTGCTTTGCCTCTCAGTTTGCCAAGTATGCCTTGAATGGCCAAAATATTTTGGAAATTATGATCATTATTTTCATCAAAAAATTTTTCGACGAAATTTTCAGAGGTACTAATAAATCTGTATAATTGATTTGGGTTTCCATCATAAGGGGGAGTTGCAGTTTTAAAAAGATTAATCATTACACCATCCATCTTGTACAAAAAATCAAAAACGAAATAAATATAAACAAACAATAATACGCTATTGAGTTTGAATGGCATTATATAACTTAATACTACCTTAACTCTACTATACTAAACAAAATTAATATATTGTATGATGTATATATTTCTTAATTCATTTATTTATTTATTTTAATTACTTATATAATTCGTTTAAATTTATTTACTTATTTTTCAAAGTCACTCAGTATTTCTTTTTTCTTATTAAAAATGGAGTCAAAAGTTTGATTCAAAACTTTGTCTTCAGTCATTAGTCATAAGTAACAAAAATAAATGGATTTCAGGATGTTTATAGGATTTGGCACTTACAGTATATTTTTCAGTATTTTCCAGGACGGCTATGTACGTAAGTTCGGTAACTTTCAGGTACACTTGAAGTTCGAAGAGCACTTTCAGTTATCCTACCGACTGCACCAATTACAACCAAGACACGGGGTTGCGTTTTTAAAAAGTTAATATATTTTATAAAAGTCACTGAAGTTCACTAAAAGTCTCGCTCGAACTCGCTTACGAGCAACATCGTTTGTACCCATTCGCGGTGTGCCTTAGCGCTAGAGATTCTCAAACTTTTATTAATTATTTTAAAAATATAAAGTGATCATCATGCATTGTGCTCGCTGTAATGCTGTTGTCAACGACACTGCTCAATGTAGTTGTTGCAATAGGGTTCTTGGATTTTGTTGTGCGGGTGTTTCTGAGCAGGGCTATCGAAGGCTTGGAGCTGAGCGCAGATCGGTATGGAGGTGCTCCTCGTGCCGAGCGGAGGCCACTTCTCCCCTACCTACTTCTGACACAGTAACATTGGATGCTATAATGCTTGAGTTACGGTCCATGAAAAACCACCTAGCCAGTCTGCCGGTTCTCATGCAAGACGTCAAATCAATCAAAAGTGAGATTGAGGAACTCAAGAAGTCATGTGAGTTCAACAGTTCTATTTTGGAAGACCATAATGCGAGGCTGCAGTCTGTGGAGAAAGAGTTGCCGAAAATAGCTGCATTGCAAGAAAATATTCATACTTTGAATAATGAAGTCACTGTACTAAGAAGTGAGCTTAATGGTAGGGATCAATGGCAGCGTCTGAATAATATTGAGATCAAGGGAGTCCCGCTGAAGAAAAACGAAAATTTGTTCACCGTCGTAGACCACATATCAAAAGCCGTCGACTACCCGATCCAGAAATCAAGCATCAATTATATTTCTAGAGTCCCGATGCAGAATTCCAAAGATAAGCTCATCATAGTTAGCTTCACTAATCGCTATGTTAAAGAAGATTTTATTGCATCTGCCCGTTCTAAGAAGAAGCTTTCGGCGAGTGACATCGGATTCAGTGACAGTACTCAGTCGATCTTTTTGAATGACCATCTGACCCCGGAGTATAAACGTTTGTTAACTTCTGTTAAGACTACGCTGAAAGCCAAAGGATACCAGTACATCTGGGTGAAGTATGGTAAAATTCACGTGCGTAAGAATGATACCTCGAAAATTCTTATAGTCAATGGTCATACGGATTTAAACAAGTTGCAATAGAGTGTTACTTGCCAATATTATATTTTAAAATGTTTACGTTCATAATCACTATTTGTACTTGCATTCAATTACTGCATTCTTTTGTAATTTACCTGAAATATTTTAAAAATTATATTTACCTTCACTTGTGTTACATTGCTAAAAGTTTGAGTACCTTTGCTCTGTCCGGCTCGCGCTATTGTTTGTCATTTTTTGCTAGAACTGTTGTATGCGCTTGCGTGTATTATGTGCAACATCTATCCATCTCTTTCTTACCTGCTATAGTCTATATATGGCATTGCTTGACTCACTGTTTCTTTCTCTTTCTAATAATGGCTATTACGTTCGATTCGTTTTATTATTTAATGAATTTATTAGACTGTTTCGTTAATTTACTTATAAATGGCTATTACTACGAATAATTCACATTTTCCTACCGTTTATTATCAAAACGTTAGGGGGCTTCGCACAAAAACCTTAGTTTTTTATTGCAATTTACTTACGAAGTCATATGATATTATTATACTTACTGAGACATGGTTATTGGATGGGATTGCGGACTCGGAGTTATTCGATGGTAGGTATGTGGTTTGGCGGCGAGATCGTGATTATTCATTGACAGGGCAAGCCCTAGGAGGTGGAGTGCTTATTGCTACCCGCAAGGAGTTGGCCGTTATTCCTCAACTCACTCATCAATCTTCAGCGGAAGATTTGTGGCTTGCGTTATCTTTGAAAACTGCTAGTGATCAAATTATCACTTTACACCTTTGTGTTTTGTATCTGTGTGAACAAAAAAGTGGTAACATAACCTTGAAATCGTTCTCTTTACAGTTACAGAACTTCTTGGATAAACTAAGTGAGGTTAGGCTTAGCAACATTAATGATAAGTTCTTGATTGTGGGTGATTTTAATTTAAGTGATATTCATTGGAGATTAAGTCATAATTTATATATACCCTACAATTATTCTACTCATGATCAGTGTATGTTAGTGGATGAATTAAGTCTGCTTAATCTTAATCAATATAACGGTATAGTCAATAAGTATGACAAGATCTTGGATCTTGTACTATGTGATGATACAGTATCAGTTTCGGAATGTATGGAGCCGCTTGTACCGCTTGATCCTTACCATAAGGCTCTGATTATTTCTTTGCAATTTATCCCATTTACTCCTTTAAAGTCAGCCTCATATATAAAATATTTTTATAATAAGGCCAACTACGATCTAATTAACGCTGAATCAATGAAAATTAACTGGGACAATGAATTTTCATCGCGTACATTGGATCAGTGCGTTGAATTCTTTTATACTAAGTTTCGTGAATTTAGGGATCAATATGTACCTAATAAAGTTGTTATTCCGGGTACTTTTCCTATTTGGTACACGTCCTCGTTAAAGAAGGCTATTAAGGAGAAATTTAAATATCACCGGAAATATAAATTGTATGGTAATAGGTGTGACTTGGTGTCGTATCAATTTCAAAGAGATCGGGTGAAGTCCTTGGAAAATCAGTGTTTCTTGCATTATACTAAGTCAATTGAGATTAACATTCAAAAACATCCTAAATTGTTTTGGTCGTTCATTAAATCTCGTTCTGCCTCTCATGGTGTGCCTAGCAGTCTGCGCTATGGAGATATTATGATTAATACTGGCATAGATGTTTGCAATGCCTTCTCTGACTATTTTAAAAAATCTTTTTTGAGTGCTACGTCACCTAGTAGTTTTAATTCAGTGAAAACTGATTACCATTCTACCTCTGATATTGCCACGATCACTGTTGATATTAAACATCTTACTAATTTGTTACGCAAACTTGACCCTAGTAAGTCGGCGGGTCCAGATCACTTACCTGCGCTCTTCCTAATCAATTGTGCTACCTGCATTGCTAAGCCAGTCTCATTAATATTTGAACGTTCTTTTACAGAATGTTACGTACCAACAGTATGGAAATGCGCGTTTGTCACCCCTGTCTTCAAGAAAGGCTCTAAATCTGATATAACTAACTATAGACCCATTTCTAAATTATGTATTTTGTCTAAAGTGTTGGAAAGGATTGTTTATGATCAAGTTTACTTAGCATTAAAGAACTCTTTTAGTCCTACCCAGCATGGTTTCCTTCGTCGTAGATCAACTTTATCCAATCTTGTATTATTGAATGAATTTGTTTCGGAATCTATGGACAGTGGTTACCAAGTTGATGTCATCTATACTGACTATAGCAAGGCTTTTGATAAGATTGATCATAATATCCTTCTCACTAAACTCTCTAAAATTGGCATCAGAGGTGATCTTCTCAGATGGTTTTCCTCATACATAGATAACAGGTCTCAAGCAGTAGTCGTAAATAATTATATATCGAGTTGGGTTTCAATACCCAGTGGAGTCCCTCAAGGGTCTTTATTAGGGCCATTCCTTTTTAATATATTTATTAACGATATTTGTGATTGTTTCCGCTATTCTAATTTACTAAGTTTTGCTGACGACATGAAAATTTATGCCAAGATATCATCTGTTGATGACGCTAATGCTCTCCAGTCTGATTTGTCTCGTCTTGGTGACTATTGTATTAATAATAATTTAGACCTCAATCCCTCTAAATGTTTCTCAGTTACCTTCTCCCGTAAATATAATAATATACTTACTTTATATAGCCTAAAAAATTCTATTCTTCAACGCAAGACTAGCATGAGAGATCTAGGTGTTATTCATGACTCAAAGCTCATTTTTGATGCTCATATTGATGCAATTATCTCTCAGGCCACTAAGTCACTTGGTTTTGTAATGCGTAACTCATTCTGTTTTTCCAGGCCTATAACTTTTCAAACACTATACTGTGCATATGTTCGCAGTAAGCTAGAATTTGCCTCCCAGATTTGGAATCCGGAATATCAATGTTATGTGGACAGATTAGAGCTAGTCCAAAAAAAATTTATTAAATTCCTAAGTTATAAAATGGGCCTACCATATAACTCTTCGAATTATTTTCAGCTTTGTAATGATAGGCGCCTATTGTCGCTTGTTACTCGCCGGAAAATCGCTGATATTGTTTTTATTTTGAAAATTATTAATGGTGATATTGACTGTTCTGAATTGTTGAGTCGTATTTCTTTTAAGGTACCTTCGCGTCCGACGAGGAAGTATTGCCCTATTGCACTTCCCTTTGCTAGAACGAATTATAGGCTAAATAGTTTTATTTGTAGGGCTATTAAGAGTTTGAACGGTGTGTTGAGCGACAATGATTTTGATATAGATATATTTAATTGCCGCGTGCATGCAGTGAAGCGTAAACTGATAGATGTTTTAGTTATTTGACATGCCAGGAGGGTTAACTTTTAGTGATTATTTAGCTTGTTTATGATCTATGTTTTTTTTTGTATTTTTTAAATATTTCTTTATGATATTGTTAATTATTTAGTTTGCTAAGTTTCTTTTATTGTGTATTTGTTCTACTTAAATTGGCGCTGGTACCTTTAATATATTTACTATACTCTGTTACTATAGGCGAAAACCTGTAATTGGCTAGTTTGTAGTTTTTGTTGTTTTTAATACATGTATCATAGCTGTTGGTTTTCCATGAATAAATAAATAAATAAATAAATAAATAAATAAATAAATAAAGCACTATAATAGAGTCTTATAACGAAAATTCTAGGTTGAATGAACCAACCTGCCAGTTTGAAGTTGTAACTGGAACTGAAGTTTCGAAGCCACCTGCTGCATCAGCAATTTCTTATCTCTACATTCAGGGATGAGCACATAACACGCGTGATCAAGAGAGTACGGGAATGCGCGCGGGAAAGTCTGATATTTTTTAAAGTAACGTTCTTTCGCACGCAATTGCTCGTGTTCGTTTTTGTTACAACGGAAAGAGCGTCCGTGTAAAGGCTAATAGCGCAGGATATACTGAAACTGGCGCGTGTTGGAGTGCGCAATTGCGCGCGGGACTAAGGAGCGCAATCGCGCGGTCTTTCTCTTTTCGTTTCAACATCTTTACACGCGCGCATGATTGCAGTGTCACGCTCGATAGAGTGTCTGTGTATAGCCCGCTAATGAGTTGAATAGTCCGAGCGTTTAGTTTCACTAGCAGGTACCCTTCAAAATCGGAACGCAGTAATGCTCATTATTGCGTGGTGGTATAACTTCCCTGGAAGGACTCTTTCTCAATCTCTCTATTGTAACTGGTATTGTACACAGCGTCATCGCTTTAATAACAAAAACACTATCTTCCTTTTTTTTTTCGTATTTCCGACGAATAGTAAAACTTTTGAGCAGCTTATTCTTCTGCTAACTGTAGTGAATGAAATTCTATTTGATTTTTGCACATACACTATCTGACATCGCATAGTACGCTATTTTTCCTGTACTTAGATGATATTATCTTAAAAACAGTATCCATGTAAATAAATAATGTTGTTTGATATTATTGCGACGACGGGTATAAAAATACAAATTTTCAGTTACACCATTCCTACCTACACCCCAAAATAATATTACACAAATTAATTCCCCATTCTGTTACTGCATTGTAAACCTTAAGTTCTCCCCAATGAAGTTATTTATCGTGTATTGTCTCTGATCCCACGCGTAACAATATTTTCCCCGGATCGTAATTGACCTGGAAACAACGCATGAGAAATACACTGTTTTGATGTCTTCAATTTCACCAAGTTACCGTATATTGCTTACATTATATATGAAATACAAGGGGCTTCGTGTTATTGTGATTGGTTAGTACTGTGGGCTTTGGATATCTAACCTGGTTTATCGGGTTAGATTCCCGATATGTCCAGTTTGGGAAACGAACTTTTCTAAACTGGTTCAAGTTCTGTGTAGTATAAAAGCCGTTGCTCTTGAACTTCTGCTGTGATTCTTAAACTTAGTAGTTTGAGATCAAAATAATTGGTGGTTGTTTGGCATAAATGTTTTTCTTATAATACCAAGTGAAGGAACGGACAACTCGTGCGCCTGGTGGTAAGCGACACGCCTGTCCATAGCAGTTGCAATGCCAATCAGAGCTTTAAAGTTTTGAAACCACAAACTACCATTGCGGTCATAACCCTGAGACATAAGGTGACAAGTCCCATGTGCCTGTAATTTACCAGCAGCCCTTCCCTTCAAAATTGGAACGCAGTAATCCGGCGGCAATAGGCAGTACTTCCCTGAACAAACTCTTTCATAAGAAGCTCTACCAGCTACTAAATTGTATATAGGTAATAAACTATATATTTAGGTAACTTTTGAATATAAGCAGTAGTTTTTTCTACAATATTTTTCAAATTCTTATAGTATTCATATTGAATTCTTATGTTTTCGCGGCTGTTATATATACATCGTAATTGAAACAATTTTTTTCGTTTCGGGACCTTTACAGTTACCATGCATAACGTGAGTGTTATTTCTTTCCTTCACAGCGGGACGTCCGTAATTTTATTATTGTTTTAAAAATAAAACACATCACATTACGAAATATTTAATGATGAATAATTTAAAAAAGAACTAATTTTGTTTTAAATGTATTGTCACTTGTGTCCTATTTTGTCAAATCAGGACATTTTATGTATTTTCGGGTCAGTGGGACATGAAGCTTAATAGCGGGACTGTCCCGCTCAAAGCGGGTCGCATGGTCACTTTACCCGTGCACCATCAATAGACGAGATTTAGATCCGAAAAAAAATAGTTCCATTTTCAATTTATACAATTCAATGTCGTTAAAGAACTTCGCACAATGTTTGACCCTTTTGTGCGAAAATTTACGACTTTCTGAGCCCGTTCAATTTTGAAACTATGTAAGTTAACGGGAAATTGAGAAACCGCGTCCCTCTGATATTAGTTTTCAGATCGCGTCTACTATCGATCGTGTCTATCGAAAATAGGATCAAATTTCGTTTACACGGGCGCGGTCTCCGGGCAAACTTTAAATAATTCTAGGTTTTTTTTATTAAAAAATAAATGCGCATTTGACCTCCATCTCTTCTGATAGAAAGGGATGATGAGGTCAAGAATGAAAAAATGCACACCTAAATAATGCCTATTCACGCTAACCTTGTAAAGGCCCAAGTTATAACGTTCAGGGAATAAGACTGCAGGCAGGAACTCCACTCCAAAGCCGTGCGCCATATTCCTCCATTTATTTATTTATTCGGCCCATCTACAGTTAAATAGAATATTTTATTCATTATTACATTTCAAAAACTTAGTTCCATTACGTAACTAATAAGCACCACGTGTTATAAAAAATGAAAACAGTAATAAAAAAAACAAATGATTTCAAAATAAAAAAAGAAATAAATGTCTTCGAATGCGTAACATGAAGTTAGATACTATGGCATAAACAATATGTCCTGTTTTTGAAACCTAGCAGTGAGTGAATGAAAATATCCGCAGGTTTGGAGCAGTAATTATATACACCAGATATACGAGTTATGACGGAGTTGAAACTGTTCTAGAACGATGCGTGTGAGAAAGCCTAAATGTGAAATCTCGGAAGTTTGATGGGAATCCTAAAGTTTAAATTACCAAGCAGTTCTGAACAGTCAACTATATAGTGAATAATATTGTCAGGAAAATCATATCTAATAGTTAAAGAGCAGAGCTTTTAGAAGGGCGTGTAGTGTAACGCCGTAACGCTTATTTTGCACGTGGTGGGTGCAGGGATCTCGTACTACTCGAGATTTTTTAGGAATTTCCACGAATTGCATCGATACAAACGCGCGATTGCATCGATGCAATCCTATAAATCCCAAGTGATGCAATCGCGCGTTTATATGGGTGCAGTCGCACGCTTGCGTCGCGTTTACATCGCTGCTTAAAATCGCGCGCGTGTGTATAAAGATAGACAATCTAGATGTGCAGTAGCAATGCAGTAGATCGGTACTGCATCGCTTTTGCATCGCCAAAAGTGGCCGTGTGTAACCACTCCTAGGTTAGCTGCCTCTTGGGTTTGTTGAAGATTTCGGCACTTCCCCTTTAGTTGGTCACGGCGAGTATTATCGGATATGGACGTCCATTTTCCCGTCCTCCATGCGTGTTCTGTATAAAGAGCTGTCCTACCTAAATTGAAAATGTGTTTGTTATATGGACCATGACCCGTTTAAGGCGGCAGTTAACGGCCAGAGCTCTTACCTTTTGAATTTAAGTGAATATTGGGATAGACAGATATTGAACGTTGGAAGTGCTTCGCTACGTTGCCTACAAATTTTACGATATAGATATCGTGAAAAAATGGTCAAGAAGATCGCAAAGAAATGGTGACGGAACGAACAATTCCTGCGCTTGGTGGTAAGCGACGCGCTTATCCACAACAGTGCCATTCAGAACTTTCATTTCCAATGACCTAAGGAGTACAGACGATGAGCTCGAATATAAACTTCATAGTTTAGCCCATCGGCGAAAGGTCGCGGGTCTGTCGGTTTTTTACAGATTATACTTCGGAGAGTGTGCCCATGAGCTCCACCAGATCATTCCATCCGCCCCCTTTTACCATCGGACATCTAGACGAACGGCGGGATATCACCCTCACCTGGTTGATATTCCTTTAAGACGTACTAAGCGCTTTTCGTCATCTTTTATAATGCGCACAGCCCGTGACTGGAATTCCCTGCCTGCGTCTATTTTTCCGAGTACATACAACCCGAATATTTTCAAGGTGCGATTGAATAGGCATCTTCTGGGCGAGCTCGTACCAACGTAGACCTCATCTTTGCTCTAGGACTAGGTAGTGGTCAAGAGTACGTCCATTTTTAATTAAAAAAAAAAAAAAAAAAAGTCATTGCACTGGTCACTCTGAAACAGAAAGTTGACAAGTCCCATGTGCCCCTAGATTACTCATATTCATCGAGTATATAACCAGAAATATAAGAGCCATACTTTCCTGGAAACTCATCAGTCACAAATATCAACTAAAATAGAAATACGTCTAAAATACATCACTTATGAATATCAACTCTCGTTTGCACTGAAATATAGAGAGCGCCAACAACTGACCTGTGTGTACGTCTCCGTATATTCCAAAAATATTTTGTATTTATTGTAATAAAGATAACATATCTAACAATGGCGTGCTGTTCCATTCGGTGGTGTGCTGGGAAAAACAGCAAAACATCTTATTACAAAACAAACGGAATCAAATTTCATCAGTAATTAAATGTGAAATAAGTAATTTTGCAATTTTCTTCCATTATAGCAAAGCTCAAGTTAACTGGTCGATTTGAAGTGACACAATTGACAACACCCATTGACAACATCCATCAATTGTTTCGAATTCGAGCAGGCCAATTGGAGCAAACTTGTCACAGTAATGATATAGCAGAATAGTTTTCAAACAAAATAAATTACATTTCGTCTCTATTTCTGGTTATATACTTGATGCTCACATTACATGGATTGTCGACATAAATAGACATCACTGTAGGCTAGCACGACAGGGCATGACTTGCGCGAGAGCGACATAAACCGCGACATGCTATTATTCTCGCTTTATGTCGCTTTCTATCGATCATGATAGCCCTACCGGTCGAACTATTTTACTAGAAGCTCTATTGATAATCCGTACAAATAAGCACATATCTATCGACCAACATTCTTGTCTTCGTATCGTATAATTAATACAATATACCAATAATGCAAAACATTTGAAGAGTGTCATTCAAGTTCAAATTCAAGTCAAGTCTAAGATATATAATATGCTGTAGCCGTTACATAATTTGAGTTAATAAATTTGTGTTTCAACCCTATTTCATGTGCAACAAAAGCTACTTTAACTTTTTACCGAGATACCTCTATGGATAAAATCGTAATAGTCGTAAATCATAAAAGTCTTTGAACCAAATTTCATAACAATAGATAAAGAGCTGCGATATACAATATACTGATAAATGGACAGTTTTACGTTACCTACGTACCTAAGTTACATTTAGACATTAAAGTTACAGTAAAAATTCTGTTGCGATCGCAACAGTATCTTTTCTCTCTAAGCGTGATTGATTTCACAAGAACAAGTATTAAAAAAACCTGACATCCATTTGGCAAACAAGATACTTCTTTTGAACGACTACAAAGTACAGACTTCAAAAAGAACTAGTTCTCGAGAGGAGGAAAACTTGTCAAGCCACTTTGCGGTGGAACAGTCAGATGCTTAAAATACAAAATAGAAAAATAAAGGAAGCAAGACAAATGAAATGCGAGACAAAAGCGGAACAATCCTGTGTCCACTCAAATTCCTCGAAGCAAATCTATACATAATTTACAGACCTTATTACTACATAATTGCGAAACAATAGCACCAATAATAGAAAGAAAAAAAGATACGAATAAAAATAGAATAAGATTAGAGATAGTACAAATTATTTGACACCTCCGTCCGTCCGTTTGACGTGCATTTGTAAAATTTACAGAAAACGAGCTGAAGTTTTTTTATAATACCAATGGACGGGACGAACAATGTAAGTGACACACCTATCCATACAGTTGCAGTGCTACTCAGAGCTTTAAATCGCAAAGATCTTAAGGGCACTGCCACAGCGCCTGTAGCCCTAAGGCATGAGTTGACAGATCCATGTGCCTGAAATTACACTAACACGCTGGTAATGCTCACATTACTGCTTGGCGGCACAATTATTATATGCAGTTGTGAACTCAATAACCCAAAACACAAATTTATGAATATTATAAGAAACTCAATTAAGTGTCATACATTTTTACCAATTGTAAAAAACCTCTGTAACAGGATCTGTACAATACAAACATTTACCAACTCTAGTTAATCTCCGTTCGAAAACATTTCTCGAATACGTACGAATCTTATTTTGTTAAAACGTGATATAAATTGCTTGTTAAAGAAATGTTATAAAAGCTTGTTTCTCGGAAAGGGAAACATTGGTTGAGAGACTTGTATTTAAAATACGAACGGGAAGAAAGAAGGGGAAAAGAAAAAATATTATTGAATCTGCAATATTTTCTCAGTAAACTCATATTATGTAATAATTAAAATGCCGTGGTAACTTAATGATTTTACTTATCACCTTTCAAGCAGACCGTGGCGTGGGTTCGCATCTAGGAAACTTAGTTTCTTGAAGAGTTTCTCGGAATTTATGTGCGAAATTTAATTTAATATTTACCATGAGCTTTTCGGTAAGGGAAGACATCGTAAGGGAGCCTGCATGTCGAAGAACGTTTACAACCCTCGCAAAACGTGTGTAGTTTCCAACCCGCATTGGTCCAACGTGGTGGACTATAGTATAAACCCTCACCTGAGAGGTGACCCGTGCCCGACAATGGGTTGATTATGTTCTCTCAGTAAAATTACATCCAATATTAGGTAAGATACTATTCATCTCATGATCGTCATCAAACTCTAAGAATTCGGACAAGCCATCATCGGCTACGATGATCCAGTACTAATTGATGATTCACGTTTTGTACAAGTTGTGAACCGTCCTTAACGTGTGGGTTTCATCACAATTAATTCCTTTGCCGTTAACGAGAATTATTAGTACTAAAACAACAAACACAATACACAAACTTAGAAATTGAAGTCACTGCTACAGGGGCAAGAATTGTCAACCTCTTTAATGAGAAATTAAGTCTTCAATAAAATTTACTTTAGCTATTTTTGCATTGCGATTCTGCAGAGCATCCGAAAATTTTGCGGAAGGATAATATTGTGATGTTTATTATGCTATCATCAGAAAACGAACAGCTTCCACACTTCGATGGATTCGGGATAACACCAACGCTATCCTGGTTATCGTTAGAACTAAGCCTGATTGTCCTTTTTTATATAAAATCCGAAAATAATTGCATGAGGTTAAGATATTAAGATAATTTTAAGATTTACGGATAATCAGTCCGAAATACAAATTTATTATTATTATGATGGTCCTTATATAGAAAGAACTTAAAAGAATAAGAATTGGTGTTCCAGTTTGAGACACAGGTTTTATTTCATACGATAGTAAACAGACAATCCAATATATTGCTATGAACCATAATAGAGACAAGTGGATGCACCTGATAGATTACATTCGACCTTTGTTTATTGAAAGGGGGATTCGCTGTAATGAGATCGAACAAACAACAGTGCTCTGTTTATACGAATAGAGAGACGGGTCGGACGATTGGATTGCTGATTTGGAATCTCGATTTGGTATTGTTAAAAAGCTGAATTCATTGAAGATATAAAACTATGAAGTCCTTTAGGAAATTAAACTATTATTTTGGGTCTAAATTACGTTTTGACTAACCAAAGCGAGCCGTCCGAAACGTTGCTTTGTTTGAAAAACCAAATATATGCTATTTAGATCCGAAAAAATAGTTTCATTTCCTATATGCGACAATCAAGAAAACCTAAGAATTCAATATGAAGTCCTTGCATTGGGGACATGATTTTCATAAATATGTGTTAGGTCTCCTCTAATAAGAAGTTATAGGCCAATTTCCTCAACCTAATGCGGGTTGGGGACTTTAAACCTCATCATAGAGTTATGTTAGCCTTCTCTACATGCAGGTTCTCGATGTTAAGCAAGTAATGTTAATATTCATAATATAACATTGGTGGGAAACGAAGCAAGCATTATAAAGTCACAATAGTTATTGTTTAATTTAAAGCAAAGTTGGCCAACGAAATACACAGGCTTGAATATCCCTAAATCGTACTTTGATTTATTCCATTTCTTTTCCGTACGCATTTGAAAAGAGGAAGCAAAGTGCTTCGCGTGAATGAGTGGTATATTCATGGCATATGGATGAATTATTTCGGACTTCCTAGTTAACCGAAGGAGCAAAGTTCCTTGTGAAACAGTTCGTCCAGGGAAGTACTGCCACCTTACCCATGTCTGCCGCCAAGCAGTAAGCATTACTGCGTTTCAGCTTTGAAGAAGGTGCTGGTAAAATCACAAGCACATGGGACGTGTCAAGTTATGTCTCAGGGTGACGGGTACTGTGGCAGTGCCCCTCAGATCTTTGTAATTTAAAGCTCACTCTTACCACCAGGCATAGGCTTGTACGTCCCGTCATTTAGAATTATGAAAAAGAAGGAGGATAGGTGAGGGCGGAAATTAATTAAAGATCCTGCGCACACTCTCCGTAATGCATTCGATAAAAAACCCACAAACAGGCCACTTTTCTGCGATCCAATATCGACAGCGTTATGAACTTTGTCTAGTAACCTTTCTTTGTATTACATCTCACTTTTCTTCCTCTTCCTGAATTGATCTTTGATATATTTATTTATTTTCTTAGAATAATAACGCATAGAATGATAGTTTAACATCAGCCGAACTGTCACAAGTGAGGCAAAAATCAAATTCGTGTAGGCGTAAGCGACTTGTATTTACGCTCGTCGGCACGCACACAAATATACAAATAATGATGCCATGGAATAACATTTCCCTCAAAAGTGTGGAAGTTGTCTCTTGCTTAACTGAAATAAATACAACCACAATTTTTATTTAATTCATATATGAACAAAAACCTAAAAGCGAGTTTGAGTACGACTATCGGAATTTCACTTTAGTTCATGAAAATTTGGATATATATAAATAGCCTGATAGCCGTGAACAAACATATGAAAAGTACATGATAACAATATAGAACCTGAACCTGAGAGTTACCTATACACGACTTTGGAGAACTGACGATTACTTTTTTAGTCAGTGTTAGTTCCCTGAATTAAGTTTAGTTAGGAATTTTGAGTCTGGGCAAAACAATTTTTTAAAATGTGTCCTGTATGATGAACAAGAACAATGAGTTTCACGTGGAACTAATGAAGGCAAATACTAAATATATTCCGTAAATTCCCTATAATGTTGTCGCGGCTGTGTACATTTGTAGAAATACTGCAACCGCCGCGATATTGCCTATTCTCAAAAATTTAAGTAATAAAATTATTTTCAAACAGAATAGCAAAATGGGGAGAAAAAATCCGTTACTTTGCAACATTTTAATATCCTGTTGCAACGAAATTAATTTTCTGTTATAGTGAATATTTACATAAAAATATAAGTTGAAACGCGTTACTTCCTTGTGGAATGTGTTGTTTGTAGCTATTTTATGTTTGTCTAACGTATTTTTACACCCATTTACCGCACATTGCGTCATTTTTAGCTAAAATTCTTGAGCTGTTCGCGGTGCAAGTTGACCTTGAGCACTGACGGCCCGCCCGCTCGTGTAAGCCTATTTGGATCCCTACGATTTAACTCACTCGGCGTGTGCGGTCTAAGTTTCTATGCGTTATTATCTTAAGTTTATTTTTTTATCCTAACAGTTTTCTAAGAATACAAGATACTTATTCGCTGAAATATGTAGTTATTGCAGGTCTTATAGTATATTATATAAGATCGCACATTTCACCAAAACTTTGCATGCGAATATTTTACACAATTCTTATTTCACTTATGATGTAGCATGCATCAAAGTTAAATTAATACAATAGCATAAAGAAACAACAACAATTGGAATTTAACCAGAAAATAGGAAGTCAAAAATATAACACACAATAGTTACATTTTTCATTTTATGTTATCGAGTAAAAAATCATCAATATTATAGTAGCATTGAGTACCAAATTACACAATAACTGTGATCCTAAACTACGCCAGTCTCGTGGGAAACAAAACAGTACGAATAATCGAATAACTATGTGGATTATAGCAACAAAAATTAAGTTTAAAGAGAAGTAAAATACAAAAAAATTGCAAAAAGAAATGCATAATTGAAAACTATAACCAATTATAACAAAAAAAAACTACAACCTTAGGCATTATTATAGTGCGCGCGGAACTAGCTGGCCGCGCCTTAGGTAGGGACAGGGGTGAGGGGGCGGGTTGCTTGCTGCTCGCAACGCACATGAGATTAGACAGTGACGACCAATCTCGAGATATCGTGAACAATAATTGTTCAGTTATTGAAAAGAAAAAATTAAAGCCAATTGAACTTTTACAAGTTTATATTATACCTATCTAATTAATTGCAATGTACAGTCGTATATATTTATATATATGTATTTTTATAGTACATCATTAGCTCGAGTTCCAAGGCCGAGCGTAAACGAGCGTGCGTTCGAAAGAGAAAAGGGCAACGAAAGCGTGATTTTGTATGTGACTTGTGTTAATTTCATTTTTACGATAACACGCGTACTATTGCTTCCGATTGCTCTTAGTTCCAAGATGAAAAAGGCGCCTGGATTTTCTTTTTTGCCAGAAAATACCAAAGTAATACAAACTCCTTAATCTACGTTTAGCCAGCCTACCTCACGTCTTCTAATAGCCTTATAAATTATTATATCCTTAGTGATACTTAATCAAATATGACACACTGTGATTGATGCTGAATGCTGATTAATGTTTTCTATTCCGACCTGAATTATGAGACAAGATTCATGTTACAGAAACATTTGCGAGATTATTTCGTACCTTTGGTTATAATAGAGCCACATGTCATCATTCATCAAAAGTTCTTCTATCACTTGAAATTCATAAAAATAATACGAACCACGAGCTTAAAACAAATTACGTATAATTGCGTGAAACTCTCCTATTTTAGCTTAAACTGACTAATTTGAATTCTTGACTATTTCGTTCGTAGAATCTTTAAACTGCTCTCCTGAAAAGTTGTCATTTTGCAGATGTGACCTTTTTCACCAAGGATGCGATCCGCAAAATAAACTTTTATAGTCATGGTAGCTGGTTAATGGTTTGACCTAACGCCTCTCAAGCAGAGGCCGTCGTTTTGAATCCGGTCTCGCACCTCTGAGTTTTTCGAAATTCATGTACGAAATTTAATTTAAACTGTCTCTGTGGCCGAACAGTTACCATGCTGGACTGCCACGCAGAGGTCCCAGGGTCGATTCCCGGGTCGAGAGAAATATTTGCATGTTGGCCTACATTTATTTATCTCGAGACGACACAGAGTTTCCATAGCCCCTATATTGAGTGTGTGTGTGTTATTATTATTTTCGTATTTATTTTAAACTCTCGCCTCTCCCAAGGCCTAAAAAATTAATTTTGAATTTTTAAATGGGAGAGGCGGTATTTCCCGGCAATGGCACAGTCGGCCGGGGTCAGGGACTCAGGTCCAAGAATCGGCGAACAATACGTGCCGTATCGAGCAGGACCGCCTTCTGCATTTGTGCTGGAAGCGACACGCCACAGAAATCCAACCGCCTCAAGCTGTTAGAAAGGCTGACTGGAATTAACCCATTTGCGGACAAAACAATTGGGATTATTTCAGTGGAGGCCACATCCCACATGTCGGTGATCTCGTGCGCCAGGTCGAGATACTTCCGGCGTTTCTCGGTTTCAGCTTTCACGAGACCCTCGTCATGCGGGATGGTGACGTCCACAAGAAATACCCTCGACTGCGATCGATCCAATATCACAATATCAGGCTTATTCGCAAGAATAGTCCTGTCCGTGATAATAGATCGATCCCAATAGATTTTGGTGCGGTCATCTTCGAGTATTGGCTCCGGTGAATACTTGTAATATGGCAACCTCTGTTGCACTAGTCCGTACTTGAGAGCGAGCTCTTGGTGTAATATTTTGGCTGCCTGGTTGTGTCTGTGCAAGTACTCAGTTTCGGTTAAGAAGAGGTCCCCGAAACGCAGCCAATGTAGGGAGGCTTTACGGTCCATAAAAGGCTCGTGGAGTACCTTGAAGAACCTCCCATGGAGCTCCTTCTCTTTCCATACGGACTCGCGGTCAGAAGTGCTAAGCACCACCGGGTCTCGCCATTCCTCTTTGGCCAACGATAAGGGAGTTAGCCCTTTATCACATGTGACAACCTCTCCACGAATTACGTCATCCGTCATCGTCAAAAAGTAGTTTCTGAGACTGCATATCTCGCGGTTGTGCATGGTTTTGACACTTAATAGGCCTTTACCTCCACACTTCCGCGGGACATACAATCTCATAACTGACGATCTCGGATGATGCATTCGGTGAGAGGTCATCGTCGTGCGGACTCGTCTATCCAGAGCGTCTAATTCCGTCTGAGTCCATTTGAGCACGCCAAATGTGTACATCAGAACAGGCATGACCCAGGAGTTATAAGCTCGGATCTTATTAACGCCTGACAAATAGCTGTTTAGCACATTTTTCAGGCGCCCATAAAAAACCTCGCACACACCCTGTTTCACGTCTGCTTCCTTCACTCCGATGGTCTGTGACATGCCCAAATACCGGTATGTTTCAGTCTCGGAGAGTACCCGCAGGTGATTGGTGCCAATATTAATGCCATCAGAATGCATGACACGTCCCCTCTCAACATGGACCACCGCGCACTTATCGATCCCAAGCTCCATCCTAACCGAACTGCTGAAATCGTTGGTGATTGTCAGCAGCTCCGTCAATCTGTCAGCTGTGGGGCCGTATAGCTTGAGATCATCCATGTAGAGAAGGTGAGGCATTCGCGGCCCACCTCTCCGAAACTGAAAGCCTATGCCCGACCTCTCCAATAGAGTACTCAGAGGGTTCAGGGCCAGGCAAAACCACAGTGGACTCAGACAATCGCCCTGGAAAATACCTCGCCTTATTTCTATTCGGTCATCCGCATCCGTCATTCGCCGACCGTCCAGACTCAGGATCGTTCTCCAACATCCCATTATTATTATTATTATTATTGTTATTATTATAATTAAAAAAATTTACCATGAGCTTCGTTCGGTGAAGGAAAACATAGTAATGAAACCGGCATGTCGAAGAAGATCACTACGTGTGATGTCCCCTCTCTTTAACTGTTTTTATCACTTGTGATAAAAACGTTCTAAGTACAAAGTTTATGAATTGGATTTGTTTTATAAGAAACAAAAAGGTAATAATAGGGAAAGACGGAAGTAGAAAAAGGAATCCTCTGCCTAGCAGTGGAACCGGGTATACGTCTAACTTAAATGTCAATTTAATTATCAGACTAAAACAACAAATCTTGTACAATTCGAAATATCTTATCATATCTTCCGATTTCTGTACTTCAGGCAGGCAATTAAGGGAAAAAAAATAGTGTACAGACGTTACTATTATCAAAGTAAATTGACGTTTGCCCTTATTCTGTGTCCCGAATCCCGGAAACTACTTTTCGATTATCTCACATATAATATTACATTTTATTTGTACGCTCAGTGTGACAGATCTAAATGGAAGCCTCTATGGAATATTTATTCGCACAGCAAGGGGAGATAAAAGCGTTTGTCCTTCATTTAACTATCAAATTATTTACAAACACGCTTCTGTTTACTCTGTACTCCAATTTGTCGCTTTCTTATTGAAATATTTATAAGTTTAAATTTGAAAAAGTGAGAGTTTAGTTTAGTTCCGGTATTGTTTTCGGCGTGCGATGTATATGCATTTAATATTATGACTTCGTATACATAAATTTCAAACCTACACGCGAAATAGGCACGAACACGAACCTGTTACACCATACCAATCAACGTATTAACCTATTTTAAAACAATTTCTTCATTGTTACAGAGTTTGATGGCGATCATAAAGTTCGGGTACGCGCTAGTCGTGGTCACGTTGCTACTGATGATATGGGCGTCTCTATCAAGAGCTTTAGAAGTGAGTACGAAACCACATTATCATACACACCCGAGCACATAATCCGAATTACCTTTTGTTTTCAGTATTGAAATACGTCCAATGCATAAACAATGTTTGATCAGGGATAAACCACAGTTATTGACGCGGAATCGCATTAAGCCAGTCAGAAAAAGTTTTATGTTCGTTAACGTAAGAACGAAGAAGGCATGCATTTCACATCAGAGGGGTCCGGAACGTATCTAGCTCTCCGGGCTAGCGCCGGAGATGCCAGTCGCAGTGTCCTGCGACAATATCCGAAACATGGCTTCCGACTAAAAAGGCAACTCATGTAACCCGCACATCTTCTCGCATTAGGCCGTCGTCTAGACCGCTACGCGGGATAAACGCCCCGACCACATACCACCGGGGCAGGTGAACGTGTTTATCCCTACTGCTAACCATAAACCGAGCGAGTGCATGCCCAAGTTTGCGTCCACCAGAGACGCCTGTGAAGGCGTATCACTGGCGGAGGGCTTGGCTCAGACGCTCGCCATACCTTGGCCTTATCGGGGAGCCAGTAGTCTCCCAGGAACTATTTCCTATCTCGTAGTCGGTAGATAGGGATAAAGAAAAAATTGTATATTAAAAAAAATCGTACGATCTGCTGGCTCGATCCGTAGCTCAGTAGACACAGCGATAGCCACGTTGAGGCAACAATCGCCGATTTTTTTGGATCTATTGTGCAATTTTGAAACTATGTACTAAACGTCATTTCCATAAGTCTTTGTTTGAAACTGGAATTTGTAAAACCGAATTTTCTTTTTTCATTTAATGATAACAATGTTTTTGTATTCTAGCCCTTTAAGAATAAACATACAATTTGATTCAAATTATGTGTCCGGAAATGTATTATTCATATGGACATATACATAGTTTATTGGTACGTTCCTAAATCCACAAGTTCATGTTTCATTAATATCATTAGATTAAGATTTCAATGTTTCAATGTTCTATAAAATTTATAAAATGGATACGTTATGAACTTTTATCAAAATAAAGGAAAAATAACTTGATTTTGATGATGTTAGCTATAATAATGTGCCAGACGACCATACCTACTGCACAGTTCATTTCCCAAATTAACCCTACCGGCAATCGAACCCAAAACTTTCTCATCCAGAGCATACAGTACAAACAATTTGGCTACTGAAGTCGCAAAGCGTCTTTCGTAGATTTCTCGTAGATAGCGCTACGGCTAAAAAGTCAACAACAAGCACATAGAGAAAATCCTGAAGTCCGCTGGTTCGTTCCGTGACTTAGTTGGTATAGCGTCTTGCACGGTATGCTAGAAGACGTCGGTTCGAATCCGGCCTGATCGAAAGAATTATTTTTAAGTGCTCGATCTTTATATTAATAATTATTTGTTCCTGATTTCTTTATATGTTTATATGAAATTTAGCCAATTACTGTTTCCTATATCAATATATATCACACATGTACTCATTTACTGCACTCACTTACTTCACTCGATCATTATTATCCATGGTCATGAGTACTTGAGCCTTACCATGAACTCTTATTACAGTTCAATATAGGTTCGTAGCGATAAAAAGGCGGGATAGTGATATACACTTCATATAGCGCTATCTCACAATCTCATTTTAGACCCTAAACTGAATCGTAATAAGTTCTAAGTATATTAAAATTAGCTTTCTGAGTTGTAACAAACAATATTATCTCACCACAGCTCCACGTAGACACTGGTCATCCACCATGTCTTTTTCAAGCCCTCTGCACGTGTTCAAAACCAGCAGGAGACCTGGGCATCGTCACCTGCGCCAATGTCCCCATCCTTAGGGTTCCAGCCGCTGTCAACAATTCGAAGGTCTTCACGTTGCAACTGACTGGGAACAAGATTAGGGATTTGGAACCTCAGTTTTTCCAGGCGACAGGTATGTTATATTAAATACAGTTAATATTAATATTAAATACACGGAATAGTGCTCCAAATAATATAGAAGACAAAAGTATTGGTTTTGAGCTATAGTGCCCAAGAGCATAGCAATGCTTCAACCTTTGTGTAATTAAGTCCATTCTTTGTTTGGAATAGGTAATAACAATTATCACTGGGAGCTTAAAGGCAGTGAAAACTTATATTCAATTACAACTACCTCCATTTTAAACTTAATAATTTATGAAGGTGTACTGAATACCGTTAAAATTGGGAATAAGATACTGAAATTGTATAAGCCCATCTATCAAAGTCTGTAAAGTATAATTATATTTGGCTCTAGGCGTCACACAGCCCGCTATTTTAACAAAATCATCTCCAGATATATCGAGTTCTTAGGTTTTCCCGATTGTTACACATAGGAAATGAAACTATTTTTCCCGATTTAAATCACATATATTTGTTTTTTCAACCAAACCGACGTTTCGGGCCGTTTATAGGTCCCATGGTCACGGTTGACTGAGGTGGTAACCGTTACCAAATAGTTTCACCAAATAGTTTCAAACGGGAAAAATAGTTTCATTTCATCTCCAGATAATTAAGAGCCATCTGGGAGACCCAAGGGCAGTTACCCTCGCTATAGTGAACGCTGTCAGCATCTTGGGCACTCTGCCATAGGAACCCAATTCCATGTATTGAATTTAGTTCTAGCTTTAGTTTTAGCTTATATTGTATTTTAACTTGCTTGTTTAATACACTAAATAAATATTTGCGAAAAACGATTAAATCATTAGTTATGTAAATTGTACAAATTATACATCCATATCCCTTTTCAACTCCGGCGCAAAAAGGGGAGTTATTAGTTTGAAGCCTGTGTTTGCGTCTCTGAAGCCTGTGTTTGCGTCTCAAAATATCTGTGGCATCGTAGCTCGCAAACGGCTTTCTGTTTGAAGGCTACTTTATAAGGAATGTTTTTAATTACGTTTGATAAACGTCTGTTCACCTGTTTAAAGATCATCAGCTCTATTCCTAGTTAGCGTAGGGATGAATTTAGATTTCACTTCCACTTGTCTGACATCCTTGGAATTTGGAATGGAATTGAAACTGTGGAAATCCGATGACAGTACATTAATATTTTAATCTTGATCTGATCTTGTAACCTAGATAGTCTGCAGACTTTCCAACTTGTTATTACTCGCATCAAAACAATCGTGTTTGGGCTCATTTAGTTTATCTCGACAACCTTACTGATGGTGACTTTTTAACTGACTTTAAAAAAGGAGGAGGTTGTACAATTGGACTGTATTTTTTTGTGTGTATGTTACGCAATAACTCGCAGACATTTGTGAACTGATTTTGCTGATTTTTTTTTTGTTAGAAAAAAGGTACCTCACTCAGTATTGGTCTCATTTAAAAACTTGAAGAAAATATTCGATCTCTTAGGGTGGCAAGCTATGGGATAAATCCGCTTTCGCCCGCTTTCCGATAACCGATTTCTATAAAGCTTGACAAATAGATGTAATTCCACGAAGTGTTGAGGTAGATTTTTTTAGTACTCTGTACTGAAATTATTGAAGTACACTGTTTTGCACCAAAGTTTTTTTTTTACTTATAATTTAATTAGTTATACTAAATATGACAAAATCACACATTATGTATAGATTAGTTATAGGAATTGTTTTTAGATACCGTAAAATGCTAATAAATACATCAACCACTATTCCACTAGTGTAGGAGTTGCCATTTGTGCAAGTACTAACAGACTAGTTCTACGCAATCAAACAATCAGGTTTGATCGTGATACACGAGTCTCATTGACATTGTGAGCACGACCGACAGACAGCAACAATTATGCAATTATGGGAATTTAAAAACTATGTGTTGAACTCGATTGTTAATTTTCTACTATTTTGCCGTAAATGTAGTATCTATTTGTTGATCTGTATCTGTAATCATTTACAGATACAGAGCAACAAATTGATACTACATTTTATATACTACATACACATTAAAAGATAGGTTTAGTAGGTAGGTAGGGTTAGATTAGTTTAGATTTCCCCCCTTCAAAAAAAAGGTAGGTAAGGTTAGGTAGGTAGGCAGAAAACCTACCTTTTACCTACTGTTTGACCTACCGTCTCTCAAGCAGAGGCCGTGGGTTCGAATTCGGGATCGCACCTATGAGTTTCTCAGAATTAGTGTGCGAAATTAATTAATTAGAAGTTTACTATGAGCTTTTCGGTGAAGGAAGAACCATTTCAGTTCATAAACGTCGGGAAACATGTGAACTCCCCAAAACCGCATTAGGCAGATTTTGGCCTAATCTCCCACAGTAACATATGGAAATGGGTTAATGATGATGATGATCAGTAAATGAAACCTTTGAAATTGAAATTAGATGACCTTGTGATCATATTTTCCTTTTAATCAATGTCCTGAAACTTGTGCGCTTAATCAAGGCAGGAACTGTGCTACAAAGTAGTCTTCCAAGTAACCATCAACATTTTGCAATAGAACTTTATGATATAATATGCAAATTTGTAATTACAGGATTGTACAGACTTGCTATCAACCATAATCCTCTGGAGACTATTCACGAAGAGGCGTTCTACGGATTGGACAACACGCTATGGGAGTTAGAACTCAAATACGACAAGCTGACGGCTGTACCCAGCAGATCATTGAGGTATCTGCAGAAGCTAAGGCTATTGGATTTGACAGGTATGTTCACTAATTCCAATGTTAAATTTAAAAGCAATATTTGGGTTCCTTTTCAATCACAATGCAAGAGTTCTTACTAGCACACAAACTGGGTGGTCGCTAGTTTTACTTAATCTATTTGTTCAATGCCTCAACCATAGTATAATAGTTGTCCAACCTGCTCGGCGGGACAATGCCTGCATACGCTTGGAGGTTACATTATTATTTTATTTGTTCGTACAGGTAGTAATCATAAATAATGAAAGTATTTATCAGAATTGACAAAAAACCTTTACCAAATTATATTGATATTATATACCAGGATCGCTGACTGGTATCTTGATTTATCTAATCTGGTATGGTTATGCAATAGAAATAAAATGCTGAACAATTCTGAATTTGAGGCACTCTTGTTCAAACAACTATAAACACAAATATAAACACGTCTGCTATTGGATGTCATGTTTTAAACACCGAGCGCACGTTTCGCTTTTTTTAGAAGTAAATAAGTGCGCATTTGACCTCTATAGTGAATGGTTCGTGCGACTGTGCAACGCAAGTGATACGCAATATTATGCAACTTCGTGCGTCTGTACTCTGTACACGGTGCGCGCCGGGCGCATTGTATGAAGTTACACCACTTGTCGTATTATTATACTATGCCTATTGAGGCATAGTGTAAACAGTTTATCGATACATTTTTGCATAAAGACTGTGATCATAAAAAATACTTTTATCTTTATTCCACTCTATAGTCATTAAAATCTGTCTCTGAAAAATATAGAAATGTAAAGATTTAAAATCCTCAATGGAACATTGTAAAAAATATATTAACAGCTGGTAACGATGAAATAAACAAAAAGCGTGAAACAACTATTTTAATTTCACAAAAGTTTTACGTATAAGTTTCCGCTAAACCAACATTTAAATGTCCAAACTTAGAATAATTACTATGCTAGTAAGTCGTTAGCAGTTCCGTGTGAATAAGTTCGTTCAGGGAAGTACTGCCACCTTACCTATTTCTACCGCCAAGTGTACCTATCACAAGCTACAAACATGATTTACAGAATTTTATTTCTCCGAAAACTTTTAAACTTTTATTGAATAGATTTTGTTTCATTTGTCCAAAAACATGTTACGATTTCTTTCATTGCGCAATTTAATGTTTCACTATTTTGACATATTGACAATTTATTGTTTTTTTCTCGATTTTTATTTTCCCAACAAATCGTTTGACCAATGTATCTAATTGAATATTTTTATTTTGTAAAAAAACGATATCCATGATACATTTTTGTTATATTATTTCTTATAGGTCTCAGGTTCTAAAAGTATTAGAACGTATCGCACAATACAACTCGTCAAATTAAAGCATCTTGCATCTTTAGAAAATATGGTAAACGGGATGCAAGTTAAGTTAATTGAGTTTAAGTCACTCGCTTCGCTCGATTGGCTCGTACGGCTTTTTCATATACTAAGCTAATCCAAACCTACAGGAGGTGGTCGTACCGTCTAGGTAACGCAAACTAATTCGGCTCTGGCACTCGCCGGCCGCTTTTATTGAATATTCAAGACCATTGTTTTTAAATTACATTTCAGATGACAGCAAAAACATAGCACAATAGTATGACGAAAATTACGTAAGTGGACTTGCTGTGCACCAGCAAAGTACAGTCCAGAATTTTGGAGCTGTATGGTAAAATTGTAAGGTGGTACAATTTTATCTAAGAATAGTAGTTTTGTCGAAACGAATTGTCATCAATCTAAATTATATGGAAAACAGACAGTATAACGAACATGATTGGACCAAACAAACTTCTGCTCAAAGAATTCATTCTAACATTAGGTATTCGGATGTAAGATATTTCTGTGTTGCAAATTTATACCAAAACTGTCATCGCACTAATGAAAAAAGTCGAACCGTTTTCGGACTAATGAATTTCGGAAAAAAAATTCGAGTTTGTGATAGATTACCGCCGCCAAGCGGTAATGTGAGCATTACTGCATTTGATTTTGTAGAGTAAGGGTGCTGGTGAAATTATAGGCGCATAGGACTTGTCAACTTATGTTTCAGGGTGACGGGCGTACTGGCATTACTCCTCAGATCTTTGCAATTTAAAGCTCTGAGTGGCACTGCAACTGCGCACGACTTGTTCGTCCCGTCACTTCGTATCATAAAAAAATCACATTATCTTTTACTAACGAAAGCTGTTAATAATTTCCTTTAAACACTAATTAAAGTAATTTGAGCACAAATGTCAACAGGGAATATCAATTTTAAAAGCAATTAAACGAGGCGTGAAACTCAAATTGTTAATGCACATAATTGGTTTAAATTAACGTCACTTATTGCACATTCGCTTGCACGATCCACAATAGGATAAGTTGATGAGTTATTTAGGGGAGTTCGCTATGAATCACTGGAATTAATTTATCATTCTAATGGCTTGGATTGTAATAGTCAGACAGAAACCGAAACCATTAACATGAATCGATAATCTTGAAAGGAATAATAAGGTGATACTTTTAAATAAGATTAATGTATTAACTCATTAAATTATTAAACTGAACTATTGGATATAATGGGAAGTACTGCTTATCATACCGAAATATTTCATACTCTTGATTTAGTAATAATAATTTTATAAGGTAATAACTGCAAAGTGAGTCTTTTCAGGAGAAACGTTTAAAGATTCTATGAACGAAATTAGTCGATAACTTTTTATGCTTAAATAGAAGAGTTATAAAATTTCACATACATATAATATGTTTCTTGTAGTCCATATTATTTTATGAACCTTCATGAGGTGAAAGCGCTTTTGACGTATGATGACATGTAGCTGTATCGTACCAAGTATATAGGGAAAATGTTAAAGTACAGAGCAATAAATACCAGTAAAGTGCTTAGAGGGTAGGGCACGTGTCCCAACAGTACGCGTAGTTCACATTCTTGAGCTCAGTTCGCCATTTTCGCTTTGTATACAATGGTCGTATCAATTATGTCACATTAAACCTCGAAATGTGGGAAAAAAGTGAGTTTTGGCGACAGCGGTTCTGATTCTGTTCTGAGTAATCGGTGCTTAAGGCACTAAGTAGAGCAGGCTTTCATTGTGTTTTTTCTTCATAGTATTGTTTGCTGACGACAAATCCTTGATTTTTAAAACAGACAAATATGACATTAATTATGACCATATTTATGATACCCTCTCTAAGGTAGTTTATTGGTTTAACACTAACAATTTATTGCTTAATGCCAAGAAAACAACATGTGTTAAATTTGAATTACCTAATGTAAAATCGACTACTCCAAGCATAGAAATAAACAGGGAAAAGTTAGACCTTGTTAATATAGCAGTGTTCTTGGAAGTTACCTTATATAGTAAACTTAATGGTTTCCACATATATCTTCACTGGCCAGCAAATTAAGCTCCGCTGCACACGCAGTCCGCAGAATACTTCAGCTCACGGATGTTAGTACTGCTAGACTAGTTTACTTTAGTGTTTTCTATAGTATATTGTCCTACGGGAATCTCATGTGGGGTAAAGCGGCCGATATTTAAACCATATTTGTATTGCAAAAACGAGCGATTCGTTCTGTGTACCCTCTAGGCTCTCGAGTTTCTCTGAGAGAAAAGTTTAAGGAGACTGCTATCATGACTGTGATTTCACAGTGCACTTATTCAAATATTTTATATGCCCGTAAAATTATACATAATTTCAACACGAAAGAAGATATCCATAATATTAACCTTAGAGCTAAGTCCAAACTCATGGTACTACGATTTTGTTTAACCGAGGTAAACGACCCTAATGGGGGAACTGTAAACGTTTTTACAATAAGATTCCGAAGCATATATTAAGATTATAATTTCCTAAGTTTAAAAACTACATTAAAAATATTTTGATCGAAAAATCATATTACAAAATTGAAGACTACGTGCTAGACAAAGATGTATGGGAAGACGACATGGCTCCAGAATCTACACACATTTGATTCAAAGTGTATTAATACCCTAGCATTTAAGTTTATTTGAAAAGAGCAATTCCTAGAGTTTCTTGCTCGTAATTCTCAGGGAAGTCAACGTAGTGAACGAACAGTAGCTTAAATGTGACGTTTTCAAGTGTAAATTTATTTTACTTATGGAATAAACGATTCTTTGACTTTGATGTTCGCGGGTTAAAGCATAATAGAAGATTGTCTAAACTTTCACTAAAATGGAGGATTCCTTACAGTATATTCCTTATTAAATGTTTTTTCGAAGCTGATTTGCATCCTTTTCTTTTACAGGCAACGAAATAACAGATATGAGTGGCGACAACTGGCGAGGACTAGAGAATACTCTCCAGACCCTGATCCTAGCTGAAAACTCTGTAGCCAATCTTCCACTAGATGCGTTTACTGGTCTACCGTTGTTGGAAACATTGGACCTTCGTGGAAACCATCTGGCGATCATCGATAGTGGGGTTTTTAGAGATGGCATGAGCAGGCTTAATAAGGTAATTAAATATTGGATTGGGTTAGAATTATTCTGTTATTTTAATACCTTTAAAATTCACGGTGAAAACGAAGCTCAAGATTGTATTCTAAAACGAAATATCGTCGTATGTTATGAACAATAAAAATTATAATTTTAGAATTAATACGTATTCAATCGTCTTTTTTTGGTGAAAAGAGATGATTTAGTGTGCAAAAAGTAATTATTTTATACTTTTTTCCGTTCATTTTAATAACGGTCTGAACAAAATAAACATTATATAACAACATGTGATGGGAAATACGCTTGAATGATCAACAAACATATCAGTCGGGCGTATAAAGAGGACAATAGGCCATTTTAAACAGTCTGCAAAAAGGTTTCCACTTTGTTCCAGATAATCGGACATATTAATTTATTATTCAAACAATGTTTTCTGCATGACTAGAATCAACTTATTTCTTACCTTTATGTACTTACAGGTCTTGATAGGGCACGTCAACTTGACAAAAGTTTAATTTAAATTCAACTCTATACCGCTCATGATAAGAACAGTGTCAAGACCTATTGCAAAAAGTGACGAAGGGATTAACTAGTAGACGAGAATTATTGTCTTCCCATTTACTATAGTATTGTTTTGCAATTATGACAAGTTCCGCAGTATTGGCGATTATCGTTTAGATCACTTTCTTAGAACGATGTGACCATGTAGGTACCTTATATAGATACAGAAATTTCTGTCCTAAAATTATATATAACAATAATTTTATTATCCTGATTTTCATTCCTATAATCACCATCATCCTATTTAAGAGCCAGGCTCTTGTCGGTGTAGCGTCCTCACCACTCAATCTTGCTACATTTTCGAGAAATGTTCCTGTACTAATGTCATACTAATTTATCTCAATTTTTCATCAATTTTAGCTGCTGCTGAGTGACAATCAGTTGGCGTATATACCTTACGAGGAACTGTCTCCACTTCGTCAATTGCGAGTTCTAGATCTGGCGAATAACATCATCAAACAAGTTCCACCTGTTCACGAGCTTCCTAATGGTATTAAGCTATCTTTGGATTCCTTGAAGTAAGTATTGTGTGTCTTTAAATAATGTTCAAGTAACTAACAACACCGTAATGGCACAAAATTACCGCATAGGACTTTTAACGAAAATTCGTTTTAATTCTAAATTATTTTAGGTTAGTGTTTCAATAAATTCTCCCACTATTAAATAACTACCACAGTACGTTATCTCATGTCTTGTGAATATTTGTTTTTCAGATTAGACAACAATAACATCAGAGCGCTGTTCCCCGGATCCTTCAAGTACTTCAATGTTTTGAATTATACGTCAATGGATGGAAACCCAATGTTCTACATTAGAGTAAGTAACTCTTTACTAGATTTTCTGTAAACCACCACTATATTATGTGCTCCCAGCCGATTTCGGGAAAGGCGCTGCTGAATATTTCTTAGCGGCATTCGTGATCTCGCATGTGGCTTATGTGGCCAATCTTCTGTGTAATACCACTTAGAAATAACCGGTAGATTAATGTCGTTGAATAAAACAGTCGACACGTTTTGTTTTCAAAGTCGCATAATCATTCAGTGATACAAAAAAATTTGTAGACTTTACTAACACTTATTTTATTATAGTCAAAAGACATAACAGCTAATCTTGTATAAACATAGTCCACTTTTAAACGCCTTTTGTTCTTCATATTCCAGGAAGACGCATTCCGCAACGCAAAGATAAAAACTCTTTCTCTCCGAGACTGCAGCCTGACAGACCTGTCACCAGCTGCTTTCGCAGGATTGGAAAACAGTCTACAGAGCCTCGACCTTTCTGAGAATAATTTGACTATTGTTTCCAAATTCATGTTAAATAAGTTGGATCTGTTGCGGTTTTTAAATCTTAAGGAGAATAGGGTAAGTGGCTTATAAAAACCTCTTTTTTAGTTCGCCTGCCATTACGCACTGACCTTCTATGGCCGAGTAATCAGAATTATCTCTGAAGTGAGAAAGGGGTTCGTAGTTCCTCCAGTTATGAACACTCGCCTGTTAGCTGCAAATTACGAAAAGATTATTATTCTGGCGATCAACTTTTTATTCAAGATTACGACACAACGCAGAACTGCCGATCTTAGTTTGTAACCCCCAATGCAAAAAAAAAATCGGTTATAAGTTTGAAGCCTTTGTCTGTCTATCTATACGTCTGTCTGTGGCATCGTAGCTCCCAAACGGATGGACTGATTTAAAGGGGATTTTTTTTATTTGAAGGACATTAATCGAGTTGTTTCGTAGCACATTTGTTCAGCTATTAATCAATTTTTCCCTCAATTAGTATAATAATCTCAGTCTGGAAATGAATACTTATTTTACTTCCTATTGTCCAATCAACTTGAAATTTATTATAACTTGGAAATCCAATGACATTACAATAATATGGTAATGATCTGTTGCTACAAACAAGACAGTGTGCATACTACCCAATTCCTTAACGACTTACTGTAGAATTAACATGTTTGGGCAAATTCGTTTCGACGAATTATTGGCTCACAGATAACTTGATTGACTTTTGGAGTTACATACACTGTATCGGGGTTTTATTTCATTTTAATTTAATAACTTTAACGTTCTATGCTGATATATTAGTCAAAATGCTCCGCATTCGAAGGGGTGGTGCAGTTTTCGCCGTGTAAAACCTCGGTCGGAAAATTCTAAACGGGACAAAAACTCGTCCGATATAACATTACAAATCACTTTACTCTGGCAGCAAGTCATGCCCGGACGGTAGGTATTAATGAGAGCGATGACTGTACAATTATGTAACCGTCTGTGGTTATACCAACTGTATTTTGATCTATGACACGTGATTAAAATTTCCATTGAGTATTTACTAATTGGGAGATCTCTATTAACTGCCTCCGTGGCCGAACGGTTACCATGCCGGACTGCCACGCAGAGGTCCCAGGTTCGATTCCCGGGCCGGGAGAAATGTTTGTATGGCTTACATTTATTTCTCTCGTGAGTTTGGGTGTAATTTGTGGTTGTCTATGTGTGTGTCCATGGCACCCGCGACACAGGGTTTCCCTAGTGCGGGGCTATGTTGAATGTGTGCGTTATTTATTTATTTATTTATTTATTTATTTCGTACCTATGTTTAATAAAGGCCCATGTGATCATACGTACGTATATTCAAAAATTGTTATCAAGATATTTTGCTTCTTCTTTTACGAACCCTCAGTGATGTAGTTCGTCCTTTCTGATTTCCAGATCGACATCAGTCATCTAGTATCAACTACACCATCGGAATACCTCTCGACATCACAGCATCTCACTAACTTCCAGTACAAACTATTCTCTCTAGATTTGAGTGGCGCTTCTTCCATTGAGATGAGTCTTCAGGATGTTAGAAAGTAAGCATTATGATCACCATGAATATAGTTACAGAATCAATTTTGACAGGTGAAAAACATGAGGGGTATATTACAGCACAAAGTGAACCTTTGAAATGTACTTTTGTTATTTTATTTCAAATTTGAACTCATTCAAAGACACTCAATTTTAATATTTGGATAGCCAATACCTCTCACAGACGGTAAAGGAAAACATCGTTACGTGAAACTAGTGAAAGAAGGTTTACAACTCTTGGAAAACGTGCGAAGTTGCAAAACCAAGAAAAACAAAAACTGTCTAAACCCTCTCCTTTGATGAGACCAATGCACAGCGTTGGGACATCTAATGGGTTGACGACGATTTATTTACTACATCAAATTAAATCACTAAAACACTAATTATTTTACAAAAATATTGCTTTACCAATTAAAACTTCCCTATATAATCTTCACAGAATGCGTTCGCTTCGTTCTCTGGCAATCAGCAAATTGATCAAACGCAGCATTAATTCAGACGACTTCCTGGATTTCGGTTTGGAGCTGGAAGACTTGAAGATCTTCGGCAGTACGATCACCAGAATCGAAACAAGTGCCTTCCAGAATGTACGAACTATTAAGACATTGGATTTGTCAGAAAACAGCATTGACTTTATTGATCCGTATGCTTTTGCTGAGGTGAGTACAAAAGAAACCCAACATATTAAAGTCAGTAGTTAAACAAACAGACATTTTTATCGTTAAAATAGTACCTTATTCGCAAAAAGATATCGAAAACTATAGTTAGGTAATACACTTTAAATGATTTTTTCAGCTACATAGTCTTACAACCTTAAATATGGCCAACGGTCTAGCAGACACTGTAAGGATACTACCTTTCGAGCCTCTCAAAGCGTTAATTGAACTTCAATACTTGGACTTGAGCAACAATAAATTGAAGAATGTACCTGACACTTCTTTCCACTTCATGTATAAGTTGAAGACGTTAAATCTGCAAGATAATGAAATTGATCATTTCTCTAAAGGAACTTTACAGGTTGGTAATACATTGCTAGTGCACCTAATGCTTAAATTTAACATGCTAGTTCGCCATGACCACATTTTACCAGTACGGATGAAAGCGCCTAAATCAGTTTTCTAGCAAATACTGTTACTGTTGAAAAAAAAAAATGCTAGTGAGCAACAGGAAATGTTATTTCAAACAACTCGCAAGTTGCTACTTGAGGTGAACGTCAAGTTATTACTTACTTTACTGTAACTTATTAACTTTCCTATAATAAATAAATAAAAAGAAACAGGACTTACTATAAGAGCTAGCTTAAATACACTTCGTAACAATACAATTATTATTTTTAGGGCGACATTCACAGACAACTAGAAAGTATTTCTCTCAACCTAAACCAAATGCGGCAAATTGTCCAACACACATTTGTCGATTTGCGAGAACTGCAAGTGATTTTAATAGAAGATAACCTAATAGACTTCATTCAGAGAAGAGCATTCACTAGTTTGGACAATTTGAAGGTTATAAGGCTTAGAGGGAACAGGATCAACGAGATTAGCGAAGAGGCTTTCCAGAATTTACCTGCTTTGAAAGAGTAAGTACCTATAGATTAATTTATTAATTTGAACCTTACTTTTTAGCAAGCTTGAGCACTGCGGCCACTTTACAGCATCAAACTTTTTTTTATGATACCAAATGACGAAACAAACAAGTCGTGCGCCTGGTGGTAAGCGACACGCCTAACATGTGCAGTGCTACTCAGAGTTTTAAATCGCAAAGATCTTAGGGCACTACCACTGCGCCCGTCACCCTGAGACATAAGTTGACAAATCCCATGTGCCTGTAATTTCACCAGCACCCTTACCCTTCTAAACCGGAACGCAGTAATGCTCACATTACTGCTTGGCGGCAGAAATAGGCAAGGTGGCAGTACTTCCCTGGACCAACTCTTTCACAGGGAGCTCTACTGCTACTCTACATCTATGTCTACTGCGATACTCAATATAAACCACACATTAGTCGTGGAGATACTGCAAAAGAATGCTGACAAGTGGAGTCTAAAAGTCCGCACTCATGCACCAAATGAAGAAGCGCCAACCATGGTAATACAGAGGCGTCCATGCTGGAGCATGGGTTGATGTATGGCGAAAAATGGGCGCGACCGGTGCGTGGCTGTTGGTGGTCGTCGGCCGTGAGAGGAATTGAGAGACCGTTTATCGCTAAAGTTGTGAATGTCACTGTTCCGCTCTTTCCTTTCTTAGTTCAATATGACTGCAAAGAAAAGGTTCATAAAACATTCACTTGTTCTATTTTTTAGGTTGGACATCTCATTTAACCGACTCTACACATTCAAATTCTCGATCTTCGATCAAGTTGGATCCGCTACAGCGTTGAAGGTCAACGTGTCCTACAATGGCATCATCGCACTAACTGACTCCAATGCACCTAGCATTTTCACTGCTAACTTCTATCCGCCTCCAAAAGCTCAAAGTAAGTTTCGATTAGTTTTGTAATCTTTTTGTTTCACACTTTGTATCACTCGTGGAAAATGTATTTGTGTCACTTACATACTTCAAATGAAGTTTTGGAGGTTATATTTTACATTTATTTATTAGACAATAACTTAAAGTGTACAAGTAAGGTCATTGACCTAAAGTACAATAAAAGCTTAAATACGAACTTTAACATAAATCGACTAGGTAAAACACTAGGATTCTGAAAATTTCATCATCCACAACACAAACTACAAGAGTTAGTTATTCCTCAAAAAATATACAAGACGAAAAGAATAGGTACCGTAGCTCTCCAAGAACAATTATTACAACGAGCTCAAGTTCTAAAGTTAATATACGAGATATCAATAGATAAAATAATTATTTTATCATACTCGTAATAACATAATGACAATTGAAAGGTTAAACCTGCGAAGGACACTAAGGTTGAAAGAATCGACAAGCCCTGATGTCGATGGTTGAAAGTGAGTTTTAAGTAATAAAATTCGTGGGTCGTATTAGAAGGTCCTTCCCAAGTAAATTTGTGTGAAAGTTGAACTGTGCCTGTCTAATAGCGGACTTTCTTGATCCCTTTCACCATTCAACAGTTGACATAAATATAAAAAAATATTGAGTTCTTAAGGTTTTCGCGATTATTTCACATTGTATATAACATATATAACTATATTTTCGGATCAAAATCGCGCAATTATTTGTTTTTCAAACAAACTTTTTAAAAAAACAGATACGCGCCATTTATATCCGAAAAAATAGGTCCATTTCCAATATAAAAAATAAACATTTTACTTTTATACAAATTCTCGAGAAACACAAAAAACATTTGAAGCTACCCTATCGTGTCACTTTCTTTCGAATTGTTTGAATAAATTCAGAAGTGACCCACATTCATAGCCCATGACTTATATTTTACATTATGCGGTTTTATCATAAATTCTCTTCTTCTCACTGTTTGCTGCAAATCTGTCTTTCGTTAATTTACTAATTTTATTTTAACCTGTTTATCATAATATTTACTTTATTTTGTCATCTTAGTTTATTTCTCCTGACTTTAGTACTGTTTTTAACCGACTTTGAAAAGAAGGAGGAGGTTCTCAATTCGACTGTATATTTTTTTTGTATGTGTGTTACGCGATAACTCGCATTTGTGAACCGATTTTCATGATTCTTTTTTTGTTGGAAAGAGGGTACCTCCATAGTGGTCACATTTGAAGAAAATCATCCACCTCTAAGGGTGGCTGCTTTTCACGCATGAAGATTCTTTTTTCGCCTAAATTTTATTATAAGGAGCAATTATATATTAATTATTTAATGGTTGATTTTGCTATTCTCCAATTCAAGGCGTTTTTGTCTCTATACTTTGAGTAGTGAGAACCGATTTCTATTATCTCCCGTGTCAAGTCCCGTATCGTCGAACTAGAGGATGAATCCGGGTTTGCGCACTTTCCGGTAACTGATTTCAATAAAACTTGGTATTATATGTAATTCCACGTACTTTTGTCTTCAGTTTTTTTAGTACTCTGTACTGAGATTATCAATATATTTATTTCACTTTTCTCACAATTCATAACTCACACAAGTAAGAAGATGACAGTAATGGAATAAATATTGTTTTCTTGTGCCCGACCAAACATAAGGGACGCAAATATGTTACAGACATATATAATAACATGCTCAGCAGTAATGTGAGCATTACTGCGGTCCGGTTTTGAAGGGTGGGGTTATTGGTAAAATTACAGGCACTTGGAACTTGTCAACTTAATATGTCTCAGGGTGATAGACCCAGTGGCAGTGACCCTCAGATATTTGCGATTTAAAAAACTGAGTAGCACTGCGACTGCTATGGACTGGCGTGTCACTTAATACCAGGCGCACGAATTTTTCGTTTTTGTTTCTTTAATTGTCATACTATATTAGTAATTTACATTTATTGTATTTCATAGCTTGAAGTTATCAGTAAGTCATCTAGTCTTTTTATTTAATTAATTTATTTACTTCATCTTTTCTTTTTGTTCCACTTCATGCACAGGCTTGATTTCAGCCGACATTAGTGTTGAAATTGAACCAGGTGATTGTTATTTTGTCTATTTATTGTAGATGTCGCTTGTCTTAAACTTTTTTAATTTTATTTCTCAGTAATTTTAGTGGAATTCATTCAGTTTCAATTATTTTTTTGCAGGTCTTGGTACAGTGTCGGTCAATATCAGAGTACTGGATTTTTCACACAATAATATTACCTATATTGCGCCATACTACTTTAGGTAAGCTATAAAACTTCGACTTATTGCTAAAAATTTAAGTAAATTGTTAAGTAAGCGACGAGTGCGTGGATAGGCTTACGTTAGTTGTGTTATTTAAGGTGAAAAAAGATACCCAAAAGAGATTAACATGATTTTTCTCCCAAAGGCACGCAGATTTAACTCTATCAGAGTTGTACCTCTCACACAATAAGCTAAGGAATATAACTCGAGAGGTATTCGGATCTATGAGCATGCTGCAATATTTGGATTTATCGCATAACTACATTTTCGACTTGGAATATGACTGTTTCAAGAAAGTTCGAAATTTGCAGGTAAATCTATTGATACCTTTTTAAGCAACAAACGTGGCAGCTACAGCGAACGATACGAATATAGTTTCAGCTGAGCTCACGTCGCATGCATTTTTATGCCCATAACCAATAATGACAGCTGCTAATCCTTGATTGCTAAAAACATCACTTCTCCATTTAACTTTGGTAAAGGTTGAAGTCACTATGGAAGAGAACCCATTATCCACTAAAGCGGCGTAAAGAAAACTGTGTTTCATCAACCACTAATATTCCGTTATTTTGATATCTCCACGCCTAGTCAGCAACCGGTATTTCGTTACTTTTACATCTTTGGACCTAGTCAGTAACCAGTATTTCGTTATTTTGACATCTCCACTCCGCTTGTTTTGTTGAAACACATCCCTTCTCAGCCCAATTTTCGTCGATGTCTTAGTCAAGTCAGATCAAGTCCTGATTTGAGTATTGCAGTGAGCACTGAAAATCATACTCAAATCCTTGCCATTAGGGTCGTATTTCCAGTGCTTGAAATCATACTCAAGACTGCTCAAAATCCTGACTTGAATCCTGCATTGAATAGAGTTCTGGAATACGACCCTGAGAGTGCTACGCGTCACTAAGTACGAAAAGGGCTAGTTGCTTCGTGAGCTGAGCTAAGTTATACTTCCCATCGTTATCCGTAGAAGTCACGTCTCAAGTATTAGCTGTATTTTCGATTCAATATGCTTACTTATTTTTTTAATTATTTTTTCGTCAGTTCCCCTACCTACATGGCGTGGCGCGTTTAAAAAGTTATGTAAGGTTATACCGTTATTTAAGAAAAGCTTAAGTGGATCTTTCAATTCATTTAACTTCATCTCATCTCAATTATGTCACTAATATTATAAATTGGTATGTTATCTAAAGGCCAACAAGATATTTTCTAACCATGAACTCATTCAAATTGGCACTAATATTAACATTTGCATCAAGTTCGTAAAAGATTATCAATTATCTACAGTTTTTTGTTGCTGTACTATTGTCCAAAGCTCAGCTGCGGAATCATTCGATTTATGCGATAAAAATCATTTAATTAATATTGATAATCTCTTTGAAATCTAGTAAAATATAACTTGAAATATTTCTTTAAATCTAAACTGGTAGGTAAAGTTGCTGATATGCAAGATAATAATAAATGTACATATGTTTGAAACAACAGGCTAACAACACCATCATCAGGTATCTTCTATAAAACTGGAATAGCTCCAAAACTTACTGGAAGTAGTACTGTACAAATAAATTTTTATTCTTCTCTCGTGAAGCAGCTATGAAATATCGGGAGAATAATAATAATATAAAATTGATTTAACTCCACATTTTTTGGTTACATTACTCGTATTTCGCATAAAAACAAAATCATATTTCCTAAAGTGACAATATCTGTCTGGGATCTAAACTAGATAAATACATCTGTGTCCTAAACTTCCAAGCGCAAAATTATGGAGTAGTAAGAGATACATGTACCTATTGATAATCTTTATAGAACAAAATTATTAAAGCTCTCCACAACGTAGCCAAAGTTGTCTAACTTGTTTGCCTTCATCTACTCATTCACTGTAATTAAATTTGGTCTAATTTCGCAATTTGTGTATAATTTTTAAGTTTTTGTTCGACATTTTCAGATAATCGATCTGTCACATAATTATTTGATAGAGTTGCCTGTGGAAGTATTCCATGACATGCAGTTCTTGACATCGATCGATTTATCTGACAATCACATCAGAAATCTGGCTGATAATTTTATCCCTTCACCCGCCCTAGAGAGGTATGTACACATAGAACATAGAATATTATGTTACTTTGTGCAGCCAGTTCAATATAGATTTGGTTACTTATTTACTGTGCATACTACAGTATTATATTATGTGTAATCCAATCGTTGTTTAAGTAGTACTTTTACATTTCTTATATTTCAGAACATAATTATATTTCTTATTTTTCTTTATTAAAATTTGTGAACTTCGAACATTGACTGTTGCATACGTTTTCTATAACCTCAAATTAAGAAGATCTTTAACATCAATTTGAATTGTTACTGCTGCGGCTACGGGTCTGTTTTATTAGAGCGTGTTCCACCCAATGCATGATTTATAAAATCGATTTGCTCCTGCTTAAAAGAATAACTAATGTGCACAGATTGGATCTCTCCAACAACGATTTCTCAAGAATACCTACAAACATTTTGTCAAATGCAGCAGCTGCAAACTTGGTGGAACTGGATTTGAGTGGAAACTCCATACCAGCTATATCTATTGCAGATTTTGTACAAAGATTCCGGGTAAGTTGAACTATAGTAGATATTACAAATTCTATATTATGGGATTTCCCTTCTAACAAACACTTTGAAAGTAGTTTTGAGACTACTAACAGCTCGAAGAATGTTTTTTTAATTGTCACATTGTATAAAACAATGGGTTATGTTGTTTGAAAATCTACGTATGTACATTGTATTGATTCCTGTTACCCTTTCTAATATCCCTTTTCGAGTTAACCTTTGCTACTTCGGGAACGTAATCTGAAAAAACGTTTTGACCTTTTTGAGTTGTACTTTTTTATTTGACAAGAATAAGATCTTATCAGTTTTACAGAATGATAACAATGTGACATTTGGGATTCCAAATTCATAAATTTGGGAAACTTATAAAAGACACATTCGAGAAATTATTCTTAAAATGGACATAAATAAAAAAGTGCACACCTATTCTGACAATTTCTTTCTTCCAAATTATACACTTAATAATTTCAATTGATCTGAATTAAATGCAAGATTATGAAAATTGAATGGTATATAATAAACCCTATTGGCTCACGCATAATGCAGCTTGCCTTCGACGCATGTATGTCGTGGTTGTAGTTTCATCTTGTATTTATTTCAACAAATAGCCAGTTGGTTGGGAAAAGGAGTAAATTTAATAAATAAATCCCATTATTAATAGATATGTTTTTGGAGTGCTTCTAATACGTACTCCATAATGACCAAGGTATCTTTCAGAATGTTTATAGTTTTCATGAACAAGTTTATAAACTCTATAAAGTGATGAATACTTGTTGAAGCACCCATTTACGCCTTTGCCTAACAGTACACTGTGTAAGTCGGTTTACTAACTCGAAGTAGCGCGTAGTTGCAGCCAGTGTGTGCGTAGCTTGGCTAACGTTTCGTCCTCCCCTGCATGTGTTGCCAGAACCCCGAGCAAGGCGAATACTGGCCCGAAGAACCGGACTACAACGATGAGTACATGTACCACACGGCTAGGCGAGATCACACCAGAGTTTTCCATCAAAAAAAGCAATACCCGCAGAATATTCTATTCAAGGTAGATTATAGATTGGTGCATCTATTGGTCACATTCACGTTTCTTTGATTGCTGCACCTCATGGGTTTTGGTTCACCATTATTATGTTTATTACTCATCAGTACGTACAATACTGCGGTATTGTATATCACACAAATTCAAATATTTTACCATCCTTCAAATACTCTCCCAATAGCATTCGTATTATTTTCACCCAGGCATAGTTAATTCAAGCCAAATGATTTTTAGATATCATCAATCATTTTAATACACGTGCTTTGTTATCGTCTTAATACACTGTTTAATTAATAACAAATACACTGATTAGTAATATGGAACAATTACGAATCACTGATGCTGGTCAATTTGACTCAACACTTGTGTCAATAACACTAAAATCTCTGCCTTAAATCGTACATTATTCTAACAACATGTTTGATTTCAGTCTCTTGCTTGGTTGGATCTTTCGAACAATCATCTAGTGCGTATAGAAGGCGGTACTTTCGCAGCGTTGCCTAAGCTGCGTTGGTTGGATTTAAGCAATAACTCTCCTTTCAACTCTGGTGAACGCGGTAGTCAAGTCTTCAAAGGGCTAGAAAGGAAGCTTTCCCATTTAGGTTTGAGAAATGTCAGCTTGATACACGTAAGTATTAGTAACACCTTTAAAAATCCAAATGCTGAAAATTAAGAAAGCTTTCTAAAATACTGACAGTTAATTTTTTAATAGGTTAGATCATAATTATTCTGATGCTTGTTGTAAGCCCTAATGTACCGAGAATTTATTCAAATTTCTAGTTATAACGATTTGTATGTGTTATAACCATTTTTGAAATCAGTATTTCTATGACACTATCGTCAGCAGGTATTTTATGTATCTTTTTGTTTCTTGTGCAGATTCCTTCAATGCCCCTGCCAAAGCTGAAGAGTCTTGATTTATCTTTCAACAACCTGCCAACAATACCTCCAGATTCGACTGCCAATTTAACTCGGCTTCGAGCATTAGATCTTTCTTACAACGACTTGACAGCTGTCCCTGTTGTAAGTATCATCATTTTTATCTATCAAGTCTCGTCACACCGTCACCGTCTCGTCTCGTCTTACTATTTTAATGTTTTTATATCTCAGGCAACCCATTCCCTCAATGATCTTCGTTGGCTGTCACTCTCCGGCAACCCTATAACAGCAATGATGAATACCAGCTTTTACGGAGTATCACCTCGATTAGAATACCTTGATGTGACTAGGTTGCGAACACGAATACTTGAGGTACGTTCTTGATATATCAATAACAGTTAAGGAATCAAAAACTGTTCTTGTGCAAGGAGTTCAATTTTAGTTCACCTTTACTTGTATTTCAGCACGGTGCTTTCGCAAAAATGTACGCCCTCAGGACACTAAAACTCTCTGTATACGTCAATGTTAACTACTTTCATCTACCTAGCATGTTAAACCATAACGCTGCACTGAAGAACTTATTGGTAGAAATGGACTACGGCGGCGTGGAGTTTGGCAAAGAAATGAACAGTGGATCTCTACCGTGCAAATTAAATAATATTACGATAACTGGAAGACATTTGAAATATCTATCTCCTTATTTACTTCTTGTAAGTATGAAGTGCATGACAAGTCTAAAGCTTTCCATACATCTTTTTGCTACTGTATCATGAATTTGAGATCGAGAGTAACCTTCTTCGCTTTTTAGGGTGTTCATTCTAAAGAACTTCGTCTCACAGTAGTGAACACAAGCATTGAAGAGATAGCAAGTGAAGTATTTTGGAGACCAGGACGCGTCAGGAACTTGACTCTTGATCTAAGATGGAACTATATCACTAAAGTTCTTAACCCAGGACAGAATCAGTGGCCTGGAGTACCCAATACTGTATTCTTGCACGACATTTTAGTTGCTGGCAATCCTTTAGTCTGTGATTGTGGAATCGGGTATGTATCATCATTACTAGTTAGATATTATTTCAGAGATAACAAAAACTTTTGACATATCTAACTGAATTTGTCGGAAAGAATTCTGTAAGTTAATCTATCAACATTTTGAGATATTGCAAATTATATATTTATGGCTTTATATCTTCACAACATTTTTTTAAATTGATCGTGACCTAAATTACAGCCAAACAAGTGACTTACTGCACTCTTTCCTGTGCGAATTTCAATTAATCGATAATAACAACTTTAAATTATACCCACCAAAATTTGAAATTGTTTTAATGGAGCATTTGATTGGGAACGTTGTTGTTGAAAAGTATTAAATGATGTTGTTTACTCTAAAACTTTCTATAATTATTAATACATTTGTTACTTGACATTGCAGATGGATCGAAGCTTGGGATAGAGAAAGAAGACAGTATCTGTGTGAAAGTCCTTCTAAGTGTGTCGCCACCAGAGATGATGTCAGATTTGCTACGTGCCCCTACTACGACAATAGAAGTTTAAGTGATGTAAGCATAATTTTTTTTATATGTACTTGTTACCTTATTTCTTGTAAAAAAGTCAACCATTTTTCAGTGTTTTGATTGGTAGATGAAGTATTTGGATTCATCTCGAAATTTGTTGAAAATACTTATGTAATTTATTTTTTCAGGTATTTGCAAGAGATTTGGACTGTAGTTGGAGCAGAGGTTTCCTAAGTGCACCCAACATTCTCATCATCATGGGGATGTCAATACTAACAGTGCTATATATTTGAGGGTTGTTTTGGCTATTAGGAGTTTATGAAGAATTCTATTTGATACTCTCCAGAGTGTATCAGTTCTAACTTCGGATTTACCAACCTTCCAAAAGGCTTTAAAAACTATTTTAAGTCTTATGGGACGGTGATCCAGATGCGAGTGAGATTTGTATTTTATGAAAAGAATTTTCATATACTGCACCTGTTTATATGGCCTACAAAACTACTTGAATCTTGGAGGTGATCCTATATAGCCAAATCTTAGGTAGTGTTAGTTGTACGGGACGAAATCCAGGAGCTATTGAGTGGACATTTGAAATACAAAACTCAACTGACTGGCGTGTTTTAAGATAAAATTGTAGCCTACTAAATTGTGATTTATTATTTAAAAAGGAGAAGTGTGATCTCAAGGTATTAAATCTTTGAAAGTTGTTACCATAGAATCTTTTGACTCTTAGTGCACATGTTTGTTTCCCTGGTTTTGGATGATAGTTATAAGGTTTTATTTTGACGATTTTACGCATTTTGTGCACTGCCTTGCAAATCGAGATTTTTAATCCAATTATTTTAAGAACATTTTTAGAATCACATGTGTCTGCCAGTTGCTCCAAAGTGGATTTCTACGTATTCCTAAGATAAGAAGAAAAAAATAATGGCTTCAACTACGACCAGAGACCCGCAAATGAGCAAAAGGCAAACCCGTGTTACTTCTGAGAGGGCCCTAACTAACTTCATGGTGCGAATATTAAGTCATGCATTGTTTGTGGAAGTGCACTTAATGTGTTTTAGATTGCATTTACGTCGGTTTTATGGTAGATAAGTTGAACGAAAGCAATGACTTAATTATGATCGTCAGTAGACTGCATTCGCTCGAATGATATTATGTGTTCGTCCATTGTTAAGATTAATATAATTTATAGATGTATTCGTTTGTCTATTAAGAAATATTAGTCGTAGTATTATAAAAGTTATTTTCAACATTATCCTTATAATACTCTTCATCTGTTTCTTTTTATGAGTCCTTCATTGCGATTGTACCGTTATTTGTAGAAAATTTGTCCAAAGTTTTATCTATAGATGTTTCCAAAATATGTACAAATAATTCAGTGTCTTTAATGCAATTGCCTATAAACATACTTCCTTCGACAGAAGCTTAACTAGCAATTTACGCTCTTCTAATTGTTTTAGCTGTTCAAATTCTATCAGGTTAAATCGTTATTATAAAAAAGTAAACATATTTTATTACATATTATGTATAAATGTCTGTAGTTATTATAATAACGCATGCTGTATATTAAACAAGTGACATACGATATTATTCGGGGATAAGTAGAGTTTTATCGACTGAATTTAAATGTTTCAGACCTACCTATCGCTCTATATGTGTAATTTTAAGGAAGTTGTTCATATTCTAGACTGTATGGTGTCCAATGTGGTTTTTTTTTCTTTTTACTTGATGTGCTTTTATTTGTGCTTTGAGTACAAACCAGTATTTCAGAAATACATATTTAAGTTACGTATTGGGATTTATAAGCATACTAGGTGTTTTTGATTCAGTTACACTGCATGGTTTTAATTTATCTATACTTACAAAGTTACTAAGTTTTCTTTAAGTATAAGGATAATTCAGAAAGAGTGCAGTAACAACCCGTAAGCGATTTTTTTGTGATTTTATTATAAACAATATGCACTTTTTTAAATTAAGAACGTTGAGCTGCACCGTATTTGATATCACCGCGGACTAAATGAGTTGATGTCATTAAAGAGAACTTAGTAACTTGTGGCTTCCTGAAATTAAGCTTATTTACATAAAAAGAATAGAATTCAATTTGAATACCTCTTATTCAGTGGTCCAGTTCGAACGTGGTTGTCAGGCCTATAAGTATTTTGTTTTCAATGCCATTTCATTCCGACTGGTGCGAAAAGTTGTATGAATAAATCTTACATTTTCAATGCACCAAAGAGGTTAGGCCAAGTTCCTATAAGACGAGACGTGCGAAAATCTTGTACCATCTTGGTTTTTAAGATTTTGGAATAATTTTTTTGGGAATTTTCAAGTTTATGGAATGTTTTCAGCCTAAATAAAAAAGTGTATAATTAATATAACTATTTCGTAACACACGAAACATTCCAAATTAGTATGTATTTATATAATGCAAGTTATAAAACGGAATGGTATTGAACACAAAAGACGGGATAATAATTGATATATTTTGTGATATACATACATATATAACTCTAAACCTTCTATTTTTGATAAAGCCTTCTGTGGCTAACGGGAATTGTGTAGCTGAATTTATCAAACTGTCGCTTTTAACATAGCTATGAAGATTATTGTCAATTGTCTATAATCGGGTTTTAGATATTGATATAAGCGAAACTATTTAAATATGGAATGCTTATACAGAAATCGAGTTTTATGTGTAACAGTTTATGTGGGTACTCGGTAGTGTATCAGCCAAGTTTAGCACAGGAATACTATCAAGTTATACTTCCCACCACCACAGATAATATTTTGTTTACATAATACTTATTTCTGTCGATAAATATTGTTGTAATTTAGTGTTCGACAAAGCTTAACTGAGTGCACGTATCCTACTTATTGTATCACAGGTTAAATAGACAATTACTCAAATATCTTAAGAATATAACGACACCTATTATAGTGTAATAAAACAAGTATGGTAACTTCATACAAACGTAACAGCGCGGTTTCTATGGGTGCGCGTCCGCCGAGTTGTTGTGTATGGACGCACACACTCACATAATTTCGTGACGCACTCGCGTTGTATGGCGCTGGTCGTCACACGGGCCTTTAAATATTATGCGAATGAGCTTACCATACTCATCTCATTATACTATACCAATATCTTCTGAAACTCACACAAATCTTTAGTTTCTTTAAGTTGCTCAATTTTATCTACTACTTACTCTAGTATATATTTTTCGTAATAAAAATTAAACTTCCTCTGCAAGGTTCCCATGTGATAGAATAGCTAGTGCCAATTGACATAGTGGTAGATATAAAGCAATAATTTGTGTTTGTACAATAAAAAATACCATACATACATACATACATGACTTTAAAATTATAGAGCAACTCAAACTGCCTAATATTAATTAAAAATAATTTAAGCGACAATTGGCATTACAACAGTTTGAAAAATTAAAAAATCTCAATATATTTGTATACAAAAATGTATGTAGTGGAAATATAAATACCTATATTTATATACTTTTATTATTTTTTTGTTTTCATTGGACTGTAATTTAATTTTAACTAAATGTAAATGAACACATTTGTTTCTTTTTTATACTTACTAAAATCATTCCTTTACCCTAAATATTAATTTGTACAACTCAATAAATAAGTTTTGTCGTTTAAAAATTAACTTCATTGAGAAAACTGCAATGTTAAAATTATAGAAATACCTAGAACCAAAATTTGATTATGCTGTAATTATAAGTTAAAATCAAAGAAACATAGATTATATGAGAATATGTTGCCATTTCAGTGAATTTTGTACTTTATGATAAATTAATTATTTTATTTCTTTTAAGGGTTAGTAGGACAAGGGAAAGTTCTGTCTTCACTATTTAATGAGTCTAAATCTTAAAAATAGTGTGAAAATAAATAATAAAATTGAATTATTAGCGTATATCAATAAATTATTGAGTAATGAAATATGTAGTTTTCTTGCTGACGAAAACCTCGCCTCTTCACTTCCAGTTTCCGGTTTGATGCAATGTTAGGCCAGTCCCTAATATACACGATTAATTCATTCTTCCATAATCTTTCTTGACCTGTTGCGCCGCACTCAAAGACAAGCATAGTTCTTCTTCTTATCGTGTCGATACTTCTTTTATTTTAGGTTAATATTGACCCTGAATAGTACGTTACTGCCTTGACTCCGCTGAGATCTTCCCACGTTCAGGATAGTAGGACACAAGGGGCACAACAGTAAGTGCTGCGTGGATTGTATTGGGGCACCGCAGTCACATTGTGTTAGACTAGCTTCCCTGAAACCCATTTACACATCGTATCTCTGCAGCGTCCTACCTGAGTGCGGAGTCGATTTTAGGACTTCCGCACGAGCCACCGCAGATTGCAATCTCGTGGTAGTTGCTCTTGAAGTATTTAAACCGTTTATTTCCACACATTGATTACATAACAAAACTAAGCTTAAAAGATTACTTATGAATGGAAAAATAAATTAAATTCATATATACATTAAATTAATTGTGTGTGGGAGACAGTCTCAGCATTTACTGAGCGGTGGAAGTCGCTCAGCATTGGTTTTCAGCCTGCCCCCGATCTTTGCAAACATATTTTGTAATAGCGCTTGCTTCGCAAACTTAGTGCTTAGTAACATTATAAAGCTAAATCTGAATAATTTGATAAATAATTCCATTCAGTTAAATGTAATAAATAATCTCTGTTTAAACTTCATTATACATTTTTACATCATTGCAGTTTTTTCCGTTTCCACAGTGCATGGTCACTCGTAACCTTTATGGTGCGCTGGAAACTTTTATGGCTTTTGAGGCGAGCTAGAGGAATTTGGTGGCCATATAAAAACTGTCACTCTCTTGTTTACGCTTCTTAGCGTAGCATTCTACATCCCGACTGCATTACCTGCTAGAAGGGAAAACCATATTGAGGGCAGTTGGCTTGAGACAGCCGGTGAGATAGCCGATGTTGCGAAAAGGACAGTCAAACTGAAATAAAGCTGGCTGTACACGCCTGCCACATACACCCACGACGATGATCTCACAAAGCTACTTAGTTAGCAGGTCACCCATTCACATGTGCGGCTCTTTTACCTAAGTAACGATTAACTTTTATTTAGCCAGACCACATTACACTTATGTCCAAGTGTATACAGGGCGACAGGTTGAACAAGATAAATATTTAAAGAAGCAAACGAATAACTGATATCTAATCCGATTATGTAAAAAGAGTCGCCCCTAAACATGAGAAAAAAATTCGTGCCATTTTACTAATATTATCACACTCTTTATTTGGGCTACTCTATGAAACAGAACAGTTGAGAGGTAAGAAATTGAACTCATGTCAAGCTTCCTACTATTAAGAATAATTAAATTTTCCCTTCATTTAAAACGTGCGCACAGGCCGGTAAGGGTAACGGGCGCTCGTTGCATGTTCGATCTTACGCAGAGTATTACAAAATGTTAGAAAAATATTTAAAATAATACAAGGTAGAGTTTTTTTACGTATTCGGTGTGAATATCAACTACACATTCGCCTCTTCAAATGTTTATCTTGTTCAACCTGTAACCCTGTATACGTGCTTTAAATAAATTTCTACAGACCACAAACTAATAGGGACGCTAGAAGTAAACAGGATCGTAAAAACACGAGGCAAGTAAATTGAGTGACACCCCGTGGCGATAGAAATTGAGTTGACTTGAATGACATGAAGGCCTTTGAGATGATGAGATGTCACTATACGTGGAGGTCAGTGGGAGATTAGAGAGGGTTACAAGTATATTAAATAAACATAAGCGGGGTCACCAGACGTAATGTACACGAATTTTACATCGGATTACAACTTTTCTACCATTAATCAATTATAACCGTCTGGCAGCCCTGTGACTAAGCAGATATACATTTTGAGCGTGATAAAATAGTGATCCTTCCCCTTCGAGGACACCAGTGTACAATGGATTAATTGAGTTTATATTATATATCTACTTTATATTATATATGTTCCACGGTCTTGATGCCGATCTACTCCCTGATGTTACGAAGCCATGACATTTTCCTTCTTCCAATCTTCCGCTTCCCAGCTACTTTGACCATCATTATAGTGTGATATCTGTCATGTCACACAGTACATGACCCAAATAGGCAATATTTCGCTGCTTAACAGTGCGTACCAACTCCATCTTCTTGGACATATGAAAGCTCTCTTATTTTGAGGTTCTCCTCAAAAGAAGAGAGCTTTAATAAAGATAAAAGCTTTCTAGCTTAAAGATAAAAAGCTAGAAAGCTTTTTATCTTTTAGCTTTCTAGCTTTTTATCTTTATTTAGCTAAAATAATGGGTTTGTTTCCTCGTTATAATTATGGATTAAAAAGATCCAAGATCCAGTTCATTCTTTAGACATTTCCTCCAGCAGCACAATAACCCCAATTTTCCGATATTACAAAAAACGTTCTAAATTGACTGTCTTTGATCAAAAAGGAAAACAGGGCAAGAAAAGGCTATTTTTGTTGTAGCGGAAAATGAATTCCATAAATAGATATCAAAGCCGACCCTTAAGGTGAGTTACCGGAAGAGAAGTGAAAAAACGGTAATGTGTCAAAAACTCGACTTTTTTCCGAAATAACTTTTGTTCGAATTTTCATTACACCAAACACCGAATTATAACGAAACCGTTGTTCTTCCAGGATGTGTTGGATGTTTATCGTAAAGACACGAGTAGTTTCGGTTAGGTTAGGTTAAGTAAGGTTCAAAAGAAAAACATTTTCCTCTCAAAATTACTTTCGTGGTTATGAAAATTCGAGCTAACGTTATTTCTGGAAGACGTCATTTTGGACTACTGACAGATAACCGAAAAAACTGTTCTGCTAAATCAAATGGTTTAAGTGTTTACTATTATATAACGGTCTTACAAAAAATATACGATGCACGTAAAGATATTGTTTAAAGAATGTGATAATTTGTTACACGATAGGATGTACTTTATTCGATCATATAAAATCATGAAAACAGACTAAAATAAAATGGATGAATTAATGAAATACTCTTTATTGCACATAAAATTACAGTTAAAAAACCATACAGTCACTTAAGAATAGAGATAGTAAGATAATGTGCAACAGGCGGCCTTATTGCTATGAAGCCATTTCTTCCATAATAATTATTAATAAACATGAGTATATGAATACGTAGATAGAAATAGTCATACAAATATTATTAATACTCCGCCTGTTCTTATTTTATTCATATTAACTAAATCCCACAATTCTTATGAAGATTTTTAAAATAATTCGGTAACTTTTGTGCCTATAAACAACAGATACAAAAGAATCGAAATTGTATTCATCGATGTAACTACTAACTGCAGCTGTTCTGTTTTCCAAGGCTGTTATCAGCGTATATTATACTATTTGGTCGTCTCAGGTATCGCTGTAGTGATGTTGCCGTAGAGGCGGGCCTACGCAAATTACAAACCATCAATTGGCGAGAGACGACACAGGCCCTGTACTGTCGTTCTATGTTCGAAACAACTACTGTCAAATAAGCAATACATGATGCGAATGAAGCTTCATACTTGACAGTGTCTTTTAAGGGTCGAAGAAAGTTTTCGGGTCGCTGCGCCAGCGAAGTAAATAAAAATTAAAACAAAAAAATGTAGAATAATATAAATTACGTATTTAATGTGTAATAAATAAATATGAATGATTCCATTCGTTGTTTATAAAAAAAATGTTTTAGCCTTTTTTGCATGAATTAAGCTTAAAACAAGAAAAAAATCGTAAAACAATCTTATCATACAAATTTAAGGTTTGTCAACAAAAAATTACATCAAAGGGTAATTACCTACATTAAAATTCTCTCAAGACCTGATTTCCATAACCAAATTAATTAACAAAAATTGTCATAAGAATTATGGGACGTGAAAGCGACCCTTACCGTACCTTCTAAAATCTAGCCTCGAAATAAAACACCACGCCTTAGTAAGGCGGCCTTACGAGCTGCGTGAATGACTATCAGAAGTGGTAGAAGTATCTAACTGCAGCTGACTATATCCAATTCAAGGTCTTTACTTTTGTTTATATTTTGAATAATAGTCGATCATTGCACCGCCGTTTGTACTAAAAAGTAACAATGCCTATATTCAATAGGCACCTGATTCCAAGTAAAGTTTAATGGGCGAACCGTGTCGATTCCGCCAAGTGCTTCGAGCAGGAAATAAATACGAATTTTCTTACACAAAACGGATTCAATGAAACATCTCAGATCTTTTTTTTATGGTATAAAATGATAGAAGGAATAATGTAAATTTTAAAAAATATTACATAATAATAAATTTTTATGTAATATTCTGATTGAAAACCATAATTTATAGTAATTTTTAACTGACTTTAAAAAAGGAGGAGGTTCTCAATTACACTGTAAGGTTTTGTATATATGTTACGCGATAACTATTTGTGAACCGATTATGATAATTCTTCTTTTATTGAAAAGAAAATATTCCACCTCTAAACGTGGCAAGTTAGGGATTGAATGACTTTTGAGGTCGGTTTTTTAGCGCTCTGTACTGAGATTATTTTTGAGAATATTTGTCCGCCATTATTGGTAGAGTTTTCGTAATACCATATTGACTGTACACTAAATTGTTTGACATCGAAAAATCGCACAAATAAACATTATCATTTAATTTTTCATAATCCGTCCTTTTTCACTCCGAACGTTGCTCTCTATAATAGTAAGTAGTCTTGGCGTTGTAAAAGATTTATTAACGGTCACCGTCGTCGACCTGACATTGTTTTGTAATATTATTATCAAGCGACGGGACGAACAAGTCGTGCGCCTTGGTGGTAAGCGACAAGTCTTTCCACGACATTTGTAATGTCATACAGAGCTTTATATCCCTAACAATTGAGGGGCTGAGGCATAAGTTAACAAGTCCCATGTGACTGTCATTTCACCAGCACCCCTACCCTTCAAAACTGAAACGCAGTAATGCGGCAGAAATATGTAATGTGGCAGTACTTCCCTGGACGAACTCTATTACTACTAAATTACTGCGATAAAAATTATAAAAAAGGTATGAAATAAGATTAAACAGAAATGAGGTAAATATATTTCCGTGTATTATAGAGATGTATTTCTTTCAATGATAGAAAAAAAATAAAGTTACTTGGTTCTAAGTTTTGTAATAAAAATTTTAATTGATTTATTTTACCTACATCGAACTTACTTTCAACAAAATTAACTTAATAGGTTTTAATTTTTTTTATTATAATGGTACAGATAACAGGTCAAAATACTATTTTAAAACAATACAAGGGTAAAATATTAGTTTATCTGGATTCCAATGTCAACTGTACACAGCATTCAGAAACAAGAAAATATGAATTATGTGATTTTATAAACGGAAAAAAAGAAAGCAACAAAAAAACAAAAATTACCTGTTTTTAAATTAAAACGAAAATATAGAAGTATACATATCCATCTTAAAATACTAACAGCCTTAATCGGGGACGGTAATTCTACAAACTTACTCTTGCGTATTTGCGCATTAACTATGTTCACACGGGGATGAGAAGCAGATCCCAAACACACAAACATAAAATACAGCCTCTATTACGCCTCGACCAGTTTCGAAAGACATTAGGCAAATCTATTACAATGTCTACTAGTGTACACTATCATGGGTGTGAGAGAGGTCTAAGAGCCTGGTCACTTAATCTTGGTCATGTCCACTCCCTTAATACACGTTGGCTGTCGGTGAAAGGATATTTAATGAGGTACAATTATAAACGTACTTCGTCACTGACGCGTTAGTGCTACTGAAAGAAACTGGAATGTATTATTTTCAGGTAAATACTGTGGGATATTATCATGAAGAGAATATCATTATTTAATATTCAATTACACTCGAAACCTGAAACATTATTTAATATTTCGCGATAATTTATTCGAATACTTAAATAGTAAAAACAGCTACCGAAATTAGGTAGAGAAAACTCACCAAAAAACTTTTCCCGAATGCCCGAAGGTAGATTTCTAACTCCTTATTTACTTAGGAACTTTTATAAAATGTACAATGTCTCTCTTCGAATGTCACTTTCTGTTACTCGTACCGAACACGTTACTGTCACAAGTGATATACATATTCCACTACTCCGCATAGCTTGAGATAGAAGTTTTAAGAAGGTAGCTGTAAAGGTACCTCTCTGAGTGAAGAAATAAATTTCTCACAGATGGCGCTACGGCAAAAAGTCGTTAAAAACCAAAAATAAGGATCTACAACGAACATTTAGAAAAATTCGTAAGGTTCTGGTTCGTCCGGTGGCTAAATTGGCAGAACATCTTAATTGGCTTTAAACAGGCTTAATTGGAAAAAATTTCGAGCAGCCGCCGCGCGGCGACCGCCCAGTTACCACGCCTTCATGGACATTAATGGCGAATCTGAATTCTATTTACTAGGCAACAACATTTAAGTTCCTCTGAATAATACAACCGCGCGGCTCCCGCGTGCCCGGGACGCTCATTTAAAGTAAGCCGAAAAACCTAAATAAATAGTGCGTATTTTGCCACAACAGTCGCGCTCAACTCACACTGGCGCATAATCGAAGCGTCGCGTCGCGTCCTGTTTTTCAACTATAACGCATGGTGACGCAAGCGCGATTTAGCTCGGCTTTAACCAATCGTCGCGCGATTCCATATTTGCATAACACAAATTTGTACCTTAATAATGAGAAAATAGAGATGAATGTGCTGTTGGCGAAAAACATGACGCGTCGCGACGCTTCGACTCTGCACCAGTGTGAGTTGATCCTTAGACGCACGCGGTCGCTGTGCGGCGGCAACGCGAACTCCGCTCGGCGACGGCGCGGGGTGACCGCGATGAAATTTGTGTCGAATAAACATTTATTTATTATTATTTATTTATTTATGCCCTGCTGATCTTAGTGTTTCGATCTTTATTACAATAAACAAGTGGATTAAATTCACAAAAAAAATTAATATCACGATTTAAATTAACATTCTTGCACTAGCGTCCCAGTACATTTATGATAATGTACCTATTAAGAATCATGCGATTGTGGAATTTTTTGCAGGTCATGGTGATTTTGTTAATAGCTCTCACCCGCTTTAATGCTGGAATTAATTGGGTCGAAATCTGACTATACAAGATGATTTGTAGAATTATGATGAAGTCATTAAACCCCATCAAGTGAACAATAGACGAGCCAAACCTCCTTCAAGGAGAGGTGTGCCTAGATGAGTCCCTATATAGAGTTGTAAAGATAATACATACTTGTAATAAACAAGTAGTTTTACCCTTCCTTTTTTTTAACCCATTCTCCACTTACCCATATCTAACAACACATAAGCCGCATTCTAAGCCCGACCCCACCGTAAGGTATAGGGCTCGTACATACCTACAATAAGTGAAGTGTACTCTAGAAGTGAAAGTTTTTTCGAGCATGAAGGTTTTTTTCGAAGATTTCCAATACTGTCGCTATCTTTGCTGGTCAATTTTTTTTTTCATTATACCAAGTGACGGAACCGACACCTGTAGATTTTTTTAAATTTGAGTAACTTTTTGTACTATTTATTATTTATTACCTCTAACCTTATTGACTTACAATTATATGGACGTCGGGTCCGCCCTAAAAAGTGTCCGCACTTGTAAGGCGCTAAAATCGTATACAGAGCGCGACACTCCGCTTTAGTCTTCATTTGTTCTACTGACAGCGCGATACTGCAATGACATTACAATTTAAATTTGGAATAGGTTGACTTGGGACATTTTTTTCGTGGTTTTTGCATTAGACCCGTCGTCCATTTATTTGTAAGTCAATGTCTAACCTACATAGTATTTAATTTATTTTTGTAAGTTTACTAACACCATTAGACCTTAAAAAATGTAGTTGTCTGATTAAATAATTATATTATTATTATTATAACAGTTGAAGTTGTGCCACTCAGAACTGCCACTGCGCCTGTCGCGTTCAGACTTAAGTTATAAAGTTCCATGACTGTGCCTGCAATTTCACCATCACCCACCCTTTAAAACCGAAGCGCAACAATACTTACATTACTGCTTGGCGGCAGAAATAGGTAAGGCGGCAGTACTTCCCTGGACGAACTCTTTCACGAGGAGCTGTACTGCTACTGAAAATAGTATTGCCACATAACACGCCACCAATATTTCAATGTTATTGATCCGGTTAGTATGTGATCGACAACGAATCTATCGATAATAAAAATTCATGACAACACTAATTTACGGTTGAATAGTTTTCTCACAACTGAAGTGTATAACTAACCTGAACTACATTCTTACAGTACAACTATTTTGTTAATACCGATCTTTTTATTTTGATTATCGTCGGATTTCTATCACCTGCCCTCTGCACTTAGCGCAGAACAAACGCACTCAATCGACTTGAATTATAGTGACGGTTCGTAGTATTGGCACTGGATGAGGAGGTCTCGGGTTCGATTCTCGACAGGATCAATTTGGGATATGAATTTTTCTAAATTGATTCTGTGCTCAGGGAAGTGCCTCAAAGTGAATTCCGTTGTTCTGGTACTCATAGTACAGCCTCCTCAATTCTACTCCACACCATGTATCTGGTCATGAACCTGACTTGAACTGTCTCCTTGGAGAGAAAGGCAATAGCGCCTAAATTTTTAAATAGTTTAAAATGCATAAATAATACTTGCTTTTAGTTTTTTAACAGGCATTTTTTGCAAGTCAAGCGTGCATAAAACCTAGCTCTATTATTGAACAAATTAGACCCATTATGTGGGTCCCGCCCCACTTAGCGTGGGATAAGGAAGAAGAAGACCCATTATTTTCCTGAAACACTGGGACTTATTCCATTGTTAGAGACCACGCAATCGTCGTGGTCAGAGATGGGCAAGTGCCCCGGCTTTAACCCGGCGCTTTGTTTAAGGTTTAAATCGGGTTGAAAAATCGCTCAAAATCGAGGGCAAAAACTATTTACAACCAAACATTTGTTGTAAGTCGAGTTTTGTTCAAATTTAACGATATTAATATTACAAAATATTTACTGCTTCCTGATCTAGACGATTCGATTTGCCTTTCTATTACGATTCGTTTGAAAATCTCCCTGAAATAAATCGATACAAAAAATATTTAGATCATACGCACTTGAATCGATCTTCATAAAAACCGAATCATAATGTGCAGGATGCACATAATGAGAATCCATAGAATTGCAAAGTGAGAATTCCCTGGACGCCAAGCCTATATAGTGACATTATATGAATTTCCATCCAATATTAATTCTATTCTGCTAAGTCAAAGAAGAACATAACTGAACATAAAATGCAATTATGCATCCATACTTCACTAGAATATACATATAACACATATATCTTAATACTTATTTATTAATTTCAATTGAAAATTAAAGGGTTTGATTGACGCTTTAAAGCGTCCGTCACGAAGTACATTCGGCAACTGACTAACAAAGGCAAAGAAGACGGGACAATCTGGGCCAAAATGTAACATAACATTTTATTTTCATTGGAATTACACGTACGTGAACCGAAACTATTTCAATAAAATTTATTGAAATCGGTTAAAGTGGGCGAAATTTCAATAAACCATATTCATCCCCAAATTTGTCACTCTTAGAGGTGGAATATTTTTTTCACATCTAAATGGGATCACTACCGAGGTAGCCCTTTCCAACAAAAAAGGATCATCGATATCGGTTTACAAATATTGAAATGATCGCGTAACGAACATAAAAAAACAGACGAATTGAGAACCTCCTCCTTTTTGAAGTCGGTTAAAAAGTGATCATCGTGAAGGACAACGTCAAGTCACACTTTACAGTTCATTGCAGAAATACACTGCGGAGAGTGAATGCAAGAATTTTCCAATTTAGTTCCACACTCATCATTCCCCTTCGGTCTACGAGACGGTCCGGAACATTCAATCTTTATGTCATTGATTTACCCATTCGAACAAAGCTTTTTGGTTTCATCCTTCTTTTTTATTTATTTGAGTCAACAAACAGTAGACACAAGAAAAATTTAAAACTATTTTTTTACAGTAAAATGTGATGATTGCGTCACCAACACCATTAAGCACTAATTACTGCAACAAAACAGTGAAGTAAAGAATAAACAACAACCATGACACGCTGAGAATGACAGCGGCGCAATGCAACATTTTTGATAAAGTTCTGAAAATTGTGATAATTGCAATTTCTTACACAGCGAAGATCTTTTAATGCGGTTTTCAGCTAAAATAAAAGGGAACCTATATAGTTTTAGAAGTATTATACAAATGTTCACCTACTATAGTAAAATAAAAGTATTTTTGAGAATTTCGTTTAGTATCACTATTCCTTATAATCTTTTCAAGTAAATTAACATTTTTTATTATGCAATCTCGTCACTAAGAATTAATGAAAACAAATTATGGCATGAAATTTATTTTATTTGATTGATTTCAGTTTGAATTAAAATAAAAGAAATGTTACGAAGGCCAATGAGGAGGTGTTAAGAATAGTGAATAACAGGAGAAGCTTATTAAAGACAATAAGAGAACCGAAGGGGAAAATGTTTAGTCATCTGATGCGTCACGAGTTTTCTTAGAAACATTATAGAAGGGAAGATCGAAGGAAGAGAGGCAAAGGAAGACCGAGACGAAGACGAAGAAATTTGGACCATATAAATAAAAAAGCTAATGTCGTGTCGTATCAGGAAATCCAGGCTAAAGCGCTAAACAGATATGATTGGCGATTGCTCCACCGACAAGAGCCTGGCTCTTAAATAAGAAGAAGAAGAATTCAGTTTTATACCAAGTTCGGTGGGTTATGACAGGCAGGAATTAAATCCGCTAAGTAGCAATTTAAAAAAAGTCGTAAGTCAGCAAATTCTCACTTATGACGAATTAAATTAAGTGGTTATACAGATTGAGGACATTTGAAACTCAATGCCGCTTCTATCCTTCCCAACAGTTGTCCCAAGTAACATGTCATACCTAACACCAGGTAATTTTTTGACTAACACCTCTCTGTCAACTTTCCCAAAACTTGATGTTACAGAAATACCTATATATAAATAAGCTATGTTATTGGAGACAATACACACAAATTCTTCAATGTTTCTGAAAAATGTGGTCAAAACAATACTTAGTTCAACTTCAAAACAGACCAAAATGGCACAAAGATGTTCCAAAGATTAGGAAAGATACCTTAGTATTGTTAAGGGTTGACAATACTCCACCTCTGATATGGCCTACCCCTCGGGTTGTGGATACCTTTCCATGGAATTATGGTAAGTTAAAACTAGCAAAGGTACAATTATTCGCACTAGTGTAACTAAAGTATGTGTGTTACCTCGGCCATTCTCACATTCGCTGTTCTCAGCCTAATTACCATAGCCATTTTGGTGTTCTCAGCCTAATTACCGTAGCCATTACTTTTCCTCGCTTACTATATCCAATTAAAATGAAATATGGATAACTTTAAGCTAAACTATCAACATGTCTAAATGGCATTGGAATAAACTAAGTAGTTTTCGAGCAATTAAGACGCAAATATTTTATGGTATACGAGTAAATTTAGAACTGCACATTTTATGTTTATAGTAGTTACTATTACAATTTAACTACTCTAAATATAAAATAAATCTCGAGTGTTTATTGATAACGAAATATAGTGGAGTATAATTTGTATTTGCCCAGTTCGTGTTAACTCTTTATATTATAATGTGATATCAAAACAACGTATTTTATTTCATTATTATTAATACCAAGTCCATTTTCATAAAAATTCTTTACTCAGTTTCATAAGATAACATAAACCCCAGAGAAATAAACATTTTTAGATCTTCTTTTCATATTATGGGTGTTATAATACAAGTTTATTTAGTTTCCGTTTTAAGTACTACAGGCTGTTAAACTATTGAGTAAATTAATGCAAAACCAAAGTAAAGGAAACTTCATCTAGAAAGTACGGAACAAGAAGTAAACGCCATTATCAAGAATTTGCTACTTTCTCTTGAAAGTCCCAAATTTACTTCATAATCAACTTTCACAATAATTCTTTTCATTGTGTCATATTTTTCGCAATAGTTCTTGTCATCGTATGCCTTTGTTTCGGCATAACATACAATATAAAATTCAATGTAGATACACCTTTATCGTACCAAAGTTTACATTGAATAGCTAGAGATATACCATACGTAAAGTCCACTATCTGAATGGCTATCATTGGCAAAGTAGCGTTCATACGTACAGGAAACAATTTAGAGTCAAACCCTGGAGGATCAGGATAGTACTGAATATTCCCAATATGTTCTTTATCATAAGAATGGTATCCAGAACAATGAAGCCAGTATTTCTTGCTATCAACTTGCATCCATTTCTGAACCTCATCAGGCGCATTACCTGCTTGTGGCGAAGTAGATTCCAAAGGTGATTCAGCCCACTTATATTGTTTATTTATTTTGATAATAACACAGGGTTTATCTCCATAGCCATAAGGAGATTTGGCACAAGGACCCAAATTACCTGCTACGTCTCTTTCTGTACGATGATTAGCAAACATTGCATCTAGAGCGCGGATATATTTCTCATAATCATTATTCACACCTTCCCTGTACCAGATGAGAGGGTAGTCATTTAGATTGGTGGGTGTTCCGGTCAAACCAACTCCAGTTTCAGGGTACGTGAAGAGTTCAAATAGAGCAATGTTTGTTTGACTGGTGTCACCTAGTCTGGTCTTGATGATGAGGATCGAGCAGTACAGGAAAATCATAGTGTAAGTACTGAGAAAGATAAGATATATGATGGCGTATATTATAATGAGTATCCAACTTTTACCAGTCCTACCACAATAGGTTCCAGCTTGGCTGTCATGAGCATAACGAATGCATTTAACCCAAAAGGGTTCCTTGGGTGGATCTATCGCTAAATCAACGACTTGTGGTTTATTTTTAGACGTTGTGGGCCCGGTAAATTCACCAAATTTCTCCATTGTGCAGGTTTTTCTTCAATATTGTCTGCCGTTAAATAAGTTCGACTTTATGAAATAACATCGAAATGTCACCTTTTACATAATAAATGACTTGTACAATGAAGTGACACTGACAATGTTTAAAAGACAATAAATCAATAAGGCTAGGGTGTTAGAATAACTCTTTTACTGAAAACTTTGTCAGACATGGATCTTCTTTTTCACTTGAAGCAAGAGAAAGATCATGCAGATGGATACACAGCTATTTCAATTCGTTTGTTTTTTTTATGTTACAAGTTTACTCCGACATTTAGTTTTGTGAACCGATTTCGGTGGTTCTTTTTTTGTTGGAAAGGGGGTAACCTCAGTTGTCTAAAAAGCCAACTTTACAAGGAAACGCGAAAGTCACATTACGCTTAATATTATTTACCTATAAATAATACGCGATTTACCTTTTTTTATATTTGTTTTGTTTTTTCAAACAAACCAACGTTTCGTAAACTCACCACCCAATTTTTCATTATAATTACAAAAGTTATTAATTAAATACCTTAAAAATAATTTTTCAAAGAACATTCCAATTTACACTACGTAGGGTTCACAAAATATATTTTTTTTAATTTTTATTGAATTGATATTCAATTATTTTTTGTAAAATTACTCCACAAGTTTGTTAGAATTATTAATACAAAAATCGAACACTCAAAAAAAATTCCTTTGATCCGGCCGGATTCGAACCGACGTCTCCTAGCTTACCGTGGCAGACCAACTAAGCCACGGAACGAACCAGCGAACCTCACGAATTTTTCTATGTGCTTGCTTGTTTTTTTCTATGTGTTGCTTGTCGTGTCTTTGTATTTGGTTTTTTCAACGACTTTTTAGTCGTAGCGCAATCTATGAGAAATGTACGAAAGATTTATCACCCAGTTAGTACCTTTACAGTTACCAGTCCTGGCGAGAGATGTCGCTATTCGCTGTATTTTTTTTAATTTGTATTGAATTGATATTCAATTATTTTTTGTGAAATTACTCCACTAGTTTGTTATAATTATTAATACAAAGATCGAACACTCAGAAAAAATTCCTTCGATCCGGCCGGATTCAATCCAAACAAACGAAACGAACGAAACATATATATTTTTTAATTTTTAATAAATCAAATTTCATTGTTAATTAAAAATGGAATTTAGGATAAATTGAAACATAATAAATAATTATTTTTGGCTTAACCGTGCACCATCTCGGTCAATAAATTAAAAGTTTAAAACGAAACAAATAAAAAAAAACAATAACATTAAAGAAAAATACAAAAAAAAAATATTTATAATTACGCTAACGTGACTCATTTGTAATATTAACTAAATTCTTGCTATTTAAAATGCAAGTAAAATAACAAGAAGGAAAAACAAAAATGCGGGTAGGTATCAATCGCATCTGCTGATTCTAGATTCACAATATTCACAGTGCACCAATAAGTCACACATTCCAGAGGTAGACAATTTTTTTTGGAGCGTAACACACGGAAGTATTTACGCTTTGAGTCATTTTGAAAAATAATGTTTTAGTTTATGTTTAATAATGTTGTGTTAATTAATTCAGTTTTGAGTTGTACTGGTAGTTCATTTATTAATTTAGATACTTGATATTGTAGTAATTGTTTTCTACATAAATTTTTATATTTTGGTATTTTTAATGTCGTTTTTGACGCACTTCGTGTGTTTAGTTTTGGTATAAAGATATTTTGTAAACTTAGATTGTGTTCACGCCGATACTAAGGTAGACGGCGCTTAGGTGTACCTAACCTCACCCCTACCTACACAACCTACCCTCATTTCCCTTTAACATTTATACCGCTATCCTTTTTACTCTGCTGCAACTGGACTACCGTTCGTGTTTAGAACAGTCTGCAACTAACCGTCCTGGGTATCGTGCGTCCGCCTTGGACCAGCCATCGACCCTCGCTTAGCTCTGTGGATTCACCGCCATATTGAACTAACGTACTTTTCGTTTTTTCACCTATTTCTTATTTCGCCGTATGTGAAATACCGCTGTGTTTTGTACTCTTTATGTGTGTTATTGTACTGTGCGTTAACGGTTATAAAGCAAGTGAATGTAACTGGTAGTCACCTCTGACCGCCACCGCACCAACGGAACCGCCACGAGTGCTACCGCATTTGTCGGAAACATTTAGACGCCTGCTGGAAGTAAAGGAAGAGCCACCACGAAATCCACCTCTAAGGTCAGTGTAGCATAGTTCAGTTGCACAGCACTCCCTTTACCTAACGATTCGTCCCTTTCCAGACATTCCTTGTCCATATAGTCCATTTCTACCACTCTTCTTAAACGAACCACCCAACCCGCTCGTGTTCGGCGCGTACAGTCATAAAGTTTGACTGTCGCACTGGTACAGATTGAAAAAGTTTTCCAAAAGCAGTATGTATTTGTATTTATTTTTTATTTTGTTAGGCGTGATAGTTTTAAGAATTTTCACTTACAGTCTTGTGTATATGGGATCAAGATGCAATTTACGAAGACCATGTCGGATGAATCTAGTTTATTTTGATTTCGCCCATTTTTAACTAGTTTAGTCTTATTGTTACAATACTATAACTATAGAACCTTGTTAAAGCGTCTCATGAAAAAACTAAAGAAAAATAAAGCTATTTTTTACTAGCAGTGACATCTAGCGGCGGCGTCTCAGTCTTAATCTTAGTTGTTGCATCTTATTCTGCAACGTGTATAATATATATTAGAAAGTATACATTTGTTTAAGTAAATTTATACATATATTTGATATTAATATAAAGTAAGTTTTTATTAAGGCATTTAAATTTTTACCATTGTAATAAGAATTCGCGCCCTCTGGCGGCATTCACGAAATTAAATTCAGTATGAATAAGAACAACCCCGGAAAGGTAAAACGTCTAACCTGCTAAATATTACAGGATTTAAAGTAATTTTTTTAAGAGAAAAAAATTATAACTCTAATTTTATTTGGTATATGGAAAACTGGAAGGTTTTAGCTTTTCCATATAATAAATAAAACTAGAGTATACGGCCACTGTTATTGTGCAGGCATGTTCTTTTTTTACTACGTGGCGGGACGAACAAGTCGTTCTCCTGATGGTAAGCGACACGCCCATCCATAACAGTTGAAGTGCCATCCAGAGCTTTAAATCGTAATGATCTTATGGGCACTGCCACTACGCCCGCCACCCTGAGACATACGTTGACAAGTCCCATGTGCCTGTAATTTCACCAGCACCCTTACTCTTCTAAACCGCAACGCAGTAATGCTCACATTACTGCTTGGCGGCGAAATAAATAAAGTGGCAGCACTTCCCTCTGAGCTCTAATGCTTGCAAATTTCTGTTACGACTATGCCCGCGATTAATCTGCCCGTCACTTGTTATCAAAAACACAATATATGTACATTTCAGATTCCTATCTGAATTAAACATTTCAGATGTCCAGGATTTTCACTAAGGGCGCATGTCCACGCTAAGAAAAGTCACCGGGTCTATGCAGGAATTCGTGTCATTTCTACACACGAACTGTGTACACTGCCTCGGCGCCGGACAAGAAAAAAAATCTTGTCTACCCCGACTCGACACGCTCTGCCGCTATTGTATGGGGCGTATTGTCAGTAAACGAACATTTATGCTCGTGGGCTGGTGTTACAAAATACCACTGTTGCACCACTAATTCTATTGCGACTAATAAAATGCATGATTGACTTATAAGTTTGGTAGAACGACCCATATTGTAGGACAAAACCTTAGAGATTTATAAAGATAAGCGACGTACTTTTGAGGCATAGCGAGAAATATTTATTATTCTTAAGGAAGATTTTCAAGAAATGACAAATACAGAAAAAAATGAATATGGTAAATACAAACATTGATTTTAAGTATACTTTTCTTAAAAATATTATTAGGTTGATACATATATATATTTATCTTGCCATAGTAATGCACCTATATCGGAGGAAAAATAATTAATAGCCTCGTTAATGCACTGACACGTTTACCCCACACATGTCTGTCCGAAAGCATTCGTATCGTGCACATACTGACCATTTTCTTGTCCGCGACAGACACGATATATTTTTGTGGCTAGATCCGACAAAGTTCTTGTAGTGTACAAGACCATTTTCATCTTTTCTGTAGCAGACTCGTCAAATTTCTTAGCGTGTACACGCGCCGTAAGGGTTTGCCACGGGTTTGCCTTCCCGCCATGCTATTAAGTTCTGTCGGCTTTGATGTTAAGCCCACAGGCATCTCATGTGATTTACCCGGATATTACCGCCAGACAACTACAATAATTTCCTGGTCCCAATCTAGGGAATTTCATGTACGTAATCTGTGTGACTATCAGAGTAAACAAATGAACTCAGAGACACTACACCGAATACACCTGGAAGAAAAATGTGATTGATCTTAAGTGAAGTTTAAGGTGATAAGGTAACTTGTTCGTTGTGTGTGTGTGAGAGAGAGAGAGAGAGAGAGAGAGAGAGAGAGAGTGTGTGTGTGTGTGTGTGTGAGTGTGTGTGTTTTTTTATGTAAAGAAAAAGACAAACGAGCCACTTGATAGGAGGTAGTCATCGTCGCCCATAGACATTTGCAACAGCAATTTTAAATTACAATGCCAGGCATTGTTTGACGGTATGTATGTTTTAGGTGTTTACTGTTAAATAACGGTCTTACGAAAAATATACAATATACCTATAGATATTGTCTAAAGAATTGAAGTGTCTAAAAGTTGAGTTGAATACAGGTGGCACAGAACCGAGAGAAGTGGCAGACACTGAAGGAGACCTACACCGATATGGTTGAAAACAGCAAGAAAGATGGTCTAAAGAATGTGCTAATTTGTTACGCGATAGGATGTACTTTACCGGATCATACAAAAGTCTAAAACTAATCATTTAAAAATAAAATATCTAATTTTGCACATAACATAATTTTGTTATGGAGACATTTCTCTTTAAATGCTACAGAGAACTTGCTAAAATTTGGTTTTCAACTGAAGCCCTATACTTATTACATTCACATTTATCCCAACATTTGAAAATTGCACCAACTATATAAGACGCTGAAATGAGTCGATGACTTTGAGCAATCGAGGTTTCAAGCCACGCCTACTATATTACAATTTATGAAATGAATTAGCTAGATAAGTGCAGTGCGGGCAACATAGGTCCATCCAGCAACGTGTCTCAGCTATTAATGCCCTTCTGCTGACCTTCGTATGCGTAACATAGAAGACACTACTAATATAAAAATTCCAAAATTAGGTTCAAAATGGAAAAAATAAAACAACCACGGTTTTTATTATTGAGTATATTATTGTTATAGTATATTATTGAGGTAACTTTGAAATTTGTTTTTATCTAAAAAAAATTTTGTTAAAACGTGTTTTGGAAACAACAGCATTTTAAATAATATGCTGAAGATAAGATAATACACAGTCACATTTCCACTGCCACAAGTTAAACTGATCTTCCTAAAAACGCTTTAAATTGAAGCGTAATCGACGGTTTTCAGCGTCTTAGCGGCACGCCCTGCACCGCCACCCGCTGCCCCATCAATCGCCATCGGGCGTTTGTCAACACTGGATCTGTGTTAAATTTTCTAAGCCGATTCTTATAATAATAATATCGTTTATTGCAAAACTATCAAGTCAATTATAAGCGCGCTGATTGCGGGACGAGCGAAATCTAAACTCAAGTTCAAATATCTTGCCTTAAGGCGTTTCGTTTCTCCCAGACACTCAATGTGCACGGACCTGTTAGCAATCTGACGTTTTTGGATAGGGAAGGAAATAGTTTGCTCCGAGACACATTGTTAATGAAAGTAAATGTTCAAATCCCCTTTTAGTTTCCCAACTACATGCTACAATATGATATAATACAACAGTTAATAGAGAATACACCTTCCAATATTTGAAGATACTGTAAAAAATCTGTAGTTATTGACTCTCAATCCTTAACGGTAATACTTATATGAGATTGGATTTCTAGGAAATAGCATAAGCCAGTAAAGGAAACATTGGAAATGAACCGAGATGTGTAGACAGGACTTTTCTACACAATTCACACACATACTCGGTGTACGATTATACGACAGAACGGTGACGTAGATGAACCGTAATTAGAATATTTTTTCCAAAATATTTCATAGAATTACTTTTCAAAAACAATCTTATTTTAATGTAAGCTTAAAGTAAGCTTATTATAATATTACTCATATTCGTACCATGACGAACCTATCAACCAATGTTTAATGTATTATTGCAAAAGCGACTGAAAGAACGAATGATTTCCCAATATTGTCTATTCCTTACTAAAAATAGGAAAGAGATAACGCTATGTGAAGTATATAATGCCATCTCTTTCTTTTTTGAAGTTCCGAATCGTCATAACGTAGTACAATGTTTAAGTACTTAATGGTATTTACATTCAGAGAATTTTATTTATTTATTTATTTAAGAAAATCAACAGCCTATTACAATTAACAAAATATAAAGATAATGGGTCCATAATCAGGCCAATTAAAGATTTTCTAAAATTAGCTATAAATATTGTCGTTTTAACTATTTTTTATACAAACTATAAATATTATACGTTGAAAAGGAAAATAAAAAATGAAAAATATATATAATGAACAATATGTAACATAATACTTAACTAGTGAATTTAGCATTTATATTAAACAATATGTAAACAGTGTGATTTAATGAATAAACAAAATATTAACAATTGACAAATTTACAACCTACTGACAACATCATGTGTGCATCTGTGCATCATTCCAACCATCAATTACTTTGCTAATTAAATCCCTATAGGTCCGTCTAGACTCGTTAAATAAATCTATATCATTAAAGTTTTTGTTGTACGTTTGACTGTTTTAAAAAAAATAAAAGTATGTAATAATAAAATCTATTAAAATTACGTTGTTTTCAATAATTATACCGCATTTTCACGAAGAAAAATAAATAAAACAAGCTAAGCCTTGATAGTCATGTTGTGAATTCGGAACTATAGTCCAATGTCAACTGTTAGTTTCGACAAGGAGCATGTATGTAGATGGCGCTGTCATAATTTTACGAAATAAACATCGCGTATTTTTATTTAACGAGAAATTATTTCCTATGTTATATTAAACAAAAAATAAGCAAAATATTGAAGAGATCTAAGCAAATAAATAAGTTCAACTTAACTTTTAATCATTACAAATCAATATTAAGACAATAAAACTGAACATACGTGTGGCGCACTATGTTTCCGGAATGAATAAAAAAAACTATAAATGGTCAGAAATGAATTTATTGTTTCTCAAAATATTCTCCGTTAGCGTTAATGCAATTTTTCATACGAATGAACCAATTTTGAAAACATTTATGCCTCTCGTCAGTGACGATCTCTGAAACATATTTTTCATACTCGTCGACAGCCTCTTCAGGTGATGAAAATAGTTGACCGCGTAAGTGGTTCTTAATAAGTAAAAGGAAATAAATAAAAGTCACAAGGTACCAGGTCGGGACTGTACGCAGGATGGCTCATAAGGTCAACGTTCAAAAATTCATTTGTCTATCTGGCCGTGTGAGAACTAGCATTATCGTTGCGCAAGATGATACGTACGTACGTACGACAGTTTTAATAAAAAAATATTGTTTCATCTGCTTAGAGGCACTTTGCACGCGCGCCTCTGGTTGGTTTCGGCTCATCTCGAAAGACCCGTACGCTCGTTGCTGTTTTGTTTTGGGATCGTAACTATAAATTCATGTTTCGTCTCCTGTTACTATGTTCCACACCAAATTTGACGCCCCTTCATTGAATCTGGTAAGCATGGCATTGCACCAAGTGACGCGATCCATTTTTTGTTCCACGGAGAGCACAGTTTTTTCAAACCCAAATGTTTGTGTAGTATTGATTATATTTGACTCTTGCCTATGCCTAAAGATGCCCGAATCACATACCTGTCTGTTTTGATCATACGGCGCACAGCGTCGATGTTTTTGTTGTACACAGCAGTGGACGGGCGACCATCACAAAATTCGTCACTGAGATTCAAACGACCGCGTTTGAATTCTGCAAACCAGCTATAAATAGTAGTCTTGCATGGTGTTTCATCGCCAAAAGCAGGTTAAAGCCGAGCGAAGCTCCGCTGCGCTGTTAAATTACACTTAAGGTCGTAGAAAATCATACTGCGAAAATTTTTACGAGTTAAATGCATGGTGATGTAGACAACCAATTTCTAAAATGACGCCACAATATAAAAACAAGTGACAGTCAGATGAAACAAGCTGTATTCTTCAGCCAAGGAGTACCATTTTCAAATGTTCTAATTACTTTTTAAATATTGTTTATGTAAGTGGTCTTTTCCGGAAACTTATAGTGCGCCCTATGTGTAATATTGTTTCCATTGCATCCGTGTAACTATTTTAAGATTGCTAAATTTGACATAAGAGCAATATTACTTGAATGTTAAAGTCACGTCATATTACGAACTGAGTGAATGAATAGTCACAAAGCTGCCAATAAAACATCATAGTTTTAACATTACAATAAGCTTACTTTAAGCGCGTTATGGTACGAAAAGTCAATGTAAGGTTAAAGTAATATTGTTTTAAGAGGTTGCGGTAGGCCCCCTGGGCTATGTAATAGGCAATGGTCAAGAGCAAGCAATCGTTTTTTTTTTTTTAAACGCATATATATTTCAGTGTAATTCTGATATTTAAATTTAGATATTAAGAAGTGAGAAAACGTAATCATCATTTATAATTTTATATTATAAATGATGATTTTAAAATTTATTTTAAATTTTAAAACTTAATATAACCGCACACGCGATACATGCGACGCATACCACACCTAGGGTGCCGGTGATGAGTTTATACCGATTTATCGGATATCGAAGTTATAACAGGTAAACGAACGAATATTAATTGCTATTTAGGTAACTACTCTAGAAAACCATAAAGTTTTTAATGCCTGGGTCTGTCATTTAAAAAAATAAACAACTTCAAAAATACGTCACGACAATCGTGTGTGTTATTGTTTGGGCTGGTGATTTCGGTGTTTTTTTATTGAAAACATACCGTAAGTAGCGTTTTTTAAGTTTACCCTGAATATAAATGTTTATAAACTATACTTTAAGGAGTAATTTCATGGTAAACGTTAGAGCCACTCAAACGGAATATTATCATATTTATCCAAGTACACCAAAAATTTCATTAGTGCTTTTTAAGTGCAGGATTTGCGGTGTATTACTGCATTTTATTTGAGATGTTTTTGTTGGTAGTACAGAGGGTATTTATTTAGTAATGCAGAATAATAATTTTTATTTATAAAAACTTGTATTTAAACTGAATGCTTTTCTAATTTGCGAAACCAAATAGCCGACATTCTGTGGTAGGAGGAGCGCATCGCGTGAGCGGTTAATATAATTTTGCAACAGTTGAGTTCCTTGTGAAAAAGTTCGCCCAAGGAAGTACTGCCACGTTACCTATTTCTGCCACCAAGCAGTAATGTTTGCATTACTGCTTGGTCAACTAGTGTCTTAATGTGACAGGTACAGTAACAGTGTCTTTGCGATTCAGATCAACACCACGATTCAGAACACTTCGATATTTTCGATATTCGATTGGATATCGTTCTCGAATCGAAGGGCACTTTCTGAGCTATTCAAACCATTCAAGTTAAACGTTCGATTCAGATTTGTATACGATATCGACACTTATTTTACGCTTGCATCGCGTTTGCATCGCTGCTTAAAATTGCGCGCGTGTGTAAAGGTACACGAATAGCGACTGCATCGCTACTGCATCGCGTTTGGATCGCTGCTAATAGTCGCGAGTGTAACCGCTCTTAGAGGTCGCAGAGAATGTAGGACTGTATCGTCCCACCTCTTTTTCCATTGTGTATATCTAGAAGGACTTATGTTTTAACATCTCTATACGATATGGCACCAAACATCTTCATTTGGTTAAATTAGCCTTGAATTTCCTCGCCCACTCCTACCACTTTAGAAAAACCGATTTATAAAAACCGACCTCAAAAGTTTGTAGAATAATATCTATTTGCCGAGTTGTCTTTTTTTTAATCGGTTTATTTATTTATTTATTAGATTCGCAAACTGAATACACTGTTAGACATGAACATGAAATAACACTGCTGAAATGACTCGAGTGTAAACCCAATAATAGGCAAATACAGCATGCACATTAACATCGTATCAAAATGGATATGATTTTAAACAAATAATGCAAAGGTGTTTAAATTATATTAGATCGGAATTATTAATCGATGAACGAAAAGTCAATCGAAAGAGCTTTCGGGAAGCTCCGGGACGTCTTCTCGTCCGCAATACCGCAGTCCTTGAAGACAAGTCTTCGAACAGTGCGTGTTGCCTGATGGCCTACGGCTCTGAGACGTGGTCACTTACTATGGGCCTCATAAAAAAGCTTCAAGTCGGTCAACGAGCTATGGAGTGAGCAATGCTCGGCATTTCTTTACGTGATCGAATCAGAAATTAGGAGATCCGTAGAAGAACGAAAGTCACCGACATAGCTCGAAGGATTAGCAAGTTGAAGTGACAGTGGGCAGGGCACATAGTTCGTAGAAAAGACGGCCGTTGGGGCAGAAAGGAGGCCACGAACCGAAAGGCGTTCAGTGGGACGACCCCCTACTTGATGGACAGATGACCTGGTAAGGGTAGCGGGTAACCGATAGATCCACGTCGCGTCCAATCGGCTGGTATGCAAATCTTTCATGGAGGCCTATGTTCAGCAGTGGACGTCTTCCGGCTGATATGATGATGATGATGAACGAAAAGTGGGTGAAAACCTATAAACCGGATTCATCCCTAAATTTGCCACCCTTAGTGGTGCAATATTTTCTTGAATTTTAAATGGAATCATTACTGATTCCCTTTCCAAAACATAATGGTCGAAATCAGTTCACAAATGTTGGAGTAATTGCGTAACACAGAGACAAAAAAAAACAGTCGAATTGATAACCTCCACTTTTTTGAAGTCAGTTAAAAAGAATTGAAGCTGAATAAAGCAAGAGATACACGACGAGGAAAGAGTAAAGTAGAAATATTAATAATATATATCGCACTGCTATTACAATAGTGTTGTAACTCAAAATACGTGAAATTCAAGATTATACCATTTCTGAACGTAAAATTTGTTTATCTACACGTCAATAAAATTGTCATTAGAATGTTGTAAGAAACCATGAAATATTTGTACTTAACCCAGAATGAGACAAACGTTTTGTGAGCTAGTTCTGGATAAATCAGTCCTTACTCAAAAATATGAAATTATTTTTTACTTTTATTTTCAAATATACTTTTAATTGGCAAATAGGAGTTTTTTAGATGTGTAATAAATTTTAACCTATACATAAATTACAATAATCTTTCACGGGAACTGAGTAATTCGTTTTTCAGCTATTCTGAATAAATTCACTTTTTGAGTTAATACACTATTGTATTAGCCTTGCGATATAAAGACTCTAAATTGGGAATTACCCAAAGAAGGGCTGTATTAAAAATAAGAAAACAGAATAAAATCTGTAAATGAACGCTTCCCAGAAATCAACGGATTACAAAACAAGTACCTTTGAATTCTTAAAACCGGGATCAAGTTTATAAACATTCAAGAATTGAGTCGATGCCAAGCTGAAGATTTGAAATAGAACAGATTTATCGACTATAATTGGTCCATTGAAAGATCAAGGTACAGAACGAAAGGTCGGTCTGTAAGATCTTTTCACGGTCGAGAGATTAAACAAAAATTGTGTAAACTGAAGTAAAGGTAAGGTAAAGGGTATCGTTAACACGCTTGAGTAGGGTACTGACAAAACTTCTTTCTTTCTTGCAAATCCGTTGACCGAGGGCGCGGTACTGGGGCCCTACTCTCGACACACGAAATCCTAAAATAGGTAAGTAGTTTTGTCCTACGATGCAATAAAACCTTTCCGGAAATCCGAAAACCGAAAAAAGTAATTAATTAAATTTTGGTAATTTAACAACTCTATGCTTATGCCTGCGCTCTCTCTACTCTCAACTCTTCTACTCCCCTTACTCGACTATACAGACGTTTGTTATTTAGATGTGACCGAAGAGCTTATGAATAAACTAGAGCGCCTACAAAACTTGGCTATCCGATTTATTTGCGGTCTCCATAAGTTTGACCGTGTTTCCAAATCTCGCGCTCGGTTAAAATGGCTCTCAATTCGCCTTCGTCGTGATGTGCATATCCTGTCCGCCCTTTTTAATATACTTCATGACGCCAATTCCTCTTCCTACCTTCGTTCCCGGTTCCAGTCATTACCCCCTCCCGCCCGTTCAAGGCGTCCGTGCATTACTAAGATGCTCGTTCGTCCTAACTGTAAAACAAATTTCTTTTTTAACTCCTTTTCTTCTCGTGCAAAGCAGTTGTGGAACAGACTTCCTTCACATATCCAGTCTAGCCCATCTGTCGCTGCTTTGAAGAAAAGACTGAAAGCGCACTTTCTTGCTTAACTATCATAGTAATCATCTTATTGTATTTTTTTTACCTATGTGTATACATGACACTATTTTCATATTGATGCTATTTACTTATGCAAGTAAAGGTATTTTATTTGTTTATGTGCTTTATTATATTTCTATCGCACTCTCGCTTGCACGCTATTGCCCGCTTATAATCTTAGCTCTCACTGCCCTGGATTGACTGGAAGAGATCTCTTTTAGAGATAAGTCCACCTTTGCTCACTTTCTGTTAATCTAATATTCCTGTTGTATTTATTTGGTGCAATAAAGAATATATACATGTATCTATGTATGTGGAACACCTTTTTCCGACCATTTTTATGACATACCCGTTTATATAACATAACTTTAATTAATCAGTTTAATTATTGTTTTTTTCATTTAGGCTCAACTCACACTGGCGCAGAGTCGAAGCGTCGCGACGCGTCATGTTTTTCGCCTATAGCATATTCATCTTTATTTTCCCATTATTAAGGTACGAATTTGTGTTATGCAAATACAGAATCGCGCGCCTTGCGTACCTTGCGCGCAGTGAGGCGTCAGACGCAGACCACTCTGTGATCCGGGCGCGCTAATGCGAGCGTCGTCGCGCAGCGTCGCCATGCGTTGTAGTTGAAAAACAGTACGCGACGCGACGCTTCGACTCCTCGCCGGTGTGAGTTATGCCTTGGGGGAGGGAAGGGCAAGAAGAGCCTCTTAAGGTTCATCAATTAGAATCCACGAAACTAAAAAGATAATAATACATACATATACCTCACGCCTTTTGCCATTGGGATAGGCAGAGATAACAGTCATCCACTTGCTACGGTCCTGACACACATCTTTCGGCTCATCAACACGCATCACTTTCATACATGCTCGTCGGTTAAGGGTACTCTTGACCTGGCCTTTTTTAGGATGACCTCAATTTGGTCATGGTAAGTTCGCCTTGGTCGGCCCATACCAACTTGCCCGCTCACACTCGCCTTATAAATCTGTTTCGTCAATCTTCTTTTTCAAATTCATTCTCTCTGGTAACCTATCACAAACTCGATTTTTTATCCGAAATAACGTTTATTCGAATTTTCATTACACCGAAAACCGAAATATAGCGAAAATGTTGTTCTTTCAGGATATGTTGGATGTTTATCGCAAAGACACGATTATGTTCGGGTAGGTTAGGTTAAGTTAGCCCGGGAGTCTCACATAACCGCTCGCAGCTCCCCCCGAGGCTAGCGGTACACGTAACGCGTTTCCCAGAGATAAAAAAAGGTTTAAAAGCAAAACCATTTTCCTCTCAAAATTACTTTCGAGGTTTTTTCATAAAAAAGAGCAAATGTTATTTCTGGGAAATGTCATTTCGGACTACAGATAGGTAACCATTCTCTCTACAAGTCCGAACCATCTAAGCATCCCTTTCTCTATCTTTGTCACTACATCTTCTTTCACGCCGCAGCGCTCTCTTATCGTCGTGTTTTCTCATCTGATCATTTTCCACTGCAAATAGTTTGTAAGCTAGACGGATTTAGTATTTGTAAAGACAGTGCGGAATATAATATGCCAAAAGAAATTTTGAAAATTGGATGGGGCTCCCAAAATTCTAGTCAAATTGAAAAATACACGAATTTTGTAAAATTAAATTAGAGGCTGTGATTGATGAGTGTGTTGAATGTGTGAATGTTAATTTACATAGAAGGTTTATTGACCGTCTGTATTCAGACATAGTACTAGTTTTGAAATCCGATGCGATATGCACTTCTGTTTTGCGTCGTGATGGTGGAAATAGACGCAGTTTAGCAGGATTGAATGATCATGTAAGGGAGAGTCATCAAAAGGCACGTCTATATTATGATTGTTGGGTTATTGCCGCCAATGCCAGCCAACCACAGGCGAAACACACGACAGAATGTACACAAGCCGAAAAATCTTTAAAAATAAAGTAAGATGTTGTTCAAGAAACGAAAATAAAATTAAAATGGACATTTTGGCTACGCATAAGAAAGATATTATAGATTTTATAAAATTTTATAAAATTTTGGTATGTCACAAACCAGTTTATTATAAATAAAGTGTACCTGCGTCTGTGGATGGCTTGCAGGAACAGAAAGATATTGCAAACATGTTTGCTCATAACTTTGAAATTGACCCCTTACGATCGGGATTGTAAATAACCAAGATGTTAAAGTGTCAGTATCAGATATATCCAAGGCAATAGGCCAAATGAACAGAGGTAGGTCACCTGGGTACGATGGGCCCAGGATGGAATTAGTGTAGAGCACTTGGCCTATGGAGGAGGGGAGGTACTACACAGCAAGTTATGTGTTCATTTCAACATGTGTTTGAATTTGTACCACTTGCAAAGTGCAAAACTGGTGACCTGAGTCTGGCCGCGAACTATATAGACCCGTTTCCCTCGGTACTGTTCTGGGACAACTATTTAAGCGGCTTCTCCAACCTGAACTGCTGAGAAACATCAAAATTGATGACGCGCAGTTTGGCTTTCGCCCCGGTCTTTCGACGGATTCCACCATTATGAGTCTTAAATAGACTATAAGCTACTATACCCGCAGGGAAACCTCAGTATATGCGTGTTTCCTGGACCTTAGTCGTGCGTTTGATTTAGTGAACTATGGGGTTCTCTGGAAGAAATTGCGCGACTCGCAGGTGCCAAATAAGGTGGTAAATCTGTTGAGGTACTAGTATTGAGGCTAAACGAATATTGTCAGGTGGGGCGAAGCGACCTCTAACGAATATTGGTTAAAATGCGGTGTTCGCCAGGGGAGTTTGTCTTCTCCGGACCTTTTTAATGTTTACATAAATGGGTTGATCGGCGAGTTGAGGAGCACCAAGGTCGGATGCCATCTGGCGAGTGTTTGTGTAAATAATCTTAGCTACTCAGATGATATGGTGCTCCTCAGTCCATCGATCAACGGACTTAGGAAATTACTGTCAGTCTGTGAACATTATGCTGATGTGCACGGACTGAAGTACAGTGTTAGAAAGACAAAACTGATGGTTTTTGGTGCGGGAAAGGGTCCGGAGAGAATCCCCAACGTTTAGTTAAATGGGACAGCGGTGCAGGTTGTAGAGCTAAGATAAAGATAAGATAAGATAAATTTATTTCAATATTACTTAACATAAATACAATTATAATGAAAACAATGTAATTGAAGATAAAATATTAAAATAAACAGTAATAAACAAAACAAAAAAAAAATCTAAATTATATAAAATAATCATGGTAAAATTAAACATTTTAATCTTAGTGCCTAATAGTGCAATTGCGATGCCTAAACTAAGTACATGTGTACCTGTATTTTAGGCATAATAGTGCATTTTTCATAACAAAGCTTAAAAAAAAAAAATAAAGATTTTATAAATTTAACAAATTAAAGATAAGTAGTTATAAGTCGTTACAATTTATAAAAGACAAGTATCTAAACATTACATATTATATAAATATAAATTATGAAATAACTTCCAACAATTCCTCGGTATCATTGTAGGTTTTACTCTTAAGCCAAAATTTGACGGTCTTTTTACATTCAGTTTTATTCATATGAAAATAATGCAAAGTAGAATTTATTTTAAAATAAAGGAATGTGCCAAGGAAGCAGAAGAATCTATGTGAGTGTGCTGTGCGGAGTTGTATACGAGATGAAAAGGGATCGTGTCGTCTTTGCTTAGTTACAGTCATGTAATCATATGGAGTAATTGAGTGCTTTTTCAAAATTATTTGCAGGATAAACAGTTGCCGAACAGATAGAACATCGCACTCGTTTAGTAATTTGTGGGTTGGGTAATCGAAAGGACGAAAGTTGATCACTTTAAGAACAGCTCTCTGCGCTCTTTCCAGGTGTATCAGAGCGGTCTTATGTGCACCGCCCCAGGATGTAACGCAATTCAAATACCTGGGTCATATTTTAACAAGGGACCTTATTTATTTATTTATTTAAATGCAAGTCACAACAATATATTTCCATTAAAAATCTTATTGCTATGACACCCCGCGGGGGTATGGCATTTGGTCCCTATTTTATATAAAACAAAATAATAACTTAAAATTACATGATTAAAATTACATGTCAGTATTCATCATTGGTCTTCGTCAAATACATAAAATATCATAACATTTTAGTTTAATTACAAAATTACATTAATTTGTCATTATAAAATTCATTTAAATTATAATAACATTTGTCAATTAACAATATTTTTAATTTGTTATTGAAAATTCTATAATTAGTTTCACTTCTAATGTGCTCGGGTAGTTTATTGTGGATTTTTATAGCATTGTAGTACGGACTATTCTGATACATGCTAAGTGTACATTGCGGAAGGCTTAATGTATTCTTAAATCTAGAGGGTCTTAGTGAAGTGGGTACGGCATTAATAAATAATTTCCGGTTTTTCCTAATAAATTTAGCAATTTCTAATCTTAAAGATGACCACGACATAGAGAGAGAGAGAGAGAGAGGAGGGCTATCTCGATTCGCTATAACATGCTCGCCAGTATTTTTAACTTACATTTTTGATATTCAGTGTTTTATTGTTCGTTGTGAAGTGCTAACGTGTTTTAAGTTTATTAAAAAAAATTCACAAAAATATGTGTTTTCCCTCCGCCTCTGACTGCTGCTCAGTCCTCTGTCCATCTGTTATCGTTTTTAATTACCTATTAACCAGAAATAACATTTTTGAAAATGTGTTACATAGTGTAATTAATGCCCGTCATGTGTAATTGCTTTTAAAGTTTTATGTCTTTAATTATTATAAAATATGAAGCTTTGTTTCGCGTTTCTTATAAGAAATTACTTGAAAAAATGCAAAAGATGCGATTGAGTGACTGTATCTATGTTTGTATTAAACGACTTTCGATTTATGCGAGCGGAACGGCCTCGTTACCAACCGATTCCTCTCTAAGCTGTCAATAATCGTAAGCACTTAACTGTAAGCCTGTGCTGGTGATATTTTTTATTTCACAAAAAATCACGATTTCGAAGATAACGAATTGATTCCAATAGTAATCATTAGTAGCAGAAAGAGAAAGAGTTCCTCCAGCGTTCCTTGTGAAAGAGTTTTTTTCTTTTATTTATTTAATAATTACAAAAACGTTAACACGGTTTTACTTTACACTCCTAAACCTAAACAGATTTGTATGAGTGTTACTACTCCTCTAACAAGTATAAAAATTTTATTAAATGTAAACAATGTACGAAAAACAAGGAAATACTCGTACAATGAAGGTATAACGCAATTAATATTAACAAAAAGTTATACAATCCAGCGATTTACCGCCGCATCAGAGCGCGCGCTGTTGCAAGGAAACCAGTTCTACTCTCAGCGCTATACGCGCGAGTTAAAGTTAATAAACGTGGCTCCTTCCGTTTTGTCAGCACGTCTAACTGTGCCAGTTGCTCGCATGCTGACAAATGAATAAAATAACATATAAACTCTGTAAATTACTTTTAAGATTGATTATTGTCTATTATTAGAACTAACCAGTCACTCTGTCAGTTTGAATACAGTTTTTTTTAAACTAATATTCTGGCCAGTCACTTATTTGGCGCAGCCGGTAGGATTCCCGTAGATCCTTCTGTGCTCCGATCCGTAATAAATTCGGGCACAAACACGTCGAGCATCGTGCGTTTCGACGTTTAGACGGGAATCACCGAACAAACAAAATTTAATAAGTGCGAGGGTCAAGCCAGAGCCAAGCAGAGTTCCCGACAAATAATCCAGACAAGAGCCAATGGGAGTAGCAGCGGACCTGTGAGTAAACTTTTCGCTGTCCTTTGAAGCTTTCCTTTATTATCCACTTTTGTAATATAATTACGTGTTTATATAATCACATTTTATTTAAACACTATTGTGTCAATTGATCAAATTTCGTTAGCATATTTTTAGAATTAAGTAGTTTATGTTCATTCTGTCTATTTACGCGAAATATTTAATTTTTGATAATAACTGGTATTAATACCCATGGAAATGGTGAAAATAATCCCATTAATCGAAGGGGATTCTAGACAATTACCCGTGTTTATTACGAAGTGTGAATATATTTTGTCCACCTTTAATGGAGATAACAACCAGATGACCTATTTATTTCATGTAATAACCAGGAGATTAGCTGGAAAAGCCGCGAACCTAGTCGGAGAGCGGGATCAGACTAAATCGTAGGATGAGCTAAAGCAATTGTTGTCTCAACACTTTGGAGCCCCAGAAGAGAAGACTGTCTGGCTATGGAACTAGAAACTATAAAAATAAATAGGTGAGAAAGTTATTCCGAATTTTATCATACAATACAGCATATTAGAAGTCTTTTATTTGCCAAGTTGTCTGAAAACATAAATGATGCTAACTTCAGAGTAGCAAAACAACACATTTATAATAACACTTCTCTTAAGGTGTTTCTTTATAAGTTACCGGCTTACTTGGTGAGGTTGGTGCGATTGCGGAATGTTACAACCCTGGGGGAGGCCCTAAAAATCGTCCTAGAGGAACAAAATTTCCAAACAGTGATCTATTCGTGAAATAACCCCCGAGGTAACCGATACCCGGGCCAGAGTACGTCTAATAATAATAGTTTCCACACGCCCAGGCCAAACTATCCGCAAAGGCAGCCAAACGCACTTGTAGAAAGGAGCCCATCGTACAACCAAAATTTTAATTTTCCAAATAACTCGTTCCAACTTAGGAATCATAGAGCCTACAATAATCATAACTCTTTTAATTATCGCAATCTGAATGTAGGGCAGGTCAGTAATCCGCCAATGTCTCGTCAGCATGTGGCAGACAATGCCCCGTATATGATTCATAACAATGCTGCGCCGAGAGTGTCAGGTTCCAATACCGACGTTACTATGCGTACTGCTAGTTCACGACGTATTAATTATATCGATAATGATACACAATACTGTGAACATAGACAGGAAGATACGGCAGGGTTGTACTCAGATAACCCAATGGAGAAACCGTAGAAAATGTTTATATCAGGGCCTCCACAGCCAAGAACAGGTAAAATTGAATTATAATGAGCAGCTAAATTTGCCGCATATATATATATATACCTGAATTAAAATCAGTATTCATGATAAATACTAGAAGTACCAGATCTTCATTAGTCTTGAAATCGCTAATAAATATTATACACATTTTAAACAACAGGAGCAATTTGAAGTGGCGAGCACCCATGCTTCTAGCAAACACAATGAAATGAAGTTAATATCACCTTGCCTAGAATTTTTCGGTCCCAGGAGAAACATAAGTTTTACGTATATAGCGTGGACGAAAGATACGATGGCCTATATCGGAATCGATCTTTTAAAGCAATCGCAAGCTAAGATTGACATGAAGTCGCAAACATTATTCACAAAAAACACATAAATTCCTATCATCTATACTCCCCCAATGAGGGAGACTTATATTCTGCCCCCTCGTTGTGAATCATGGGTTAAACTCCCCGTCAATCTTTTCAAATGTAAAGCTATTTTACATTATAAACAATTCGCTGAAGGGATTCGAATGCCCTCTGCATTGGTACGATGCGACAATGGTTACGCGTTTACAGTTATACAGAATTAAACAGATATCGAACAGACCATGGTAGTGACAGCTCCATTTAAGGTAGAAATCTATGAGAAAGGAAAGGTAGAATCCAATTTTAACTATCACGATAACAGTAGATACGAATTAGATATCGTACTTACGGAGAATTTAAAGAAGCTTAGATTCGATCACATGAATAGCGAGGAAAGAGAGGTTATAGAGAGTATTTGTAGGGAATACAAGGATATATTTTATTGCGAAGATATATCCTTGTCTTTTACTAATCAGGTAAAACCTCGAATACGAACAAGGAATGAGGACCCGATACATATTAGAGCCTATAGGTTACCCTCATGCCAGACTTCCGAAATAAAGAAACAGATAGATAAAATGCTAAAAGATAATGTCATTCAGGAGTCCCCGTAAAGTGCTGGTACCAAAAAAATGGATGCTTCGGGCGAAATAAAGTGGAGAATGGTGGTTGATTACCGATGCCTAAATGACATTACTGTCGATGATAAATACCCCTCACCGAACTTAAACGATTTATTTGATATGTCAGGCAAGAGTATGTATTTTACCACATTAGATCTGGCAAGCGGGTACCATCAAATCGAGGTTCAGGAGGAAGATAGGGAGAAAACGGCATTTAGTACGCCATTTGGGCATTTCGAGTTCAATAGGATGCCGTTTGGCCTGAAAATAGCGCCGGCCACTTTTCAGAGAGCAATGAATAATATTCTAAAGGGTTTACAGGGCTTACATTGCCTAGTGTACCTAGATGATGTTATTATATTTTCAAAAAGCTTACAGGAATATGCTCAAAAACTACGAGCCGTATTTGAAAGGTTTCGCTAAACGAACCTTAAAGTACAGCTAGACAAATCACATTTTCTTCGAAAATAAGTACTTCAGTTGGGCCATACAATTACCAGGGAAGGACTAAGGCCGAATACAGATAAAATTGACGCTATTCTGAAGTATCCTATACCTAGAACAACTACTCAGATTAAAAGTTTCCTTGGCCTATTAGGTTATTACAGAAAATTTATTAGAGATTTTGCCAAAATAATAAAGCCTATAACCTCGTGTTTGAAAAAGAAAAACAGAATAGAAATTACAGACGAATATAAAGAATGTTTTGAAACCTGTAAGAAACTCGTTACCAACGCACCACTATTACAGTATCCGGACTTTAGTAAAGAATTTATTTTAACAACAGACTCGTCTAATTGTGATATCGGTGCTGTGCTGTCACAGGGTTCTATCGACTCCGAAAACCAGTCGCATACGCGAGTCGAACCTTATCCGATACTGAAACTAGGTACATAGAAAGAGAGTTAGAGTTTCTGGCCATAGTATGGGCTGTTAAACATTTCAGACCATACCTTTACGGTAATAAGTTTACTATCTATACGGATCACAGACCACTAGCTTGGTTATACTCCCTTAAGGAACCAAACAGTAAACTTACTAACTGGCGGCTGCGTTTAGAAGAATATAATTTTGAAATCAAATATAAAAAGGGACCATAAAACACAAATGCCGATGCATTGTCCCGAATAAAAGTTAACATGCTAGGTGACGATGTTTCCGTGCAAGTAAACATAGGTAGACCAAACGACGAGTTTGACATAGATGAATTTGTAAGAGATGAAGCAATAAGAATGTTAGACACAGAAAAGTGCGACGAGAATTTAGATATCATTAATATTTCAGACTCTGACTCAGATACTAGCAGCAAAACAGCCAAGTTAGCACAAAAAGATGAAATAGAAACTTTAGAATCAAATAGTGGGGTTATCGCCCATTCCATTTCAAATAGGGAACACGAAGGCATCCCTATACCTAACGAAGCCATTGATACAAAACCAAGACAAATTTTAGTTTATACCTGGTTCAAAAATAATCTCAGTGTACAGGATATTAGTAATAAAAAACAACATATCCTTCAAGTACACATGCCCGTAAATAATGAAAAGTTAGTTAAACAATTTCTCAAAGAATATATCAATCCTAAAAATAAATATTCTATTTATCTTGAAGACAAATTTCGAAAAATATTTTCAACATCAAACATCTATGTTTAAGAAAAACACCGTATGGAATGTACGGAAAGGGTAGTTAATGTCACGGAAGATGAAATCGATCAAAGGCAGTTAATATCCCGATACCACGAGGGCAAAACTTGTCATAGGGGTATTCGAGAGACCTTAGTCAAAATTAAACGACATTATTGGTGGCCTAATATGAAGGAAATTATTTCCGCCTATATTAACAACTGTGAACAATGTAGGAAAATTAAATACGATAGGAAACCTATTAAACCTCTAATCCAGCTTACTCAGACGCAAAATGCCCCTTTTCAAGAGATATTTATGGACCTCCTATTCATAGAGGGTAAATATTACTTAACTCTTGTAGACGCGTTTAGTAAACTTGGGCAACCCATCGCTATTCCTAATAGTAGTACGCCCGAGGTGATACGAGCACTAATCAAATATCTCTCGTATGTACGAGGTACCAAGTAAGATGAATTGCGATTCAGGGGCCGAATTTAACAACGACCTTATCAAAGAACTCATGGAATGTACAAAATTAATCTACACATTGGTACGCCAAACAACCCAAACTCAATGGGAATCGTCGAAAAGTTTCATTCCACTATTACAGATATTTACAGATTAGCCGAGTACGATAAGAGGGATTTAGATGCAGCATCAGTAATGACATACGCCATTCATTTTGCAACTAACTGCACTCCATTCGAAGTAGTTTTCGAACAAACAGATACAGGTAACGTTTTCGACATTGATAGGGAACGATAAATTTATCAAAAATTGCTGCAAGATCATAAATAAAGATTAAAGGTCCTCTATGAACACATTGCAGAGATATTAATAAAGAATAAAGTAAAGGTTAGAAATAAAAAAGGCGACGAGGAACCCCCTGCTATCAACGAAGGCGACCAGATTTTCATGAAAAATACTAGGACTAGAAAAGCAAAAAGAAAACCCAGGTACGAAAAAGCTGAAGTTATAGGAAACCCTGAAAGAAACATCGTGCCCGTACAACTAAAGAAAAGAAAAACTAGGGTAGCATTGAAAAACGTTAAACGACCTCCACGGGTGGAGCTTGACAATGTTTTTGGCCCTAGCCGAGCAAGGATTCAGCCTGGAAATCCAGAATCTCGAGCGGAATCCAGGAATAGCTCCGATGAAGATAGGAACAGCAGTGATCAAGAATAATCAGTGGACCGTTTTTAAAACAGTAGACTTAGACATTTTTTGAAAACAAATAGAAAACAACTTACGAGAATATATTAGATTAAAAGACATCATAAATAAGCAATCTGAATTAAGACGAGAATTTTTATATACAGAAACTTTTATAGAATTACCTAGAGATAGGCTTAATCAAATTTGTCGTCAGCATCAATTAGAGCAAAAAGAGGTCTCCTTAACCCATTAGGTTCATTAATTAAAACTATTTCAGGAAATTTAGACAACGACGACATAATAAGATATAATATGGAAATTAGTAAGCTAAAACATAGGGAGCATTTGGTTGAAAGAAAAACATCATTAATGCAAAAATCATTTGATAAGTTAGCCAATATTACAGACACTATCAACTTTAACGGAAATCATATACGCTACACAACTTCGCAATTAGAAACCTTAGTTCAAAATGAAAACAAACTAAGTAATTCTATCCTACTCAGTAATAGCATGAATCAAATTCTTAATAACTTTTTATAGCATCATATAAGACATAGAGTCAGCAATAGCTTTTAGCAAACTCCACATTTTGCATCAATCATAATATAAACTCAACCGAGTTATATCCTTAAAACCGTAAACAAACACGCTCAGCTGTTGTATCCGGTTACTATGGATAATTTAGTTAAGTTAGAACGTAATATTATACTTAAATCCTTCATTAATAATTCTATGTTAGTTTTTATTTTAGAAATACCGTTAGTTGATCACGACACCTATATATATTACAAGGTAATCCCAATCCTTATATTTAACCCGACCAAACAAATCACATTTATCATCACTCCACAATACCCATACCTACTGGTGAATAGATTGAAACACAGGTCCTTTAAAAACCCCTGCGAGCACATAGATGGTCAGAGATTCCTATGCACGGAGGATTCTATGGAGCAGTACCTTTTTGAAACCTGTATCGAACAACTAATGCAGCTCAACAAAAATTTTTTTTATTTTTTTTATTTTTTTTTAAATAACGCACACACTCAACATAGCCCCGCACTAGGGAAACCCTGTGTTGCGGGTGCCATGGACACACACATAGACAACCACAAATTACACCCAAACTCACGAGAGAAATAATTGTAGGCCATACAACTATTTCTCTCGGCCCGGGAATCGAACCTGGGACCTCTGCGTGGCAGTCCGGCATGGTAACCGTTCGGCCACGGAGGCAGTAAATTATACATCATGCCAACAAAAGCCAGTCTAAATAGAAGAAACCAGAATCCAGAAAGTTCAGGAAAGAAGATGGCTAGTCTACTCACGCTACGACGTCGTAATAACAGAAAGTTGCAGCAACGAAGTCCACAAACAAGTACTACGAGGCACCTACATCATAACGCCGAGTCCATACTGTGAAACACACCTAGGAAATAGAGTCATCAAAGTCCCAGCAAATACAACTCTTTTCAGAATATCCATACCAACAGTGCAGCTGCCAAAAATTAAACAAACCAACCAAAACGGCAAGCAGGTAGATCTTCGAGGAATCGATTTCAGTGAAGTGAATAACATTCTCCATAAAATAAGTGATAGTGACGACGAGCCGGCAGACCTTGACTATATAGTGAGCAATAAAATAAAATGAGTGTGGGAACCTTAGTGCTTTACGTTTTTCTAATTATGATTGTATTAGGTTTTGTCTGTTTCAAATTATATTAATATGATTCCACTCTTACGGAATTCTCTGAAGGATGCATCGTCACCCTCAGATAATTCCTCACTTGGGGAGGAAAGGTTAACGTGGATCCTTCCGTTTTGTCAGCACGCCTAACTATGCCGGTTGCTCGCATGCTGACAAATGAATAAAATAATATATAAACTATGTAAATTAGTTTTAAGATTGATTATTGTCTATTATTAGATCTAAGAAGTCACTCTGTCAGTTTGAAGAAAGTTTTTATTTAACTAATCTTTTGGCCAGTCACTTATTTGTATTCGTCCAGCGAATTACTGCCATCTTACCTATTTCTGCCGCCAAGCAGTAATATGAACTTTACTGTGTACCGGTTTTGAATAGTGAGCGCCCGGCGAAGTCTACGCGCGGCCGTCGCGCGGTGACCGCCCAGTTACCACGCTTTCACGTACATTACTGGCGAATCTGAATTCTATTTACTAGGCAACAATATTTAAATTCCTCTGAACAATACAACCGCGCGACCGCCGCGTAGACCAAAGACAAGCCAACCTCGCTCGCGCACCCGGGATGCTCATTTAAAGTAGAACGTAAGAGCTAAATAAGTAGAGCATGTTTTGACATGACAGTTTCCATATAAGAACCCGAATTCCCGACCAAAGTATAGGCAGGTAGCTTATAAATACCTCCTCATCCAGTACTCACAGCATAAACCGTTGGGTCACCGGGTTCGACTAAATAAACAGAACTTACAAAGTAAAGCTGATTCTTTCAACAGAACATAAACAGCAATCTCATCGCAACAAATTACTTTGTACATGGTAATAAAAGTAACACTCCCTAGGAACACTCCCAGATCATAATAATAGTTATATGTACTTCATCAACTCTATATTATCCTATTTGTACAGTCGCTACAATAAAATGTATGACCATGAATCCAGTTATCGGGTAGACAAAAACATTGTAATTGTAGCGAACCCCAGCTCAGTTTGTTATGTTTTAATCTTTCCATTCAAATTCCAAATTTGTTTCTGACGACTTTTTATTACTTTTTTATCGGTTCCATCATTGTTTTCGTGCGGTTGTCTTGTTGATATTTATTTTCATACGATATTTATCGGATAAAATACTGCTACGTAGAGCCACGCATTTTCTCACACAAAACACACCGCGCGCACACAAACACACCCAAGTACTCATTCACAATAACACTCAAAATACGAAAACCAATAATATATATTTATACATGCAACAATATATTTTTCACACATATAAATAAAACAAATTAAATTATCATTGTTTTAACATTATTATTAAGAAGTGATTTAATTTTATGTAATTTAACTACACCTTAAGTAGAGTAAATTGTACAATCAAGAGGGGAGACCAGGAGACCTAAGACACAGGGTATCCTAGTTTAGGCTCCTGTCTCTCACAAAATTGAATATTTTCAATATATACTGTTACTATGTACCTATCTGATGTGAGAGAAAATAAAAATATATTATTATTGAATAAAATACTACTACATAGCCAAGGCAATGGACGCTGGTTCGAGTCCAGTCGGGTTGAAGGAATCTTTCTTTGAATTTCTTCAATATTTGTATCAATAATAATGTCCGTGCAGTTGACTTGTCGTGCTGACAAAGCGCCCACAAAACGTGGCCTCAAATTGCTAATTGTCTGGTCCCTGAGGTTCAGGACGCTGACATCTTTTACGACGCCATTAGCAAACTAATTACTAATTTGTAAAGCAAACCTAGAGTAACAAATAAGTATGTAGTTATATATAGTATAGTATTGTGGATGCTACTGTAAGTTTGCATTGTGTTTTAATAAATAAATAATACCAAATTAGTGGAGTATTTTCATCAGAAAATAGATCTTCTACTTTTTCTTATCGTATCGATGGCATGAGTATTTTCCAGGTTAGTTCCCTCTTCCTAATTTCGGTGGCAATTTTTATTATATAAATCAAGAAGCAAAAGTCCGCATAACAGTGAAAGTATTGAATCAATCACTTTCGAAAAAATAAATAGTATAATCGAGGCAATACACTGATTAGTACGGTGTAAAAACACGATTCCTAAACATTTCCAGACAACGACAGAAAAGAAACACAAACTTACCTCGAAATTTTACAAGAAAACTGCTGTATTCAATAGCTATTTTAAATAATACCAATGACTTTTTTTTTCATATCTGAACTAAATAGAACAAGTATACTATACAATATACAATTTTCAAACGGCTTTAATTTCATTTGTAAAAAAAATAAATTCTGAAATATAGCCAGTATCCCTAGGCCCTGCCTACTTAAAGCTTGCCACCGAAATTAGGTTAGGATTTAGTAGCAGTAGAAAGAGCTCCTTGTGAAAAAGCTCAGGGGGCCTACCACAACCTCTTAAAACAATATTACTTTAACCTTACATTGACTTTTCGTATCATGATGCATTGACCTCCACCTGATGGAAAGTGACGATGAGGTCGACGATGGAGCATGTATACCTAAATAATGGCTATTCACTCTCGCTTTGAAAAGACCCAAGTTATAATGTTCAGGGAACAAGTCTCCAGGCAGGGAATTCCACTCCATAGCCGTTCGCCGTATAAATGTGGAAGCCTAATGCTTCGTGCGAATCTTTGGAATATCCACAACATAGGGGCGGAACCCAAGCCTACGCCTAGTCCGCCAATGAAAGGGGAAGGTGGAATTAATCGCACGCTCTCCGTGAGTATATCCTGTAAAATACCGATAAGCAGGCAACTTTACGGCGGTGTTCAACGCTCTGCAGCTTCGCCTCCACTAATTCCGAGTGGAGTTCCGAGTCACTTATAAGCCTCTTGACACGGTTGTCAATTGAATCCAAAGTGGCCAGTTGATATGTAGCAGACCCATCCCAAAGGTGGCAGCAGTACTCCATGCACGATCGGATTTGTACTTGGTACAGCTGAAGTAACTGTCCCGGTGTACAGTAATGCCTCACTCAAGGCTTTAGAAATGTCCAAAGACACTGCAAGTGCTTCGCCTTGCTTTTCTATAGCCTCGCTCCATATGTGACAGGCATACACAAGAAGATCCCCAGTAGATCGCCCTCGTCGGAATCCGTACTGTATTTATTGTTCTATGATATGTACTACTTGCATATTACTTATATTATAACTTTAATAAGAATGAAGGAAACCAGTGCACTTGCTCACCGCCGCCGCCCGAGCCTGCAGCCATTCTGATCTGTCAGGGCTTTGGCGCGCTGTTTCTGTCGAGTCACAGCAATCACATGATTAAGGACCACAGGCTGATTCGAAACACAAACAATAACAAACATCGAGCAAAAATACGTCTTAAATACGTGAGTTATTCGTTAGTTTAGTTAAAATACATTAAATACATTACGGAAATACAATAAAATATTGAGTATTTGACTACCACACAATAAACAAACAAACAAACACAATCACAAACATTCACACTTAAGACACAGGTAATTAATTACAAAACAAAAACTAAATTAAACCACAGATTATTTACATAAATATAAACAAAGACACTGAGAACAAAGATACTTTATTGTGATGCCAGCCGCGGCATCAAAAGGGTCACTAACTCACTATTTGCTGATGAATTAACAAACAGCCTTTCTACTATGAACTACAGTCGCTGTTAAAAAGTAAAATAAGTTAAAAATATCACTGAATCATTATTTTGCAATGAAAAAAATTGTTTAGAGTTTCTAATAAACGAGTTGCGTAAATGCAAACAAATAAAATTACCACCGTAATCATAAATCATTTTTTTCTTCATAAATACGTGTGTTTTTTGTTATTGTTATACGATACATAGCCCGAGGTTGCCTAGTGGTTTGACCTACCTCCTCTCAAGCAGAGGCCATGGGTTCGATTCCGGGGTCGCAACTTTGAGTTTCTCGATATTTATGTGCGAAATTTAATTTCAAATTTACCATGAGTTTTTCGGTAAAGGAAAACATCGTTAAATGATTATCACTAGTATCAAGTTTCTTACCACGGTATGACTTCTTTTTATTTTCCCGATATTTCGGAACGGTTGCACGCTCCATGTCCAGTCAACCCGTGACCATGGAGCATGCAACCGTTCCGAAATATCGGGAAAATAAAAAGAAGTCATACCGTGGTAAAAACCTGATACTAGTGATAATCGTTTACTGAATAACCACGAAAGTCTTAAAATCTAGAAAACATCGTTATTGACAAATGGACTGTATGTAATATGTGCACAATGAAGGAAAAACCTTAGCAGATTATAACGCGTTTATTTTGACAAGGTTATAGAAATATTGAATTTAAAACTGAACCAGGCATCGGAGCAGTAATTTAGTATTTAGTATTTAGTAATTCGACGAGTATTTCTTTTTATTTATTTTGTTATTTATTGTACAGGAAAAGACAAACCACATTTAGTAAAACGAAAAACACAAATAAAAGGTACTGCTTATTTCTATAAGAAATTTCTGCCTGCAAACCAAAATACGGGACACAATAATTACGATAACGGGTTTACATGCACAACAAAACAATATTAAATTATGTAATAAAATGATAATAAAAAAACTACGGATTATATAAATACTTATAGATTGAACAGAGGACAAATAGTGCCCCTTGACTCTCATTTTAAAAATAGCTAAGGATTTAGTGTCATGTACAGTAATGGGAAGCACGTTTTTTATTTTTAACCGACTTTAATAAAAGGAGGAGGTTCTCAATTGTATCAATCTCGACTGTATGTTTTTTTGTATGTATGTTACGCGATAACTCCGGTATTTGTGAACCGATTTTCATGACTCTTTTTTTAAAGAAGGTACCTCCATATTAGTCCCATTTCATTTTGAAGAAAATCATCCACCTCTAAGGGTGGCTGATCGCGCATGAACATTCATTTTTATAAATAGCGCCTAAATTTTACTTAAGGAGCATTTATTTTAATGGTTGGTTTTGCTCTTCTCCAATTCAAGGCGTTTTTCTCTCTCAATATACTTTGAGTAGTGAGAACCAATTTTTATTATCTCCTGTGTCAAGTCCTGTACAGTGGCGAACTAGGAGATATTTCAATAAAACTTGGCAAATAGATGTGATTCCACGTACTTTTGACGTCAGTTTTTTTAGTACTCTGTACTGAGATTATATAAAACGATTGCGTTTTTTATAAAAACGAATGTAAAATTCAGAAAAAGAAAAACTACAACTACGAAGGAAATCGCGTCACAGCTGGTCGCCAACAATCGTGATGCAACTTGCACGCCGAAGAAGGTTCACAACCCTCGGAAAACGCGTTAAATCCCCAACTCAAACCACTCGCATAGGGTCAGCGTAACGGACTATGGCCTGAAACTAACATTCCCTAGGAGCACACTTTAAACGCCTTAAAACTGTTATATCTATAAACAGTCTTAATATGGTATAGATTTAGATAATAGTTCTCTATAAATGGTTTTAGAAAAAAGAAGTTGTTCCTAAAGACTTATTTCACTCAAGTCCAAATTTTAAAACCTTCTCAATACCAAACAACTGAATTAAGTGTAATCTCTCTTAAGATTTACTCTTATCTCAGAGCTGGACGCCTGTAAATTTGTTTTTGTCTTAAAAATAAAACACTTCAACAGCTGAATTCGAAAACCACGTAATCTCCATTAATGTCAAGTTATGAGTAGGCACAAAAACAGAATTAGTAGAAATAATTTATATAACAACCTTTATTTTATTACTAAAAAATGTGTACAAATTATATATTAAGCTTCGATTGCCCGCCTGAAGGGTACATTTTTCACGATTTCGCCCAGAAACGGAGTTTTTATCCGATGTTGTTTCTGATAGTTACGAAACGTTTAATGATTAAAAATATTCCAAAAAATACAAAAAAAATATCTGATGACCAAAAATTTTAAAAAAAATTATCATAGTCACGTATGTTCTGTTTCGTCAAAGTGGGACATTGGGGACAGCGGTAGCGGTTTTAGTAGCAGTAGAGCTCCTTCTGAAAGAGTTCGTCTAGTGAAGTACTGCCTTACCTAATTCTGCCGCCAAGCTATAATGTCAGCATTACTGAGTTCCGGTTCCAAGGGTAAGGGTGCTGGTGAACATACAGGCACTTGGGACTTGTCAATTTATTGCAGTGGCAGTGCCCCTCAGATCTTTGCGATTTGAAGCTCTTGAGTAGCACTGCAACAGTTGCGAACAGTCGTGTAGCTTACCATCAAGCGCACGAAATGTTCATCCCGTCACTTGATATTATTAAAAAAGCGGGGCACCAAGCTTAAATAAAAGCAGGACTGTCCCACTCAAAGCGGGATGTCTGGTTACGTTACTTAAAACCCTCGCCTGAGAAAAACCGTGCCAAGCAGTGGGATGTATAAATGGATTGATGATCAATATAGTATATTTCGTATCCGTAACACTTTTAAAATCTACGCCTGCCTAATGAATCTAGAATTTATAGGAAAGGTTTAATATTCATTACAGTACTTCATAAGTACGATTACACCACAGTCTTTGCTTCAGAAATTCAATTTCAGCACACTTCAGTCTATCCCCAACCGTCGAGCGGGGCGCACATCTCACTATTCAGTGTCCTCGTATCTTTCTCGTATCAACTTTTCGACAACGAATATTTTAATGACAGCTATTTTTACTGTTGAAATTATTTTGTGTGTTATTTTTTTGGACGTGGAGCTATGAAAACCATTTTTGTTTCAACAATGTGATAGTGGAAGGTGTAATTGTTCATTTTTCATGAAGTTTTCAATGCCGGGTAAGTCTTGTAACATTTAAATACGAAACAATATAATATACTCAATAACATACAAAAAGATTGAATTATGATAACAATGTTCATGACAACCAGTGGTCACATATACCCGTAGAGGGAGAATAAAAAAAAAGAATAGAGACGCTTCTCGCGTATACTGAAAAGGGATACCAACAGAGTACCTATAAATTCTGAGTGTCTACTTCTGAAATTTTACCCCGTTAAAGAAATTGAAATGAAAATGAAGCCGTGGCAGCCTTATGGTTTGACCTATACTGCCTCTCAAGCAGAGGGTCGTGGGTTCGAATCCAGACTCGCACCTCTGAGTTTCTCGGAATTTGTGCAAAATTTAATTTGAAATTTATCATGAGCTTTTCGGTAAAGGAAAATATCGTGATGAAACGTTGAAGAAGGTTCAAAGTACTCGGAAAACGTGTGCAGTGCCCAACCCTCATTGGGCCAGTGTGGTGGACTGTCGCCTAAGCACTCGCCTGAGAGGAGACCCGTGCCCAGCAGTGGGACGTATAAAAGGGTTCATGATAATGATGAAATCTGCCGAATCTAAGAAGGAAGAATCCGCCAGACCACACTTAGCTTGGTTGAGTTTTAGTAACCAAATAAAACAGTTATGACAAATCACTACTTTTTTTTGGCCCTTGAATAGTATTAACTTAATATACTTATTTCGAACTTAAAAAATACTGAAAAGTAAAAAAATACAATATTTAAAATGACCCATAAATTGGGGAAAACAGTGGCATAAGCACGGTATCCTTAAAATCAGCTTAAGCCTGTCTAATTTAATTTATACGTTATTTATTAGAATCTCTTTCTCGCGTATCATAACCACTGCTGGTAGAAGCGAGATGGACATATTTGACAAAAGTAAGATATTCTCCTTATTTTAGGAGGCTTATACGATGCAAACAAAAATCTTTCAATCAAGAAGAGCACTTCAAATATCATCTAAGATACGTGAAATCGTAATATTCCAGGCTTGTAAGAGTATTTCACTAGTAATTCATACAAGAAAATTCATTGATTGTAATGAAAAATTAAAATTTACATGTGGAAGGTTATGTTGGGATTTTTTCTTTCCGTACGGCTTTTACAGCCTAAAATATAACGATGCACCATTATTGTGAGCTGCAATAATTGTCAATTACTACAAAGGAACGGTTAGGAACTTTGTAAAATACTTCTTAAAAGCAAAAACACATAAAATCAATGCACATCAAACACTCGGAAGGATTTGCTGGACTCAACGAGCGTTGAGTCATACAACCAAAGCCGCATACGTAGAAAGGGACAAAAAATAATATTGTTTTCTCGTTCGTTTACTCTGATGATGTCTGTGCATAAATCTATCTCGCTTATACGGTTTTTATTATTTACACAGCCCCTCTACCCAATTCTTCCTCTACGCGTATACCAGAACGATTGAAGTCATTCTTTTTTCAAATTAAACAATTATGTGACTAGTGTTTTTTTAATTTATTTTATTAGGGACAACAACAGCTTATTATTGCTAGGTTACATTTAAATGATATACACCCATTGACTTACAA